>NC_064615.1:940829713-941134594 GCF_023898315.1 Schistocerca nitens
TATTTCTAATGTTGAAATCAGTTAAATTCGTCACCCCTTGTTTTGCTGCCATGAACTGAGCATCTGTAACAACTAAATCATTATTAGATAAAAGGTTTCATAGAGAACCTACTCTATTGGCTAATTGCATAATTGTGCCAGGTATTAACGAAAGAAATTATGTTACAATACTAAAATTCAGTTCACAGACTGGGTTTAGATCCGAGGAGTTAGGTAGCCAGAGGAGTACGGTATGCTCATCGTTGTGTTTTTTCGAACCATCGAACCACACACGTTTAATGCGAGCTGTTGACACGTTGCGTTGTCTTGCTGGTAGATGCTATCGCGCCGAGGGAAAAACGAACTGTATGTAGGGGTGGACATGATTTCCAAGGATAGATGCATAATACATAGCGCTTTTCAGAACGACGATATCACCCAGGGAATGCCACGAAATTGTTCCCTCGACCATAACGCTCCCTCTTCCGACCTGGACCCTTCAAGCAGTTCTCGGAGCGTGTTTGTTTTCCGACGTTTCACGTCGATGGAGCATAAAACGTGATTAATCTGAAAAGGCCACCTGTCGTCATCCTGTAGACTTCCAGTTGCGGTACTGGGTGTCAATTCAAGCCTTCGTCGCCGGTGAACAGCAGTGAGCATCGATACATGAGCCAGGTGCCTACTGCAGAGGCCTATACGACGCAGCGTTTGCTGAACGGTCGTTGAGGGGACACTGTTTGTTGGCTCTTGGTTCATCTGGACGGTCAGTCGCTGAACGGTTGTTGCGCTTCTATTCGCCCTTATATACACTACTGGCCATTAAAATTGCTACACCACGAAGATGACGTGCTGCAGTCACGAAATTTAACCGACAGGAAGAAGATGCTGTGATATCCAAATGATTAGCCTTTCAGAGCATTCACACAACGCTGGCGCCGGTGGCGACACCTACAACTTGCTGACATGAGCAAAGTTTCCAACAGATTTCTCTTGCACAAACAGCAGTTGATCGGCGTTTCCTGGTGAAACGTTATTGTGATGCCTCGTGTAAGGAGGAGAAATGCGTACCATCACGCTTCCGACTTTGATAGAGGTCGGATTGTAGCCTATCGCGAATGCGGTTTATCGTATCGCGGCATTGCTGCTCGATTTGGTCGAGATCCAATGACTTCTAGCAGTATATGGAATCGGTGGGTTCAGGAGGGTAATAGGGAACGCCGTGCTGCATCCCAACGGCCTCGTATCACTAGCAGTCGAGATGACAGGCATCTTATCCGCATGGCTGTAACGGATCGTGTAGCCACGTCTCGATTCCTGAGTCAACAGATGGGGACGTTTGCAAGGCAACAACCATCTGCACGAATAGTTCGACGACGTTTACAGCAGCATGGACTATCAGTTCGGAGACCATGGCTGTGGTTACCCTTGACGCTGCGTCACAGACAGGAGCGCCTGCGATGGTGTACTCAACGACGAATCTGGGTGCACGAATGACAAAACGTGATTTTTTCGGATGAATCCAGGTCCTGTTTCAAGAATCATGATGGTCGCATCCGTGTTTGGCGACATCGCGGTGAACGCACATTGGAAGCGTGTATTCGTCATCGCCATACTGGCGTATCACCCGGCGTGATGGTATGGGGTGCCATTGGTTACGCGTCTCGGTCAGCTCTTGTTCGCATTGACGGCCATTTGAACAGTGGACGTTACATTTCAGATGTGTTACGACCCATGGCTCTACCCTTCATTCGATCCCTGCGAAACCCTACATTTCAGCAGGATAATGCACGACCGCATGTTGCAGGTCCTGTACGGGTCTTTCTGGATACAGAAAATGTTCCACTGCTGCCCTGGCCAGCACATTCTCCAGATCTCTCACCAACTGAAAACGTCTGGTCAATGGTGGCCGAGCAACTGGCGCGTCACATTACGCCAGTCACTACTCTTGATGAACTGTGGTATCGTGTTGTAGCTGCATGGGCAGTTGTACCTGTACACGCCATCCAAGCTCTGTTTGACTCATTGCCCAGGCGTATCAAGGCAGTTATTACGGCTAGAGGAAGCCTGGACGAAAAGTCAGTCCACACTTCTTCCGTTTCCTGTGTCACTCAGACGAATTAAAAACCTTTTTACAAAACGTGAATGCACCATTTTGGTATGGAAGAAGTAATGTCAATGTCAAGTGCATTTTCAGTCAGTAGCAGTACATATAACAATATGTGGTACAGCGTATTGGCATCAACGAAAGTGATTAGCTTTCTTCTTGAAAATTTGATATCTAGCTTTAGGAGGGAAGGACAAAGGGGGCGGAAGGGTGGGAAGTGTTTGGTATTGGCAGGAAGGGGACATTCAGTGGATAGATCCGTGCACATTTCGCAATAACTTGTTTGCTGTAGAAGATTTAGGTTGAGTCAAGAGGAATGGTACTTGTTTTCACGTGTGACTGTACTAGTGATTCTGAACAAAAATCTTCAGGTGGACATATGCCATATTCCGAATGGTGTCCGAGATAGAACACATTAAATATCACATTAACACGTTTTTACTGAATAACTCGGAAACCGTACCCTCCAGCGGAAATGTTTCGTAGTACAAAATTAATCTTGTAAATTATGGATTGCAGCGATCAGTCGTCCTTCCTAAATTTCATAGTGCAGATCTAGACTTTGCAAAAAAAATTGTAAAACTTTTACCCATCTGACGTAATTAAATGTTTTAATAACAATAACGGAAACACAAGGAGTGACCATGGAAAAAATTTATTTCTTGCTGGCATTATGAAATATGTCGGACGACAATGTAAGAATTTTACTTATGTTTCATTTTATTTAATACTGATGCAAATCTGAAGTGGTTTACTTCCCTTGAAGTTTATATACGTAGTTCACGTAGATGGCGCCATGTAACCAACCGATGTGTTCTCCATACAGCCTGCTTTCCGCAAACAGTAGTATTCAATGAACTGTGGATGAAGCCTGACCCACAGGGAATTGCATGCATTGAGCGAAAATAATAGTGGTATTTAAAATACAAACCATATAAGTTAAGCCATTACTTGTAACTTTTTATGACAGCATCTAACTATGTGGCTCTGAGCACTATGGGACTCAACTGCTGAGGTCATTAGTCCCCTAGAACTTATAACTAGTTAAACCTAACTAACCTAAAGACATCACAAACATCCATGCCCGAGGCAGGATTCGAACCTGCGACCGTAGCGGTCTTGCAGTTCCAGACTGCAGCGCCTTTAACCGCACGGCCACTTCGGCCGGCTATCTAACTATGTACTTCTTGTATTCTTAACATTGAGAATGGCTAGCTTCTAGTCGAAATCTAGATCTGCACAATAAAATTTAAAAAGGACGACTGATCGCTGCAATCTATAATTTACAAGTCAATATAACAGTCGCTGAGTGCAACAGCTTTCTGAATGGAAGGTAAACTGACAACATTAATCTACATTAAATTTTCCATAAAAAAGGGACTAATAATTTTTTCTCTAGGACAAAGTTTGTGTGAATTGAGCTCAAGAACACTGAAAACTCGACCGATGCGCATGCCCTGTAGCTTGGGTAATTTCCCGACTTCCTAGACTGTAAGTGCCCTGTCTCAACCTCATCTACGTTACTATGGTACATTGTAAACAGTGATAATGTTTGGATAATACAGAATATAAATAACAATGGCCATTAATAATGTTCTACCTCGAAAAACATTCGAAATAGGGCATATGTCGATATGAAGTTTCTAGTCCGGAACCGCTAATAATGTCAGCCCTGAAAGCTCGTACCTTTCCTGCTTACTAAGCCCGTATTTAATCACGATCAAAGAACTGTCAGGTGAAGGACTGAAAGTCTTGTACGATAAAATCGTCACTTATCGGACCGGCATAAGGACACTTGTAAGCGCCGATTACGTCACCTCTATTTAACGGCACAGCCGCATTTCTACACTCCTGGAAATGGAAAAAAGAACACATTGACACCGGTGTGTCAGACCCACCATACTTGCTCCGGACACTGCGAGAGGGCTGTACAAGCAATGATCACACGCACGGCACAGCGGACACACCAGGAACCGCGGTGTTGGCCGTCGAATGGCGCTAGCTGCGCAGCATTTGTGCACCGCCGCCGTCAGTGTCAGCCAGTTTGCCGTGGCATACGGAGCTCCATCGCAGTCTTTAACACTGGTAGCATGCCGCGACAGCGTGGACGTGAACCGTATGTGCAGTTGACGGACTTTGAGCGAGGGCGTATAGTGGGCATGCGGGAGGCCGGGTGGACGTACCGCCGAATTGCTCAACACGTGGGGCGTGAGGTCTCCACAGTACATCGATGTTGTCGCCAGTGGTCGGCGGAAGGTGCACGTGCCCGTCGACCTGGGACCGGACCGCAGCGACGCACGGATGCACGCCAAGACCGTAGGATCCTACGCAGTGCCGTAGGGGACCGCACCGCCACTTCCCAGCAAATTAGGGACACTGTTGCTCCTGGGGTATCGGCGAGGACCATTCGCAACCGTCTCCATGAAGCTGGGCTACGGTCCCGCACACCGTTAGGCCGTCTTCCGCTCACGCCCCAACATCGTGCAGCCCGCCTCCAGTGGTGTCGCGACAGGCGTGAATGGAGGGACGAATGGAGACGTGTCGTCTTCAGCGATGAGAGTCGCTTCTGCCTTGGTGCCAATGATGGTCGTATGCGTGTTTGGCGCCGTGCAGGTGAGCGCCACAATCAGGACTGCATACGACCGAGGCACACAGGGCCAACACCCGGCATCATGGTGTGGGGAGCGATCTCCTACACTGGCCGTACACCACTGGTGATCGTCGAGGGGACACTGAATAGTGCACGGTACATCCAAACCGTCATCGAACCCATCGTTCTACCATTCCTAGACCGGCAAGGGAACTTGCTGTTCCAACAGGACAATGCACGTCCGCATGTATCCCGTGCCACCCAACGTGCTCTAGAAGGTGTAAGTCAACTACCCTGGCCAGCAAGATCTCCGGATCTGTCCCCCATTGAGCATGTTTGGGACTGGATGAAGCGTCGTCTCACGCGGTCTGCACGTCCAGCACGAACGCTGGTCCAACTGAGGCGCCAGGTGGAAATGGCATGGCAAGCCGTTCCACAGGACTACATCCAGCATCTGTACGATCGTCTCCATGGGAGAATAGCAGCCTGCATTGCTGCGAAAGGTGGATATACACTGTACTAGTGCCGACATTGTGCATGCTCTGTTGCCTGTGTCTATGTGCCTGTGGTTCTGTCAGTGTGATCATGTGATGTATCTGACCCCAGGAATGTGTCAATAAAGTTTCCCCTTCCTGGGACAATGAATTCACGGTGTTCTTATTTCAATTTCCAGGAGTGTATGTGAAAGGCAAGCAGATCAGTGCCCACATGTTAAGATATGAGTATGTCACCCTGCACAGTGATTCAGCCTCGTGCGAAAACACTGTTTCACTGATATACAATAACTGTTACCGTATCCTTGCCAGATCAAGCGACTACCCCTGTCTACTTGCCAAACCTGTTACCGTATCCCTGCCAGATCACACCACCTCTGCTGTCTACTAGCAAGCTAAAACTGGGTTCATTTACGGACAGGTTTACCCTTCACTGATATTTAGGCCAGCGCCCAGGTTCGGATGTTGAGTGTAGAAGCTCACCTACGGTGAACTGCTTGGAGAGTACAGCCGTTAAATCTCAACATGTCAGGCATCAGGTTTTCGTGTTATAGATGACATCAAGAGAATAATGCTTCAAATCGTCATCAGGCAAAATTTCAGTCCCGTTTAACCATTGCACTGAAACTTTTACTAAATTTATAATTTTCCGTGAGTGTGTAACTCCGATAAGAGTGTGTTGACATGTCACAGCACCTTACGATGCAACGTAGCTCAACGCATTTTTCCAGACGCGTGTATAACTGCCTCCTCATGCAATTGCGGTTTCGCTTGTAGGGAAAGTCCGATGTGGCACTAGTCAGCGAAGACAGTAATGTATTCTACCGCCAAGGACTCGACCACGCAGCACGTTAACAATTTCTCCATAACTGGTGGAAGGAAGAAAAGAAGAAAACCAGAGTTTAACGTCTCGTCGATGTCGGTGTCATTGCAAATGGAGAACTTAACTTAGCTGGGTAACGAAGGGAGACGTAAATGGCAGCGGCCTGTGTAAGAATCCACTCATAAATTTTGTGTTCTTGCTGTAAGCGCGTCTAAACTTCCTTAGTCCAAAAAGTTTCGAGACATGAGTAATAAAAAATAGAGACAAATTAAAATGGCGGTTTTAATGCTTCAGATGTTCCTCGTTGTCACGGCAGGTATAGTGGCTCTGGAATAGGCATCTGTCACGTTGTGGTGGCTTCAAAAACAGGACAGTGTAATGCAAATTTTTTCTGTAATAAAATAGTTGTCCTAATTTTACTTTTAATTCACAGTGGTGGAGTTAACCAGACTGACTACACGGGAAGAGTAGACCCAGTGGACAACTCTCTCAATGAGGAATATTCGCGCTTTCACTGTTACACAACACTCTTAGGTTCCTATGGCTCCGTAACCAGAAGTAAGTTGCTTCTTACATTATTTTCCTTGCTCTCGAGCGAGATGCAATGGTAAGAGACTTAAGTGTTAAGAGAAAAAATAAAAACATTTTTCTAGCACATCTTGCGCAAGAACAAGGAAACTTGTGTAGCAGAAAACTGCACCTGGTGCAACACGACTGAGCCGGCTGAAGTGGCCGTGCGGTTAAAGGCGCTGCAGTCTGGAACCGCAAGACCGCTACGGTCGCAGGTTCGAATCCTGCCTCGGGCATGGATGTTTGTGATGTCCTTAGGTTAGTTAGGTTTAACTAGTTCTAAGTTCTAGGGGACTAATGACCTCATCAGTTGAGTCCCATAGTGCTCAGAGCCATTTTTTTGCAACACGACTGCTCTGTTCGTCTACGAAACCCAGAAGGCAGTAAATACTAGCGCCTAGGCCGATACCGTGTCCCTAGACTTTCGGAAGGTTTCAGTGTAGTTCCACACTCAAGCCTAATGAACAAAACACGAGCGTGCGAAATATCAGATTAGGTTTCTGACTGAACTGAAGAGATTCTGGAAAAAAAAAACACCCAACGCTTCGTTATTAACGGGAGAGAAATCTTCAGTCGTAAAAGCAACTTCGGAGGACTGTTATATTTAACAATACACATAAATGACCTAGGGGATAACGTCAGAAGCTTGATGAGGATGTTCGCGGATGATGCTGTTATGTGCGGCGATATCGAAGGGCCAGAAAATTGTAGCAAAATGATACTTGCAGAGGATCGACACTTGGTGCAGGGACTGGCAACCGACTCTTAGCATAAACAGATATAACGTACTTTGTATAAATGGCTGGAAAGACGTGTCACTGTGAGATTACACTATCGCCAAACAGGCACTGGATGCAAACACTCTCTTTAAATGACTAGAAGCATGGGTACGTAGCGACTTAAAACGAAACGTCCACATAAATCTAATCGCTCTAAAGGCAAATGCCAGAATGGCGTTCAGTGGTACACTACTGGCCATTAAAATTGCTACACCAAGAAGATGACGTGCCACAGACGCGAAATTTAACCGACAGGAAGAAGATGCTGTGATATCCAAATGATTAGCTTTTCAGAGCATTCACACAAGGTTCGCGCCGGTGGCGACACCTACAACGTGCTGACATGAGGAAAGTTTCCAACCGATTTCTCATACACAAACAGCAGTTCAACGGCGTTGCCTAGTGAAACGTTGTTGTGATGCCTCGCGTAAGGAGGAGAAATGCGTACCATCACGCTTCCGACTTTGATAAAGGTCGGATTGTAGCCTTTCACGATTGCGGTTTATCGTATCGCGACATTGCTACTCGCGTTGGTCGAGATCCAATGACTGTTAGCAGAATATGGAATCGGTTGGTTCAGGAGGGTAATGCGAATGCCGTGCTGGATCCCAACTGCCGCGTATCACTAGCAGTCGAAATGACAGGCATCTTATCCGCATGGCTGTAACGGATCGTGTAGCCACGTCTCGATTCCTGAGTCAACAGATGGGGACGTTTGCAAGGCAACAACCATCTGCACGAATAGTTCGACGACGTTTACAGCAGCATGGACTATCAGTTCGGAGACCATGGCTGTGGTTAACCTTGACGCTGCGTCACAGACAGGAGCGCCTGCGATGGTGTACTCAACGACGAATCTGAATGCACGAATGACAAAACGTGATTTTTTCGGATGAATCCAGGTCCTGTTTCAAGAATCATGATGGTCGCTTCCATGTTTGGCGACATCGCGGTGAACTCACATTGGAAGCGTGTATTCGTCATCGTCATACTGGCGTATCACCCGGCGTGATGGTATGGGGTGCCACTGGTTACACGTCTCGGTCACTTCTTGTTCGCATTGACGGCACTTTGGACAATGGACGTTACATTTCAGATTTGTTACGACCCGTGGCTCTACCCTTCATTCAATCCCTGCGAAAGCCTACATTTCAACCGGACACTTCACGACAACATGTTGCAGGTCCTGTACGGGCCTTTCTGCATACAGAAAATGTTCGACTGCTGCCCTGGCCAGCACATTCTCCAGATCTCTCACCAACTGAAAACGTCTAGTCAATGGTGGCCGAGCAACTGGCTCGTCACGATACGCCAGTCACTACTCATGATGAACTGTGGTATCGTGTTGGAGCTGCATGGGCAGCTGTACCTGTACACGTCATCCAAGCTCTGTTTGACTCAATGCCCAGGCGTATCAAGGCCATTATTACGGTCAGAGTTGGTTGTTCTGGGTACTGATTTCTGAGGATCTATGCACCGAAATTGCGTGAAAATGTAATCACATGTCAGTTCTAGTATAATATATTTGTCCAATGAATACCCGTTTGTCATCTGCATTTCTTCTTGGTGTAGCAGTTTTAATGGCCAGTAGTGTATAACACTCAAGTAGCTTACGAAAGCCTGGCTCAACCGATCCTCGTCAGTCTGCGGTCCGTACCAGAAAGCACTGATAAGGGAAATACAGGAAAATTCAAAGAAATTGTTTAGCAAACTTGAAAACTTCACCGAGATTCTCATCCATCTCCAGTGGCAGACGTTACAGGAGAGGTATCTGCGCCGGCCGGTGTGGCAGTGCGGTTAAAGGCGCTTCAGTCTGGAACCGCGTGACCGCTACGGTCGCAGGTTCGAATCCTGCCTCGGGCATGGATGTGTGTGGTGTCCTTAGGTTAGTTAGGTTTAATTAGTTCTAAGTTCTAGGCGACTGATGACCTCAGAAGTTAAGTCGCATAGTGCTCAGAGCCATTTGAACCATTTTTAGAGGCATCTGCATTTCGGTGTGCGTTACTGTCAAAATTCCGTCTGTGTACTTTACTAGAAGAGTTCGCCAATATTTTGCTTCATCCTACGTTTGTCTTTCGCACAGACCGTGTAGGTTCAGGTTCACACGGATTCATAGCAACAATCGTTCTTTCCGTGAAAAGTTCACTACTGGAAGAGGAAGGGGTAGGAAGTGGTGGTGGTAGATGAAAAAGTCCGCCGCACACGGTGAGGTACCTATCGGAGTAGAAGACGTAGAAATAGATGCGTCGTGTAATAGAGCACTAAGATTTGTGACTGAAGATGTTGGCGATTTTACTTTCTACGTGAAGAAATCTGCAGTTAACGGCAAAAGTTGCTAGTCATCTTTATAAAAAATTGTACAAAGGACTTGTACATCGCTCACAAATCAGCACTGGTTTAGGAAGCAACAGTCGTGTGAAACTCAGCTTACCCTTTTCTCTCACGATATCCTGCCAACCAAGAATTAAGGGCAACAGGCTGATTCCATATTCCTAGACTTCCGGAAAGCGTTTGACGCATGCAGACAGTTAACGAAGGCCGAGAAAACGGAACAGGTTGCAAAAGACGTGAGTGGCTCAAAGACTTCTTAAGTAATGCAACCCAGTTCGTTGCCCTGGCCGGCGAGTGCTCATCAGAGGCAAGGGCATCGTCAGGAGTGCCGCAGGGAAGTGTGACTGGATCCCTGTTGTTCTCAATATTCACAAACGATCTGATTGACAGGGTGAGGGACACCTAGAATTTCTATCTACTGTAATAAATGGCAGCTTACTCCAAATGTAGAAAAATGTAAGTCAGCGCAGTTGTTGTGGTCTTCAGTCCTGAGACTGGTTTGATGCAGCTCTCCATGCTACCCTATACTGTGCAAGCTTCTTCATCTCCCAGTACTTACTGCAACCCACATCCTTCTGAATCTGCGTAGTGTATTCGTCTCTTGGTCTCCACGCTGCCCTCCAATGCTAAATTTGTGATCCCTTGATGCCTCAGAACATGTTTCTACCAACCGGTCCCTTCTTTTTGTCAAGTTGTGCCACACAATCCTCTTCTCCCCAATTCTATTCAATACTTCATCATTAGTTATGTGATCTACCCATCTATTCTTCAGCATTATTCTGTAGCACCACATTTCGAAAGATTCTATTCTCTTCTTGTCCAAACTATTTATCGTCCATGTTTCACTTCCATACATGGCTACACTCCATACAAATACTTTCAGAAACGACTTCCTGACACTTAAATCTATACTCGATGTTAACAAATTTCTCTTCTTCAGGAACGCTTTCCTTGCCATTGCCAGTCTACTTTTTATATCCTCTCTACTTCGACCATCATCAGTTATTTTGCTCCCCAAATAGCAAAACTGCTTTACTACTTTAAGTGCCTCATTTCCTAATCTAATTCCCTCAGCATCACCCGACTTAATTCGACTACATTCCATTATCCTCGTTTTGCTTTTGTTGATGTTCATCTTATATCCACCTTTCAAGACACTGTCCATTCCGTTCAACTGCTCTTCCAAGTCCTTTGCTGTCTCTGATAGAATTACAATGTCATCGGCGAACCTCAAAGTTTTTATTTCTTCTCCATGGATTTTCATACCTACTCCGAATTTTGTTTTTTTTTTTTTTTTGTTCCCTTTACTGCTTGCTCAATATACAGATCGAATAACATCGGGGAGGGGCTACAACCCTGTCTCACTCCCTTCCCAACCACTGCTTCCCTTTCATACCCCTCGACTCTTATAACTGCCATCTGGTTTCTGTTCAAATTGTAAATAGCCGGCCGCGGTGGTCCCGCGGTTCTAGGCGCGCAGTCCGGAACCGTGCGACTGCTACGGTCGCAGGTTCGAATCCTGCCTCGGGCATGGATGTGTGTGATGTCCTTAGGTTAGTTAGGTTTAAGTAGTTCTAAGTTCTAGGGGACTGATGACCACAGCAGTTGAGTCCCATAGTGCTCAGAGCCATTTGAACCATTTTTGATCAAATTGTAAATAGCCTTTCGCTTCCTGTATTTTACCCCTGCCACCTTTAGAATTTGAAAGAGAGTATTCCAGTCAACATTGTCAAAAGCTTTCTCTAAGTCTACAAATGCTAGAAACGTAGGTTTGCCTTTCCTTAATCTTTCTTCTAAGATAAGTCATAGGTCAGTATTGCCTCACGTGTTCCAATATTTCTACGGAATCCAAACTGATCTTCCCCGAGGTCGGCTTCTATCAGTTTTTACATTCGTCTGTAAAGAATTCGTGTTAGTAGTTTGCAGCTGTGACTTATTAAACTGATAGTTCGGTAATTTTCACATCTGTCAACACCTGCTTTCTTTGGGATTGGAATTATTATATTCTTCTTGAAGTCTGAGGGTATTTCGCATGTCTCATACATCTTGCTCACCAGATGGATGAGTTTTGTCAGGACTGGCTCTCCCAAGGCCGTCAGTAGTTCTAATGGAATGTTGTCTACTCCCGGGGCCTTGTTTCGACTCAGGTCTTTCAGTGCTCTGTCAAACACTTCACGCAGTATCGTATCTCCCATTTCATCTTCATCTATATCCTCTTCCATTTCCATAATATTGTCCTCAAGTACATCGCCCTTGTATAGACTCTCTATATACTCCTTCCACCTTTCTGCTTTCCCTTCTTTGCTTAGAACTGGGTTTCCATCTGAGCTCTTGATATTCATACAAGTGGTTCTCTTTTCTCCAAAGGTCTCTTTAATTTTCCTGTAGGCAGTATCTATCTTACCCCTAGAGAGATAAGCCTCTACATCCTTAGATTTGTCCTCTAGCCATCCCTGCTTAGCCATTTTGCACTTCCTGTCGATCTCATTTTTGAGACGTCTGTATTCCTTTTTGCCTGCTTCATTTATTGCATCTTTATATTTACTCCTTTCATCAATTAAGTTCAATATTTCTTCTGTTGCCCAAGGAGTTGTACTAGCCCTCGTCTTTTTACGTACTTGATCCTCTGCTGCCTTCACTACTTCATCCCTCAGAGCTACCCATTCTTCTTCTACTGTACTTCTTTCCCCCATTCCTGTCGATTGTTCCCTTATGCTCTCCCTGATACTCTGTACAACCTCTGGTTCTTTCAGTTTATACAGGCCCCATCTCCTTAAATTCCCACCTTTTTGCAGTTTCTTCAGTTTTAATCTGCAGTTCATAATGTCTTACAATTTAAAACCTGGTTCCTAAATCTCTGTCTTACCATTATATAATCTATCTGACACCTTGTAGGATCTCCAGGATTCTTCCATGTATACAACCTTCTTTCATGATTCTTGAACCAAGTGTTAGCTAAGATTAAGTAATGCTCTGTGCAAAACTCTACCAGGCGGCTTCCTCTTTCATTTCTTAGCCCCAATCCATATTCACCTACTGTGTTTCCTTCTCTCCCTTTTCCTACTCTCGAATTCCAGTCACCCATGACTATTAAATTTTCGTCTCCCTTCACTACCTGAATAATTTCTTTTATCTCCTCATACATTTCTTCAATTTCTTCATCATCTGCACAGTTAGTTGGCATATAAACTTGTACTACTGTAGTAGGCGTGGGCTTCGTGTCTGTCTTGGCCACAATAATGCGTTCACTACGCTGTTTGTAGTAGCTTGCCCGCAATCCTATTTTTTATTCATTATTAAACCTACTCCTGCATTACACCTATTTGATTTTGTGTTTATAACCTTGTATTCACCTGACCAAAAGTCTTGTTCCTACTGCCACCGAACTTCACTAATTCCCACTATATCTAACTTTAACCTATCCATTTCCCTTTTTAAATTTTCTAATTTACTTGCCCGGTTAAGGGATCTGACATTCCACGCTCCGATCCGTAGAACGCCAGTTTTCTTTTTCCTGATGCAGTGCAGATGAGCAGTAAAAACAATCCCGTAATATACGAATACGATGTTGTTAGAGTACTGCTTGACACAAGTGTCATTTCATCCGACCTAGGGATAGGGCTGTCGGTTTGAGCGTCAGTGTCCGTCGCTTGACACAGTCACTACGATTAAATATCTAGCCGTTACGTTGCAACGTGGTATGAAATGGAATGAACACGTAAGGTCGGTTCTAGGGAAGGGTAGACTTCGGTTTATTGGGAGAATTTTCAGAAAATATGTTGGCATCTAAAAAGTATACAGCGTATAGAACAGTAGTGCGACCCATTCCGAAGTAATCACTTAAGTGTTTGGGACACCCACCAGGTCGGATTAAATGAAGACACTTCAGCAATTCAGAGGCGAGCTGTTACATTTATTAGCAGCGGATTCCGCGAGTATTGCGGTAATGCTTTGTGTACTCAAATGGGAATCTGTGGAGGGAATACGACATTCTTTTCTCGAAACACTGTTGAGAAAATTTAGAGAACCGAAATTTGTGGCTGACTGTAGAACGATTCTGCTGCAACCAACATACATTTCGCGTAAAGACCGCGAAGACAAGATGAGAGAAATGGGCTCGTTCCCTCGCTCCAATTACAAGTGGAGTAGGGAGGAGAATGACAAAAAGTGGTGCAAGGTATCCTCCGCCTTGCACCGTATCGTGGTTTGCGGCATGTGTATGCAGATATAAATCTACTAAATATGACGCACGTAACCAAAACTCCGTGCGTGAGATATGAGCTGCGCTATTGGCCGCTGAGCAAGTAAAACGTCAGCGACTACACGCTGTATCAGCACACGAGATGCAGCACCACATTCAGCACATTGTATTTCTATATGATACTGTTCATATCGTTGCGATTTGGTGTTATGATCGTAAACCACGACTTCAGAGCGTTGAGTCGAAGCGACCAGGGACAATATTTACATAAGACCATCTTTTACATTAGACTTTTTTATTCTTATTCCATGAGATTATTCAAGCCAAAGCTATGGAAGGAATCACCACAGAGCTTACAGAATGCTGATTATAAATATTATAGAAGGGTTTGAGAAATAATCAAACACAAAAAGTTTGTGGAGGGTATACAAATAAGTAACAAACAGAGAAAAGTTTTCAACTACTGTGGAGAACTCTTGCGCAGAATTGGACTAGTGTACCACAAAGAAACTGTATCATAGGTTATCGATACTGTCAGAGCCGGCGCCTCGAAGATACCTGCGGAAGAACGTCCAGGTCGCCGCCGAATAAAGACCGCCACGATCGTGTTATAAGCGGCGGCTACATGGCCACCAGTAAGTCGAAGAGAAAATCCCTATCTCCAATTTCGAATCCTGTTCCCTCCCCCTCCCCCTACCCCCCAAAATGAATCACATCGCCAATCTTAGGCAAGTACCAGACGCAAACAGCACATTCACGGCGTTACACAGACATTCAAAAATCATAGAAATAAATCACACACACAAGCAAACACGTGGAGTAAAAGCCAAAAGGTTACAAAGTCCTCAAGTATCAGATGAGAGTGAGAGAGGGCAGCAGTATTCTGCTTCTACTTGTACTTGTGCTTCTCGTGAGAGTTCCGTGTTGCTAGGTGGTGCCCGTACATTACTCCAAGTTGTTGATATTTATCTCTACCGGCAAAAATTTAGTGTATATAGGTGCTTGCCTGTGTCAGGCCTCTGCTTATTGCTAGCCAAGGCTGTAACAAGTGGTCAACAGAATAAGATGAGTACAATATGTTTATTCAAGCTGCATTTTTGTCAACTAACCTTTTGCTTGTCTGTCCAGATTCCAACGGCGACAGATCCTTTGGCCATCCTCCGCCCATTGGCAATTATAAAAAGGGCATAAACGGTTACCGACACGCAACACAATTTAGATGAGATTGGGATTTGTCACTGTTTTTTTTTTTTCAGTTCTGCTGGAATCCTACTGAAAATGAAACCTGCTCAATAATACCCATTTTTCTGAACAATGCTTGAAGAAATATCATCAAAAATTAGTTCGCTTTTCTTTCTAGTACTCAATACATAAATGTTGCAGTTTCTTCTGACAAATCGCGTAACAGTGTGATGTGTACAGGGATTATGTAGTGAGAATTCTGGAGCAGCCTTTAGCAGCACGATCACGTGTAGGGAGCTGCTAATACTCAACGTAAACGCTGGCCTCGCAATCGGATTGCCCCATGCATGCTGCCCTGCAGGGAGTTGCGCATGTTACCCGTGATAGGTCCGGTGCTATTTTTCTTGTGAGGTCTAGTCGGGTTCCCCGCATGCTATCTGCGCCGACCATTCAGGAGTCCCGTTTGGCGACGTCACAGCCTACAGCCTCTTGATACAACGCCATCAACCAGTGAGACGTAACAGAACGTCACGGTTCCGCCAGCAGACCTGGGATCTTTCTCAAACGATTGTAAAGATGACGATGATGAGGTCCCACACTCCGAGGAGCGTAGGAAACGATGCTGGAAACCCGCAGCGCCGTACTAGGCAAGGTCCTTGCGGAGGTGGTTTGCCATTGCCTTCCTCCGGCCGTAATGGGGATGAATGATGATGATGAAGACGACACAACGACACCCAGTCATCTCGAGGCAGATAAAATCCCTGACCGCGTCGGGAATCGAACCCGGGATACCGTGCGCGAGAAGCGAGAACGTTACCGCAAGACCACGAGCTGTGGACGATTGTAAAGAAACTATCAGGTAAAAAAATTTGATTCTCGCATATCTTACAGCTTCATTCGTCAGCTTCATGATGAACTCCCTATCATTACATTAACAGTCATATTTACTGTGATATTTTAGGATTAAGTACGAGGCCTGTTCAGAAAGTAAGCTCCGATTGATTGCCAAATTGAAAACACAGTGAACATCAGAAATGTTTTACTTGTAACAATTAGCTACACCTTTCAGCTACTTCTCTACGTAGTCGCCGTTCTGACTTAGACTTTTGTCATAGCGTTGTACCAACTTTTCAATAGCCTCATCATAGAAGGCAGCCGCCAGTGCTTTCCGCCAATTCTCCACGCTGGCCTACACCTCGTTGTCTGTGTCAAAATGTTGTCTTCAAAGACAGCGGTTCATGTGACCAGAGATGAAACTCAGGGGGAGACAATTGCGGACTGTATTGTGGGTAATCTCACATTTCCATTTGAAAACGATGCAGGAGCATCTTCATTGCCCCTGCAGAATGCGGCTGAGAATTGTCTTGAAGAAGAAACAGCACGACAGTTATGTAATGTTAGCTGCATAGCTTCAGGCGAAATTTCTCACCAGGCCCTCGTACTTGGCGGCAGACACTATTTTCTAGACATCTTTACGCACTCACTGCGAGCTCAGAAATGAGAAGAGCGACGTGATGCTAACTGGGGTTATACTAGAGACTCTACCCAACACATCTGTGCAAAGCTTTATCGGATTTTCATAGTCGTTTCCATTTCGCGACCGATCGGAGCTTACTTTCTGAACGCCCCTCGTATATTACTGACAGAATTTCAGAAAGTTGCAGTGAAAAATAGAGGTTGATATGAATTTGTTTTTGGTGCGTGTTATGCCCTATGTTTCTGCGTATAAAGTGTAGCTAACATACTGAATTTTTCTTTAAAATTTGATATGTGTTCCTATCTATTACCAGTCTCGAGAAAATAGATCGTATATAAAGTGCTTCGTCGCGAGCTCGCGCGCCAGCGGAAAAGCCAGAATGAAATGTTTACAAAATTCCTCGTATCTCGTGAACGGTTTCAGATATCGACACAAGATTTTGGCAAATGACATTATGTAAAGAGGAGAGTATTTCGCCATCCGATCAATATTCGAAACTTCCGTATCTATCGTGACTTCCGTATCTATCGTGATACTCAAGCGACTCTTTTTCAATGAAATGATTAATATTTAAGCACCATCGATAGCTAGTGAAAAGAGAATTACTGGGTATTATATAAATATGTGAAGAAATGACTATTTATTTTTATACCAAGAACGGGCATTTCATAGACTACGCCGGCCGGAGTGGCCGAGCGGTTCTAGGCGCTACACTCTGGAACCGCGCGACCGCTACGGTCGCAGGTTCGAATCCTGTCTCGGGCATGGATGTGTGTGATGTCCTTAGGTTAGTTAGGTTTAAGTAGTTCTAAGTTCTAGGGGACTGATGACCTCAGATGTTAAGTCCCATAGTGCTCAGAGCCATTCATAGACTACTGACATGTCTTTACATCAGTTGCTCTTGTATGATTCTGTCTCAATTTCAACTGCATCAGAATGTTAGTGAGATGAATGTTTATAAACGCAGCTGTATTTTGGCGAAAGAGACCGATTAAGATGGCAACAAGGAGTCTTCTGTATTTCTCAAAACTCATCACTGGTAACGTTTCTCTGAAGATAAATTAAGGTGATAATAAGTCTGGGGAAAATAAATCGCTATTTATTTTGAAATTCAGGCGAAACCCTATACTTCAGTGTATTTTTAATAACTAATGATATGAACTGAAACTGGGCAACATATTTTATTCTATGCCTCAATAATCTATGAAATGTGGAAACAGTTAATAGCACATAGCATGCCATCTTTTCTGTCCTAACCGCATACATAATGAGGAATTGTACTTTTTCACCACAAACATCTTTTAGTTTGTCAAAGATATTGATAATCTGTTTACATCTTGATAGATAGTTTACTGTAGTTTGTGGATTTAAATGTTTTCATATTTCTCAGATCACTGAGATACAGAAATGTGATTCTGTGCCAGTGTCAATACACGTCACTCTTTATTAAACACATATGTACTGGGGTGTAGGATTCCTTTAAAATTTCAACAGAAATATCAATTTCTTTTCGCCAGACTTATTATCACTTTAATTTTGTTCAGACAGACGTTGTCAGTGTCGAGTTTTGAGTAATACATTGATTTTCCTTATTGACACATTTGAAACTGCTTCAGCAGAGTTTGTAAATATTCATATCAGTAACGTTCTAACGCAGTTGGAATTGCGACAGAATCATAAAACAGCAACTGATGGGAAGACAGGTCAGTGGTTTATGAAAATGCCCATTCTCGGTACACAAAAGAAACTGCCCCAGATATGTTGTTCCAAACCCACAGTAAATCTCGTTTCACCAGCTATTGATGGCGCTTAAATATTACATCGATTCACTGAAAAAAATCTGTAGTCTCTTGAATATCGTGGTAGATACGGAAGATTAGAATATTAATCATATGGAGAAATACTCTCCTCTTTGCGCACTATCGCTACCAAAATCTTGTTTAGATATCAGAAACCGTTTACGAGATTCGAGGAATTTTGTGAATATTTCATTCTGATGTGTGTGCTTGCGACTAAGCGGTTTATATACGATCCATTTTCTCGAGATTGGTAAAAGATATCAATGCCCTTCAAAGTTTAAAGAAAAATTGAATATGTTAGCTAATTTCATACGCAGAAACATGACGTAATATGCACCAAACACAAATTCATAGCAACCTCTATTTTTCCCTGTAAACGTTCCGAAAGTCTTGCAGCAGTTTACTTAATCCCAAAATATCGCAATAAATACGACCATTAACGAAATGGACCTGACAAATGAAGCTACAAGATGTGAGGGAATAAATTGCTTTTTGCGGAACAGTTCGTCCAGCTCGCGAAGTCAACTCAACCAGCTAACTTTCGCGCCGAGTCATACACCGCATGAGAGGTTCAGCATGCAAAGTGGCCGTCACCCACACCTGTTAGCCGGCAGACATGCACGCCATCTAGCAAACTTGCGGAGAACCTTACTCCGTGTGAGACGGGCTTAACGGAGAACCAGCAAGCGAAGTGAATAGGATAGTAGTGGATGCTACAGGTCTCATACGGCACGCAACTAGACCCATATAAAAAATGCTGAATATAGCGAGCCTTGTCTCGGACAGACAGCGTCGCTAGTGCAGCCACTGCTTGTGCTTGCTTGCAGCACGGAAATCAGCCCTAGATCGATGTAGCTCGCAGAGGTTATCTACGTCGATTGCACGGTGCGGCAGCAATACAGGACGCGAAGTTCGGGAACAGAAACGTAAATCTGATTGACCAACCTTTTGTAGACTAACAATATTCTTGGTGACTGCACAGAGTTGCCCGAAAATATACCATGCGAGATAACTGAAAGTGCTGCTGACATTTTTGTTTGATCTGCAGTTTGAAGTCATCATCCATTTTCAGTTCATTAACGTAACACTGTAATATGTATCTTTTAAACGTTGATACAATGCGATTAGGTTTATAAGTTGCAGTATCTACGGAAAACATTTATTGCAGTGCATGCTTAGACTCCATACGGCGACTGTGTTGATGATGACTTCAGTCGGCTAGCCTACCACTACAGCAATATGGTCTCTGAAACTGCTGAAACATCGTCATTTGTCTTTAGATGTGAATATACAGGAGGCTGTTTAAGGCACTCTTGTCCAGCTAGTAAAATGATTTTAGAATGACTCTATTCTTAGCAGTGAACAAGTGTATCGTTTTGAGAACAAGCTGATAAACTGCTTTGCGAGCTCGAACTGTTCCGATTTTTCCGCTATCGTATTTCTGTAAGACGCATGTGGGAGGAATTGCCCAGTCTTGAAATTCATAACGAATCCTACTGTCGTTGAACGATTTCCTGCTGCTTGTCTTCCCTTTTTTTTTTTCTGTCGAGACGTCTTCTGAATCGTTTGATACAGCGCGCCACTCACCACACGCCACTCTCCAGCCGCCACGAATTCCACTCGTGTGCCATCCTCATCGTCTAGGAGTAGCACCTGCAACCTACGTCCTCAGTTATCTGGTGGGTGTACTTATTTATTTATTTACACGTCAAGTTCCATAGCAACCAAATTGAGGAGCAAATCTCCAAGGTCATGGAACGTGTCAGTACATGAAATTACAACATAAAAGTAATAAGAGATAAAAATAAATGCTCATGAACCTGAAAAAAGTCAGTCCATAAGTTTAAGTAATCGCTATCAGCAATACAATAAGAATCAGCTTAATTTTTCAAGGAACTCCTCCAAAGAATAGGAGTGACCCATGAGGAAACTCTTCAGTTTCGATTTGAAGGCGCGTGGATTACTGCTAAGTTTTTTGAATTCGAGTGGCAGTTTATTGAAAATGGATGCAGCAGTATACTGCACACCTTTTTGCACAAGAGTTAAGGAAGTCCGATCCAAATGCAGGTTTGATTTCTGCCGAGTATTAACCGAGTGAAAGCTGCTTATTCTTGGGAATAAACTAATATTGGTAACAAGAAACGACAATAAGGAATATACATATTGAGAGGCCAATGTCAAAATACCCAGACTCGTGAACAGAGGTCGACAAGAGGTTCGTGAACTCGGACCACTTATTGCCCGAACCGCCCGTTTCTGAGCCAAAAATATCCTTGTAGAATGGGAAGAATTACCTCAAAATATAATACCGTGCGACATAAGCGAATGAAAATACGTAAAGTAGACTAATTTTCGTGTCGAAGTATCACTCGCTTCTGATATCATTCGAATAGTAAAAATGGCAGTATTAAGTCTTACGCCGTTCGCATTTTGCGCGCAAGCAGATTCCATCCGTATCATCTGTCACTTCACAAGCAGATTAACCAACGATACTGCGTAAGTAAGATGGAATTTTCACGTGCGACATCATGACAATAAGTTCTTTCTGCAAAGAAGTTCTTTACCGACGAAGCTATCTTCACAAAGCATGGAAAGCTGAATGTAAGAAATATGGGCTGCTGAGAATCCGCATCATACCAGAGACAGTGGAATGTGAACGTTTGATGCGAGATTATTGGGGATTACGTGGCAGACCCATACTTCACTGAAGAAACCTTCATGGGTAAAAGATACGAACAACTTCTTGTCGTCGTGATATCGGCACTCTTAGAGGAAGTACCACTTTGAAATACATAGATGTATGTGGTAGCAACTTGATGGGTGTCTGTCCCGCTACTTGTCCGTGCTTAGGAAAACACTCACACCGTTCTTTCCTGACCGCTGGATAGTGGTGAAGGCGTTGTCTATTAACCTGTACATTCGTCTGATTTGACACCATTGACTTTTTTCTCTCGCATAATCTCATAAATAAAGTCTATGCACAAGTCCTGAGTACCCAAGAGGATTTAAAACAGTGCGTTGTACAACTGAAATTTTATCGAAGGAAGCTCTTCTGTCCTGAAATACTTGCACCATCGATCGCAAACTTGTATTACAGTAAGGGGGGCACATTTCGAACACCTGGTGGCATAAATTTAATTCTAAGGAAGTGTTAATGACCATATTCTTTTGTGGTTTCCTTTCTGTTGCTTTTGCTGATGTAATTTTGCAATGTAAATACAGTCTTTACACGTCAGTCCCTTGTTTCACGAATTCATTGAGTCTGGCGCGAACATGTCTTTCAAAAGTCTGGCCAAAACGGAACTAGAGCTGTTTACATAGATGGTGGATCATCCTCAGATGCCACACTCTTTGCCTTCCGGCTGATATGTCGGTCCAACCACATGTAGCCAACTGTCATTAGTATCAAGACACTAAGGAATTCAAGACTTTGGCTGTCAATGGGCATTGATTTAAATCAATGGGAAAAGATGAAAATTTGTGGTGGACCGGGATTCCAACCTGGGTCTCCAGATTACTAGGCAGATGCACTCACCAGTGTGCCATCCTGACACAGTGGTGATCGCAACTTCACGGACTACCCTATCACGCCGGCCGAAGTGGCCGTGCGGTTAAAGGCGCTGCAGTCTGGAACCGCAAGACCGCTACGGTCGCAGGTTCGAATCCTGCCTCGGGCATGGATGTTTGTGATGTCCTTAGGTTAGTTAGGTTTAACTAGTTGTAAGTTCTAGGGGACTAATGACCTCAGCAGTTGAGTCCCATAGTGCTCAGAGCCTACCCTATCACACCTCCCATCTGACCCAAATTCTCAGTTATCCAACCACTACTGCCCCCATGAACCATGGACCTTGCCGTTGGTGGGGAGGCTTGCGTGCCTCAGCGATACAGATGGCCGTACCGTAGGTGCAACCACAACGGAGGGGTATCTGTTGAGAGGCATGAC
Organism: Schistocerca nitens; assembly: GCF_023898315.1. NCBI lineage: Eukaryota > Metazoa > Arthropoda > Insecta > Orthoptera > Acrididae > Schistocerca > Schistocerca nitens. The sequence continues at coordinate 940,851,986 of NC_064615.1, forward strand.
AAACGTGTGGTTCCTGAAGAGGGGCAGCAGCCATTTCAGTAGTTGCACGGGCAACAACAGTCTGCATGATTGACTGACCTGGCCTTGCAACATTAACCAAAACGGCCTTGCTGTGCTGGTACTGCGAACGGCTGAAAGCAAGGGGAAACTACGGCCGTAATTTTTACCGAGGGAATGCAGCTTTACTGTATGGATGATGGTGTCCCCTTGGGTAAAATATTCCGGAGGTAAAATAGTCCCCCATTCGGATCTCCGGGCGGGGACTACTCAAGAGGACGTCGTTATCAGGAAAAAGAAAACTGGCATTCTACGGATCGGAGCGTGGAACGTCAGATCCCTTAATCGGGCACGTAGATTAGAAAATTGAAAAAGGGAAAGGGATAGGTTAAAGTTAGATATAGTGGGAATTAGTGAAGTTCGGTGGCAGGAGGAACAAGACTTTTGGTCAGGTGAATACAGGGTTATAAACACAAAATCAAATAGGGGTAATGCAGGAGTAGGTTTAATAATAAATAAAAAAATAGGAGTGCGGGTAAGCTACTACAAACAGCATAGTGAACGCATTATTGTGGCCAACATAGACACGAAGCCGACGCCTACTACAGTAATACAAGTTTATATGCCAACTAGCTCTGCAGATGATGAAGAAATTGAAGAAGTGTATGAGGAGGAAAAAGAATTTATTCAGGTAGTGAAGGGAGACGAAAATTTAATAGTCATGGGTGACTGGAATTCGAGAGTAGGAAAAGGGAGAGAAGGAAACATACACTCCTGGAAATGGAAAAAAGAACACATTGACACCGGTGTGTCAGACCCACCATACTTGCTCCGGACACCGCGAGAGGGCTGTACAAGCAATGATCACACGCACGGCACAGCGGACACACCAGGAACCGCGGTGTTGGCCGTCGAATGGCGCTAGCTGCGCAGCATTTGTGCACCACCACCGTCAGTGTCAGCCAGTTTGCCGTGGCATACGGAGCTCCATCGCAGTCTTTAACACTGGTAGCATGCCGCGACAGCGTGGACGTGAACCGTATGTGCAGTTGACGGACTTTGAGCGAGGGCGTATAGTGGGCATGCGGGAGGCTGGGTGGACGTACCGCCGAATTGCTCAACACGTGGGGCGTGAGGTCTCCACAGTACATCGATGTTGTCGCCAGTGGTCGGCGGAAGGTGCACGTGCCCGTCGACCTGGGACCGGACCGCAGCGACGCACGGATGCACGCCAAGACCGTAGGATCCTACGCAGTGCCTTAGGGGACCGCACCGCCACTTCCCAGCAAATTAGGGACACTGTTGCTCCTGGGGTATCGGCGAGGACCATTCGCAACCGTCTCCATGAAGCTGGGATACGGTCCCGCACACCGTTAGGCCGTCTTCTGCTCACGCCCCAACATCGTGCAGCCCGCCTCCAGTGGTGTCGCGACAGGCGTGAATGGAGGGACGAATGGAGACGTGTCGTCTTCAGCGATGAGAGTCGCTTCTGCCTTGGTGCCAATGATGGTCGTATGCGTGTTTGGCGCCGTGCAGGTGAGCGCCACAATCAGGACTGCATACGACCGAGGCACACAGGGCCAACACCCGGCATCATGGTGTGGGGAGCGATCTCCTACACTGGCCGTACACCACTGGTGATCGTCGAGGGGACACTGAATAATGCACGGTACATCCAAACCGTCATCGAACCCATCGTTCTACCATTCCTAGACCGGCAAGGGAACTTGCTGTTCCAACAGGACAATGCACGTCCGCATGTATCCCGTGCCACCCAACGTGCTCTAGAAGGTGTAAGTCAACTACCCTGGCCAGCAAGATCTCCGGATCTGTCCCCCATTGAGCATATTTGGGACTGGATGAAGCGTCGTCTCACGCGGTCTGCACGTCCAGCACGAACGCTGGTCCAACTGAGGCACCAGGTGGAAATGGCATGGCAAGCCGTTCCACAGGACTACATCCAGCATCTCTACGATCGTCTCCATGGGAGAATAGCAGCCTGCATTGCGGCGAAAGGTGGATATACACTGTACTAGTGCCGACATTGTGCATGCTCTGTTGCCTGTGTCTATGTGCCTGTGGTTCTGTCAGTGTGATCATGTGATGTATCTGACCCCAGGAATGTGTCAATAAAGTTTCCCCTTCCTGGGACAATGAATTCACGGTGTTCTTATTTCAATTTCCAGGAGTGTAGTAGGTGAATATGGATTGGGGCTAAGAAATGAAAGAGGAAGCCGCCTGGTAGAGTTTTGCACAGAGCATAACTTAATCATAGCTAACACTTGGTTGAAGAATAATGAAATAACGTTGTATGCATGGAAGAATCCTGGAGATACTAAAAGGTATCAGATTATATAATGGTAAGACAGAGATTTAAGAACCAGGTTTTAAATTGTAAGACATTCCCAGGGGCAGATGTGGACTCTGACCACAATCTATTGGTTATGAACTGTAGATTAAAACTGAAGAAACTGCAAAAAGGTGGGAATTTAAGGAGATGGGACCTGGATAAGCTGAAAGAACCAGAGGTCGTACAGAGTTTCAGGGGGAGCATAAGGGAACAATTGACAGGAATGGGGGAAAGAAGTACAGTAGAAGAAGAATGGGTAGCTCTGAGGGATGAAGTAGTGAAGGCAACAGAGGATCAAGTAGGTAAAAAGACGAGGGCTAGTACAACTCCTTGGGCAACAAAAGAAATATTGAACTTAATTGATAAAAGGAGAAAATATAAAAAATGCAGTAAATGAAGCAGGCAAAAAGGAATACAGACGTCTCAAAAATGAGATCGACAGGAAGTGCAAAATGGCTAAGCAGGGATGGCTAGAGGACAAATGTAAGGATGTAGAGGCTTATCTCTCTAGGGGTAAGATAGATACTGCCTACAGGAAAATTAAAGAGACCTTTGGAGAAAAGAAAACCACTTGTATGAATATCAAGAGCTCAGATGGAAACCTAGTGCTAAGCAAAGAAGGGAAAGCAGAAAGGTGGAAGGAGTATATAGAGGGTCTATACAAGGGCGATGTACTTGAGGACAATATTATGGAAATGGAAGAGGATATAGATGAAGATGAAATGGGAGATACGATACTGCGTGAAGAGTTTGACAGAGCACTGAAAGACCTGAGTCGAAACAAGGCCCAGCGAGTAGACAACATTCCAGTAGAACTACTGACGGCCTTGGGAGAGCCAGTCCTGACAAAACTCTACCATCTGGTGAGCAAGATGTATGAGACAGGCAAAATACCCTCAGACTTCAAGAAGAATATAACAATTCCAATCCCAAAGAAAGCAGGTGTTGACAGATGTGAAAATTACCAAACTATCAGTTTAATAAGTCACAGCTCCAAAACACTAACACGAATTCTTTACAGACGAATGGAAAAACTGATAGAAGCCGACCTCGGGTAAGATCAGTTTGGATTCCGTAGAAATGTTGGAACACGTGAGGCAATACTGACCTTACGACTTATCTTAGAAGAAAGATTAAGGAAAGGCAAGCCTACGTTTCTAGCATTTGTAGACTTAGAGAAAGCTTTTGACAATGTTGACTGGAATACTCTCTTTCAAAGGTGGCAGGGGTAAAATACAGGGAGCGAAAGGCTATTTACAATTTGTACAGAAACCAGATGGCAGTTATAAGAGTTGAGGGGCATGAAAGGGAATCAGTTGTTGGGAAGGGAGTGAGACAGGGTTGTAGCCTCTCCCCGATGTTATTCAATCTGTATATTGAGCAAGCAGTAAAGGAAACAAATGAAAAATTCGGAGTAGGTATTAAAATCCATGGAGAAGAAATAAAAACTTTGAGGTTCGCCGATGACATTGTAATTCTATCAGAGACAGCAAAGGACTTGGAAGAGCAGTTGAACGGAATGGACAGTGTCTTGAAAGGAGGATATAAGATGAACATCAACAAAAGCAAAAGGAGGATAATGGAATGCGGTCGAATTAAGTCGGGTGATGCTGAGGGAATTAGATTAGGAAATGAGACACTTAAATTAGTAAAGGAGTTTTGCTATTTGGGGAGTAAAATAACTGATGATGGTCGAAGTAGAGAGGATATAAAATGTAGACTGGCAATGGCAAGGAAAGCGTTTCTGAAGAAGAGAAATTTGTTAATATCGAGTATAGATGTAAGTGTCAGGATGTCGTTTCTGAAAGTATTTGTGTGGAGTGTAGCCATGTATGGAAGTGAAACATGGACGATAAGTAGTTTGGACAAGAAGAGAATTGAAGCTTTCGAATTGTGGTGCTACAGAATAATGCTGAAGATTAGACGGGTAGATCACATAACTAATGACGAAGTATTGAATAGAGTATGTGGCACAACTGGACAAAAAGAAGGGACCGGTTGGTAGGACATGTTCTGAGGCATCAAGGGATCACAAATTTAGCATTGGATGGCAGCGTGGAGGGTAAAAATCGTAGAGGGAGACCAAGAGATGAATACAGTAAGCAGATTCAGAAGGATGTGGGTTGCAGTAAGTACAGGGAGCCGAAGAAGATTGCACAGGATAGGGTAGCATGAGAGCTGCATCAAACCAGTCTCAGGAATGAAGACCACAACAACACAACAACTGATGTAGTGCCCCTTGCTCATTATCCTCATATCTCGCGGCATTTCGAGAGTCCCTTAAGCGTTCAAGGTTGGTGTCCATCCTTGTTCTTGCCTTGATTATACAGTATATCGTGTCCATTCTTTCGGACATGTCTTTCGGCCTGGAATCTCATTGACTGGAGTAGACTTATCTTCAGTGATGAGTACTGCTTCGAACTGAGATCCGATTACTAACGGAGACGTGTCTGGAGACGCCCTGGACGGCGGTGGGATTCCAGTCTGACGTCACCCGTCATAGGGCCCAACAACCTGAAGTTATGTTCTGCGGTGCCATTTCGTTTCAAAGCAGGATACCTATGACAGTTATCCGCAGTACCCTTACAGCACAGCGGTACGTCGACGATATCTTTCGCTTCTTTTTTCTCTTCATGGCAAGCCATCCTGGGCTTACATTTCAGCAACATAATGCCCGCCCGCACAGGGCGAGGATTTCTACTGCTTGTTTTCGTGTTTGCCTCACTCTAATGCCACGTTAAGGGAAGCCGCAACAATGATCGCTGTGCTGACAGCCTGTGGTGGTCCAAACGTCGCCGCACTGCCCATTTGGAGTCTTGCCTTGCTGCAAACGAGCCCATTTCCCGATTCAAGGTATGTGTCATGGCTTTACGATTCTACACGGCATAGTGAACAATATCTGTCCACCCCGCGCGCTAGTTACTTAGCGCCTCTGAGACGTTGCATGGCGTCGAGTATGGCCTCTCTGAAGCCACTGATTCTATACCGGGCGATTCAGCTGCCCCTACCGATCCGTTTTATGCAACCCACATCATGTCTCTATCAGGAGCGCTAGTCAGAAAGGCTATAGCTACGTAATCAGTACAAGTTCCCTCTCAGAGTTTTGGGCGACTGTTAAGGAACAGGCTTACTCTACAAAAGATACAAGTGATGACTGGCCGTGAGCTACAAAACACTTCTGGACCCAGATATACCTCAATTCTGCCATACTTATCCAAGTGCCTCCATTCTTCCTTTGTGTAGTTAGTGGCGAAGTCATACAGGTTTTGATGCCACTCTAAGTTTACTCCATTTATAGTACTTAATCTTGTAAAGTGTGTTTCACCACTGGAAACAACGAAATTGACAGGAGATATCAAAATGGGAAATATGGAAGTAATAACTTCCCCTTATATAAGTCAATGAAAACGTTATATATGTATGACTCGCTACACTCTTTCTTTGTGTAGTTAGTTGTGAAGTCATACAGGTTTTGATGTCACTGTAAGTTAATTTCATTTATAGTACTTAATCTACCGCAAATGGCTCAGAAACGTTGCCTTGTAAAGTGAGTTTCACCATTGGAAACAACTAAATGAACAGGAAATATCAAAATGGGAAATATGGAAGTAATAACTTTCCCGTATATAACCCAATGAAAAGATTAATATATGACGCGCCACAAAGCCAGAGCGAACTGATCAACATCATTGCTCTGTCATGTGGGTTTGCATAAAACGACATTGGCGAGGTCAACTGAGTCATCTCGTATATTTATCTCTTAATTGGGTTATATACCACACAGTTATTACTTCTGTAGTGTCGGCAGACTTGCCAACACACTAACTGAAAGAGGCGGCCAAGATGCACGCGCTAACTCACGAAGGATGGAGTGAGGTCTGAAACAGGAGACTTAATGAATGCTATAAAGAAAAGTACGTAGCTCCTTTGGTACTTATCTTTTAATCCATCCTTTGTATACATCGTTCTTGATGAGACATCTGGAGATTGTGGCGATACAAGTGAGACTCTTTAGATACAAGCTATATAAGGCTAATGGCGCCTTGCTAGGTCGTAGCCATTAACTTAGCAGAAGGCTATTCTAACTGTCTCTCGGCAGATGAGAGCAAAGGCTTCGTCAGTATAGTCGCTAGCAACGTCGTCGTACAACTGGGGCGAGTTCTCGTACGTCTCTCGAGACCTGCCGTGTGGTGGCGCTCGGTCTGCGATCACACAGTGGCGACACGCGGGTCCGACATGTACTAATGGACCGCGGCCGATTTAAGCTACCACCTAGCAAGTGTGGTGTCTGGCAGTGACACCACAACTTCCACGCTTCCCATTTGGATATTTCTTTTAATTTAGTTGTTTCTAATAGTGAAACACGTTTTATAATGCAACGTTTATGTACCATTTACGAAAGATGAAGTGCTGTAAACGAAACAAACTCACATGCAAAACCTGTATGGCTACACTGGTAATTACACAGAGAACGATTGTAGGTACTTGGATAATTATGGTAGAAGTAAGGTATATCTAGGTTCAGTCCTCACCTGCATTTTTCACAGTACGATTGCGTTTGTTAACTGTTGCCCAAAGCTCTGAAAGGGAACTTATACCGATTACGTATCCGTCGCCCGTTTGGATACGATTCCTGATACATCCGTAGTGCAGGTTGCATAAAAAGTCCCTGGGGGGGAGCTTAATGACCCTGTATCAACACGACACTTGTAGGATCTCGACCATCGCGAGTAAAGTGTCACAGAACGCTGCTTTCTCGATAGGTCGTTGTCGAGTTCCGACACTTGCTTGAGGCAGTGTCTCCTTCTTGCATGAGGCAGAACATGATCGTCTCATGATGAATTCTTCTCGGGTTCAGTGCACTGTGTGTTCTGGCAAACTTGTACTCTGCCCAGCAAGTGTGATGTTAGTTACGCCACAGTTCGCCGCCTGTCCCATTTTACCACTCTACCCAGCCAACGACGTCGTACAGCTGTAATGAGGAGTGGCGCCCAACCCCACGATGTACTGATGGTTTCCCATTGGTTTCACCATGTGTTGAAGACTCTCACCACAGCACTCCTCGAACATCCGAAAAGTCGTGCAATTACCGAAATTATCGTGCCGAGTCTCCGGGCCATCAGAATCTGGCCTTGGTGAAACTCATATAAATCGTGTGCCTTCCCCATTCTACAACGTGCGTGTGTGTGTGTGCAGTCATTCCTCATAAGGCGACGTTGCTATCGCCTAGACGGTTTTATATCGATAGTAGATCCACGGTTACCTCGTAATGGCTCTGAGCACTATGGGACTTAACATCTACGGTCATCAGTCCCCTAGAACTTAGAACTACTTAAACCTAACTAACCTAAGGACAGCACACAACACCCAGCCATCACGAGGCAGAGAAAATCCCTGACCCCGCCGGGAATCGAACCCGGGAACCCGGGCGTGGGAAGCGAGAACGCTACCGCACGACCACGAGAAAGATCCATGGTCATAATGGCTGATCAGTGCAGAAGCATGTAGCAGACGTAGTAGCAATTCGATCGTTGCATGCCGCCTTAATGGTGCTGCAGTTTGAAAATGAAAGTGTAGGTATCGACTTTAGCGAACACGGGAGCCTGCACCTGTCTTTGATTTAGATACCACGGGCTAACGACACGGAAACATTTCGTGATGAACACGCCACAGAATCGATCACAGCGCCTTGCAAGTTCAAGCAGGGCTCGCAAGGCGTTTGCAACAATTAATTACACCTTCTGGCTACTTCTCTACGTAGTCATCAGTCCGACTGAGACATCTGTCGAAGCATTGTACCAACTTTCCAATACCTTCGTCATAGATGGCAGATGCCTTTGCTTTCTACCAATTCTCTACACTGATCTGCAGCTTGTTCTCTGTGCCAAAATGTTTCCATAGACAGCAGTACATGTGGGTAGAGACAAAAATCAGAGCGAGTCAATACTGGGCTGTAGGGTGGGTGATCAGACATTTCCCATCGAAAATGCTTCAGGAAAGCTCTCACTGCCCGTGCAGTGTGCGACCAAGAATGGTCATGAAGGAGGAAATGCACGACAGGTGCGTTATGTGCAGTTGCATGAAATCAGGCGAAACCTCACAGCGGGCACCCATGCTTGGCGGGAGACACTATTTTGTAAGCATCTATACTAGCTCTTTGTACGCTCAGAACAAAAGAGCAACGTGACGCGATCGACGGGCATACTACAGACAATGATCAATACGTCTATGCAAAGTCTCATCGGATTTTCACTGTGGTAGCCATTTCGCGATGGATCTGACCTTATATGAGTATACTTGACCGTTGATAACCATTTTCCGTTACACGAGGCTCTTCAAGGAGGAAGCAAGGTTAAGTAAAAAAATTATCATATGGCATTTTGGCCGGGCTGTCCCAGTCGGCGCCACATTGGGCAACTTGCGGCCGATGATGAGGACAACACAACACCCAGTCCCCGATCGGAGAAAATCCCCATCCCGACCGGGAATCGAACTCGGGCCCATTGCATGGGAGGCAAACACGTTACCACCCAGCTAAGCAGTGTAATACAGGGTGATTCAAAAAGAATACCACAACTTTAGGAATTTAAAAAAAATGGTTCAGATGGCTCTGAGCACTATGGGACTCAACTGCTGAGGTCATTAGTCCCCTAGAACTTAGAACTAGTTAAACCTAACTAACCTAAGGACATCACACACATCCATGCCCGAGGCAGGATTCGAACCTGCGACTGTAGCGGTCTTGCGGTTCCAGACTGCAGCGCCTTTAACCGCACGGCCACTACGGCCGGCAGGAATTTAAAACTCTGCAACGACAAAAGGCAGAGCTAAGCACTATCTGTCGGCGAATTAAGGGAGCTATAAAGTTTCATTTAGTTGTACATATGTTCGCTTGAGGCGCTGTTGACTAGGCGTCAGCGTCAGTTGATGCTAAGATGGCGACCGCTCAACAGAAAGCTTTTTGTGTTATTGAGTACGGCAGAAGTGAATCGACGACAGTTGTTCAGCGTGCATTTCGAACGAAGTATGGTGTTAAACCTCCCGATAGGTGGTGTATTAAACGTTGGTATAAACAGTTTACAGAGAATGGGTGTTTGTGCACAGGGAAAAGTTCTGGACGGCCGAGAACGAGTGATGAAAATGTAGCACGCATCCAGCAAGCATTTGTTCGCAGCCCAGGAAAATCGACTCGCAGAGCTAGCAGAGAGCTGCAAATTCCACAATCAACTGTATGGAGAGTCCTACGAAAAAGGTTAGTTATGAAACCTGAACGTCAACTACCCGAGGCGATGGATCGGCCGCCAGGCAGCCCGTGACAGAGCACTTCATCACTGGCCTCCAAGAAGCCCTGATCTTACCCCCTGCGATTTTTTCTTACGGGGGTATGTTAAGGATATGGTGTTTCGGCCACCTCTCCCAGCCACCATTGATGATTTGAAACGAGAAATAACAGCAGCTATCCAAACTGTTACGCCTGATATGCTACAGAGAGTGTGGAACGAGTTGGAGTATCGGGTTGATATTGCTCGTGTGTCTGGAGGGGGCCATATTGAACATCTCTGAACTTGTTTTTGAGTGAAAAAAAACCTTTTTAAATACTCTTTGTAATGATGTACAACAGAAGGTTATATTATGTTTCTTTCATTAAATACACATCTTTAAAGTTGTGGTATTCTTTTTGAATCACCCTGTATTAGTAATTTTCGCCTCACAAACATTAATATACGCTCATTAGTAAACGCCTGATGGCCTATAGTAAGCGAACAATTGTAAAGTAAAAGAAATGAACCATCGCATAGCAGCGACAGAATCTATTATTCTTTATCTTTGCCGTTCTTGCGCGGTGCCTGTAAATCTCTATGTACATGTATCGATTAATGATATAAAACAGAATTCTGTTGTTTCAAGACAAATGAGGTATTGGGCGCCTCACCTTTTACTGTTTGTATTCCATGAAAGGCGGACGCGGACTTGCTGCGTTCCGCGTCGGTATTTTATATTTTATGTGAAAATATTGAGTGAATGTGCTAATTGTTATTTTTCCAATCAGAAAACGTGTAGTTTCTTGTAATTGATTACGAACAGACAGCATCAAGAGGACATTTTGACTGTTATGTAAAAAGTTTTTAACCACAATGGTCATCTATTGTAATTTAATATGAAAAGGTACGTAGCATTAAAAAAATGTGTTAAAGATAAGTGTGCTCAGTTTAGTCAATTAACCTTGATGATTACCATCTCCTTATTTACTTGAATGATAATTATTTTGTGTTAGTTCACCACCAGAAATTACGATCATGCTGATGGGCCGAACGCAGCATGAGGCAGAAAGAACATTATCGTTTTCCTATTGTTTCTGAATCAACTCTTTTTTTAATTGTGTAGTGTTGCATTTTTTTAAAGTCTATAAATCTTTTGGTCCCTTAGTGTTGTTCCGGGTATGACTACATCGCGACTATAAAAAAGCACAGAAATGATAATGTTTCTTCCGAACGATCGCAAATATATCAATATGCTGCTCTTATTCAGGTATTTAATGCTCAGCGTATGTTATTATAATAGTGTAATCAATCCCTGATTCTGTTGCCAAGTGGTCCACCAAAATATTCACTTTTTCGACATTTAAAAAAAAAGTATATAAAATAATAATTCAAAATTGTTTTAGATGAACGTCGGCCGAAGAACCCGAGACAGAAGCCAATAGGCAGTTTGTCAAAATAATAATTGTTTTTCTTTTCGGCCCCCCTCCCCTCCTCCCGAAGAGCAACGCTACACTAGGCGCCCGAACAGGGACTCGATCAAAAATCATTTCATGAATGTATTTAAAAAATTTTCAGGGCTTGTTCTAATAACTTTCATTTTTTCATGTCGATGCAGTTCAGCCGAGAAGGAGAAGTGGGACAAACCTTTAATCAGTTCAGAAGAACGACTTAAGATAAGGCTAAATTACGCGAGTATCCAGCCGTACAGCCATCAAGACACCCAAAAGTAAGTGAAAATTTCATACGCAGTAGCCAAGCTTTCGTAGTGACGTAGCATGTTTCAAGTTGATCACAAACGTAAATCTGTCTTTCCTCGCCTTGAAACAGCTTTATTTCAATTTGTCCATAGTCCATTCTTCTGTAGTTAAATTCAGTGAAAGTGTATCATTGTTGTCAGTGCATCAAAAAATGTTTACAATATGGCGAATAATTACGCTCAAAACAGGTAAAACGTGTGATGTTATGAAGTGAGAATTTCATCGAATACAAAGTTCACGCAGACGCTCACCACAGTGCAAGTGAAGTTGTAACGTTCGACGATTTTCAGTGGCAGTATTCTACTGCACCATATGGTATTTCCGTAAAATACGACCGATCTTGTTGGAAGTGCTTCCTGCGGAGGGCAAAAAGACAGTGGACTTAGGTATCGATTCAGTGTTATCATTAGTCACCCGATGCACAGTTGGTCGATAGCGCAACGCACGTTCAATTTGTCTTTCGCTAAAACCATTCTGACGAAATGTAGCTTCGAGATGGGCCTCCTCAGCTGGCAAAGTCTCAGTTTCGCAAACGAAATGTGCCCTGTGTACCAAGATACGAAGTATCCCCGGGTCAACAGAAACGTCCGATCTTACTCGTCGGCTTTGACCCGTGACGTAAGCGTGTTGTGGTGTGTGACGTCATTACGGCGCGGAGTTTGGTTTGCGATTGTGGCGTGTTTGTAGATGTCTTGTTTTTATTTGTGGTGCTCTTTGGTGGTGTGTTCATGGTTGGGTTGACGTTTGGGTGGGTTGGGTTTTTATTTTAGTTCAGTATTTTTTCGTTGGTGTGTGTGTGTGTGTTTTTGTATGTGTGTGTGTGTGTGTGTGTGTGTGTGTGCGTGCGTGCGTGTGTGCATTTGTGTGTGATTGTGGTGGCCAATCTAGTTTGTGGAGCTGGAACTTTTTTGAGGTAAGTTCCGTTTTTTTTTTTTTTTGGTTATTTATGTATGTTTTGTGTATTGGGTATAGGTTGGAAACATCCGATCTCACGCGTCGGCTTTGACCCGTGACGTAAGGGACCTACACATTGATCTGTAGCGTAGCCCTGAATACGAGGTTAGGTTGGGAGTTTTTTTTTGGAATGCGGCCGCGGCAGCGGCCGCCTATGATTCGAAAATATTGATTTGACACTAATGAACATGTATACGTAATATGAAGCAATTTGATGAACATATTGATCTGTAGCGTAGCCCACTTGAGGTTAGTTTGGGAGTTTTTTTTTTGGAATGCGGCCGAGGCAGCGGCCGCCTATGATTCGAAAATATTGATTTGACACTAATGAACATGTATACGTAATATGAAGCAATTTCATGAACATATTGATCTGTAGCGTAGCCCACTTGAGGTTAGGTTGGGAGTTTTTTTTTGGAATGCGGCCGCGGCAGCGGCCGCCTATGATTCGAAAATATTGATTTGACACTAATGAAGCCTGTGGGGGGATGGGGGGGCACTGCAGACTCCCCCCACCGCATAACGACACATGATGATCAAATTTTGAAAAAAAATGAAAAATTTTTTCCGTACCTGCTAAACTGCATAACTGCCGATGTATGTAGGTGTAAGGGAAGCTTTCGTTTCTTAGTTTTCTATTGGGGGATGTGATCGGTAGGTTCTGTTGAGCTATATAGGTTAAGGGAAGTGTCCGATTATGGATAGCAATGTGTTTTTTGGTATTTGGTCAGTTTTGTGATGTTGATTTATTTCGTTGTTTTGCGTGGTTTTGAATGGCGGTCGGTGGCTACATTTCTGTATATTTAGTTTCTCCCCACCCAAAAACCCCTAATTTCCCACGCTTGTCCCGTTACAGTCATTAGGCTTTTTGTGAAACTTGTGTATTTCAGTGTTTACAATACGTATGCGATGTTTTTATATCCGCCATATTGGAATTGTTTATAGTCGTTTCCGCGGTATTTGTGACGTCATGGGTCAAAGCCGACGGGTAAGATCGGACGCTTCTGTATTTCCGTATCCCCTCACACTGACCCGGATGGTGACAACTATCAGCCTGTAAATACAAGTCAGAGTGGGTACGTTTCTTGTGAACAGCATGTCCCAATGATCCATCAGCCTTCCTCCAAACTAAAACGTCAAGAAATGGAAGGGAACTATCCTCTTCCACCTCCATAGCAAAACGAATGTTTCGGAGGATCGAGTTCAGATGATCTAAAAAGGCATTCAAATTTTTCATACCATGAGACCAAACAACTAAAGTGTCGTCAACATATATAATGAAACAGGCGGGTTTCAAAGGCGCCGACTCCAATGCACGTTCCTCGAAGTCTTCCATAAACAAATTTGCAACCACAGGAGACAACGGAGCACCCATCGCAAATCAATCTGTCTGCTCGTAATACTGGTCACTGAATAAAAAGTAAGTGGATGTCAACACATGTCGAAAGAGATTAGTTAATTCAACACCAAAAGCTTTTTTTATCTATGGAAGCTACTCGTTCCCATTATTCCAAAGTCCAGTCGTAATCCAGTCTGCCTGTCAGCTATCGCAATCAGATTTGACGATGATGGTAGTTCAAAAACCGTGTACCAGGGACACCACTATCACAGATGATCTCAGCCCTTCCCTAGCATTTTACTGAGGTGTCAGTTGTGCCACGGATTCCCGTATATTTTTCTCATAGATTACACGAACATCCGACATAAAACTGGAGGGTGAGACAAAGATTTGCAGGCTTCGTCTTATAAAATCTACCAGACATCATGCACCTTACCTTATTTTGAGAGACGGTGATGATGGCAGTATTGGAACATCCAACAAGTCTTCACCTTTGCTTTAAAATTCATCATAGCTTCATAGCTGTCAGGCCAGCAAAATTCGCTCTATGTGAAATTCACTGAAATCAGAAGCTTTTTCCCAATTACCTGCGTATCAGATGGCTTGTATTTTGCATTAATTGACTGTTCCGTCGGTTCTAGGTATAATATTTTATACATTGCGAATGAAAACACTCACGACACTGGTATAATACAATCAAACAAGTAGCATCAAGAAATGGCTGCCACTCTGCCATGGTGACCTCCATAATACAGTGACACAGAAAAACTACAGCTTTCTTTTTTTCCCTATGCTCGACTCGAGCACACGACGAGCTTAATAAAAGGTGCACGGTTCCATATTTAGGAAAAGTCTCGCTGAATGTAGGCAGAAATCTTAAATGCAGGAACCTTAAAACATCATATCACGTGCACAACACTACTGGACAATATTTGCCCACGGTAAGGGCAGTAGCTTTGAAAAAAAGTGGAATATACAAACTCGCTTGTAACTGCAGATTCTATATAGACTATTCTGATAGCGCAATATCCTCTCGATTGTAAGAACACCACAGAAATTGGTGACTTAGAAAAGGAGCTCTACTTTTGCAGAGAACCTGTTTAAAGGAGACCACAGTTATAAGAGGCAACATGAAGTCTTAGACAACGTCCACAAAGAAAGAATGATGAACTACCTTGAAATAATGTAAATCAGTAAACGTATGCCCACTAGCCCAACATTAGTACTTAATGGTCAGGCATAGTTCCCTTACTCGCCTTTTCTAACTAAAAATAATGGAAAATAATCCCACCCAGACCATTTTGTAAATTACTCTTCCTACTCAGAGGGCTCATTTTTTCCTTTATTTCAGTTACTGTATTGTCACTTGCTCTGTTAAAATTTTACTTTGTATAATTACAGTTGTTTCATTTACATATTTAGTTTCATTGTACCTGTTTGTGATATTGGATCTTTTAAGAACAAGATTATCTTGTTCAGTCACCCCTTGGAACATGTCACCAAAATCTACTATACATCTTATTTTCCCTCTCAGAACAATTGTTGTAATTTGTCATTTAGCTCAAAATTTTATCGAACCCAAATGTTTTTACATAACATTGTTACTGAAATAATCCATTTCATTTTAGTCCTAAATCAAACATCGACAATAACTGTGGAAATCGACTGATGTCATCTGTAGCTGCACTATTTTAAAATATTTGATCCCACAAGAATTCCACAGTCACACATATTTGTCTTTGTACTTGACGATGGCGTAACAGCCGAAAACCGTTTTGTAAAATACTAAAAACTGAGAAATACCACACCAGCGTCGTTTGTTTATTCATTCATAATATCTTTGTGTTTTGTCTCCAGTTGTGCACTTTTCGTATTATATCACTTCCTTTTCACGAAACCTACACCTGTTTGCTCCCATAGCAGAGGTGTGGACGTTACATTCTGGCTTGACGGTGTGTCCACCAGGCGTGAATGGTCGGACCCGCAGGAAGGAAAGTTGTTTCGGCGACGAAAGCCGTGCACGATCAGCCAATTTAGTTTCAACGAGCCTTTCACTGCGACGCGGAACAGAGGCCAGTGAAAGTCGATGTTTTGTTTATGTTTCTTGTACCTGCCCACCAACTTTCGGGCATCCAAAAACGCCAGGAGAACGTCCTAACTAAAAGTGCTACAAGTTCTTTATGGATTCTCCTACTAACAACCATAATGTTGAAGATTTGGCGTGTTATAACTCTGAATATACTACTCTGGATCGATCGATATGTAAAATAAAACACAGTTTATAATCTATATTATGGTTTCCATTCACTTACGTTCACGTCCAGGCTCTTCTTCAGTGCGCTCTGGTTGTGTTGATGTGGGTTTGAAGATAACGATTGCTATCACTGTGTTTGTCAGTGCAACTTATTAGTTTTATAATGTATGCACGATTGTCTAAATGGGACTTACATTTCACAGCGAAACACATGTACTGGAAATTTTCAAGGAGGCTTGCTCGAGATTATTAGATGCATCAATTAAATAGTTTCCTAGTTCATGACATACAGCATTCCACCTACACTCTACCGCCGACTTGTTTGTGGCTAGTACGCTTAACATACGCCACACAAGTGTTCCATACGCAACCTGTTTCATGGACAAAATGTTGTTTCCCAGTATTCAGTCAATTAATCGAAGCCTACCATTTGCCTTACCTACACGTGAGGCCCTGTCTCACTTTATATTACCACTCAGTGTTAATCCAATGATTTGTATGACATAGCTGATTCCAGCTCTAACTCACTAATCGTGTAGAAGGCCAGTCCATTTTCGTGAAGCGAAAATAGCTACATTATTCTGTATCCGCAGAGAGATGCCAGTCTTTACACGTAGTTTCTTCTTCTTTTCTTTCCTTTTTTTTAAAAAAAAAGTCTACTAAATTTGTGTAACTTAAAGATACAGGTTGCGATAGGAAAAGAATCACATGGAAGAGAGGGTCCACAATTCTTGCATCATTTGTCCTTTAAATAATCACATTTATTTACAGTGCAAATGATGGCACCAAATGACATGCAATAAGCACCAAATATTTAGGAATATAAGAGGTTGTTAAATGAAAATGGAGCCTTTTTAAATTTTAACCACAGATTGACATGACTAAACTTTCAATTCTTGCTACCCCAAGGAATCAGTGCCAGTAACAATTAAAAAAGGAATTATAATAAAACTTCTCTTAAACAATAAGTAAGTAAAAGATAACTCTTGCACAACCTTTCCTAAACAGTCACAGGTATTAAGTTAAGAACTGTTAATTTAGATTAAGCATCCAAGTATGGCAGACCTGACAGATTTTATTACATCCATAGAACGGATACAACGACAAATTAAGCTCAAGCAAAGAACAGAGAGTTATAATTAAAAATAGAAACCGAAGGAGATGGCAGTCATAACGGAAATTACGTTAAAACTTTCCTCAGCATACTAAGTATATACGAAAAAATTTCAAAAGGTAAAGGAACTACCTCAAAAATTAGTTACAACATCGCTCACATTTTGGAAGTTAAAACAAGTCTATCAGAGCCTTAAGAAGGGTAGGGCGAACCTAAAGTTGAACAAGGCAAGCCTCCAAGGCGAACAGTTCCACTATAGCAATAGCGGACACGCCTCAAACACAGCAGGAAGCCATGTGCATGGGTACAACAGCAGCTGATCCTCGTGACCGGTAGCAGACGAAACGTCGGGCAAGCGCTTCATAAGGCAAAGAGGCGCTGCTAACAAACACCACATAGGTGAGATACAGGCTGCAACAATACAAACTGCATGAACAACAATCGCCACCTAGCCACCTTCTTAGGAGATCACGGCTATAAGTCCAAAACGTTCATCATAACACATAAATAAAAAAAACAAAAACAAAAAAAACACTGTCTAAAGTATGTATATCTTAGGACGTATATCTTAAATAACTGATCACTGGTAAGGGAGTATAAAAATATAATAAAATCTCCCTAAACAATTTAGGTAAACTTTACACCAAATTACACGACCAGGTGGCTACTTGAATTACAGATAGAACAAATAAATTATAATAATGAAAATAAGGTGTACCTCCAAGCGAATACTTCGTGACTAGGCATTACAAACTGTTTTCTTGAACCAGATCTCAAGCTAGACAAAGATCTAGAATCTAGTTTCAAAACTTCCCTTAAAATAATTAAAAGGTAAAATTACGAACCTTAAAAAACGTGAAAGGGTCTCACACTCCGTGAACAAGAATTATGTCTCACGGCCCGTGATCAAGTTAATAAAACTGAGTAAGGAACTTCATTAAACATTAAAGATGAAACAACGAACTGCCATACACAAGAGGTGAAAGTTAAGTCTCATTAGTAAACCACTGAATTTGAAAGTGCTGCGCGGATTACGGCCTCGGTAACTCTCAGCAACGCTAGCGCAGGGACAGTCACTAATTGACACCCAAAATCTCCACCAATGAAATAAACGGAAAGGTACATCATGGCCGGGGCCAAGATTAATCACAAATAATTAAAATTTGTAAGTGATCCATTATACACCAACAGCAGAGGCACAGATATCAGAGCGCGAGCGGTAATGGGCGCAAAAATTTTCCAGTAATGGTCCTTGCATACGCAGAAACGATGAGGTCAAAACTGCAAGTGTCCAGGTCCACACAGCATGGATAAACAGAGAAGTGCAATTCCAGTGAAGGCGGTAGGAGAACACCGTCGATACAGTAATGTGATTTCCACTACCCAAAGGAGTGACAAATCGGTCTCGCAACAAACAGAACTAACGACCGCGTGCTACCCTTATGCTGCGCACCGGTCCATTCTCATTTCGTAACCCTCTGCCGGCCTATTTCAAACTGTCTGAGCCAGCTATCATCTACGAAAACAGCGAATTGAATTCGCGCAGCCTATCGGGGCGCCAGTGAAACAAAGCACCGGGAAGACAGAGATAAAATGAACTAGAGGCACCATGGTTCAATTAGTAATTGACAGTTGACGTCAGTCATTTCTGCTCTATCAGTATTTATTTAGGCTGTACAAGTGACTGTATGTTAAACTGTTACAGCAACGATAACATCCCGTAGCGAGTCGCTGAAAGTTACGTATGTTATTGTATGAAACTTTTCAGAGTCTTGGGGACTGATGACCTCAGATGTTAAGTTCCATAGTACTTAGAGCCACTTAACTCCATCATCAGATGGTGATCTTCATCGATTAGATATGCTAACAATATTGTACTGATAACATAAAACTTTATAACTGAAAAAGACTACTTTCGAAGAAATACGATGCAAACGCCTAGACGTTTTTTATATGTCAAATATGTGTTATCCTGAGCAGCGCAGAATACGACCTTTAAATCCATAACGAATTTTCATTCTGTTGCAACGTGTGCACTGATATGAAACTTCGTGGCGGATTGAAACTGTAGGTCGCTCAAGAGTCGAACTCGAGACCGTTATCCTTCGCGGGCAAGTGTTTACCGACACACCACCGGCCTTCACAGCTTCACATCCGCAGGTACGTTATCTTTCACCTTCCGAACTCCACAGAAATTTTCCCACATTCCATGCGAGGCTAATAATCCTGACAGAAATGATAATGCTGGAAAATGGTCTAGCCACAACCGTGGGAATTGTTTCCAGAATGAGCACTTGAAGACAAAGGTCGCCGATTCGAGCTCCAATCCGATACACAGTTTTAATTTTCCTGGAAGTTCTATATGAGCTCAAACTCGTCAAAATTCATTCTGAAAACAATCTTAAAGGTTGCGCCATATCTTTTCTTTCAAGAGGGCTGGGCCCACATGGTATTCTGCAGAACTTCTGTGGAGTTGGTAGGTGGGAAGAGAGGTACTGGCGGAAGTAAAACTGTGAGGACAGGTCGTAGGTCGTGCTTCGGGAGGCCAGTCTGTAAAGGAAAGACAAAGGTCACATGATCGAGACCTGATCTGGCACGCGGTTTTAATCTGCCAGAAAGTTTCACGTTCTATACAAGTATCCAAGTTGCTTTTAACTTTCCGAGATTACAACAGTGCAATACAATGAAGAGAGAACCAACCATATTACCATACCGGAATCTATCACTTGTGAATACGTGCCGGTAAGGATATTGCGGAAATCTAACAAATGTGCAATTCACACCGCCTGATATCAAAATCTTTCAGTCTCCCTTGTAATCCTATCTCGGTAAGATTCTAGCCCAATAAACAATATTGTACCGCTAGTAAAATACTGTTAAACGAATCCTCCCACCGAATCACAGTCATTTGCCTTTTCTGTATTTCCTTATCCGTAGTTGCTCTTGTTCGTACTACATTACATTGTTTCCGAAGAAAATTTCAAGATATGTGACTCGGTTTCTTTCAGGTGAGTACGGGAAGGTTTTGATAGCCTCGCTAATAGATCAACAGCGCCGCGCTCTCGGCCGGTCACGGGCTCGGCAGTCCAGAGGAAAGTTACCGGCCGGCGGCCACCGCTGCTCAGTGGGTCACACGAGGCAGCTGTATACCGAGAGCGGCAGGCGCCAGTGTGACGTACCAGCGGCACCGCACTTCACTCTGTTCTCACCAGGCCCACAAGAAATACGGGCCCCACAACGAAGTCGCGCACAGAAAATCAGTATGTCAGTGAAAAGGTACCCACTAAACGACCTAACTGTATCGTGTGCGCCGGCCGAAGTGACCGAGCTGTTCTAGGCGCTACAGTCTGGAACCGCGCGACCGCTACGGTCACAGGTTCGAATCCTGCCTCGGGCATGGACGTGTGTGATGTCCTTAGATTAGTTAGGTTTAAGTAGTTCTAAGTTCTAGGGGACTGATGACCTTCGAAGTTAAGTCCCATAGTGCTCAGAGCCATTTGAACCATTTTTGTATCGTGTGCTATCGAGACTCGTTTGAAATAGTTACTCGCTCCTCACTGGAGATGGCTGCTGGCACTCATAAGACCTACGCTGTCACGTGTTGTGATAAACACGCTACAGCCTGACTTTCTCATTGGCCTCGGCTCTCACTCTTCACCTACATCACTGCATCTGTACTCTGCAATCCACCTTACGGTGTGTGGCGGAGGGTATTTTTGGTACTACTATCTTTTTCCACCCTTCCCTGTTGTATTCAAAAATGATCCGTGGGAAGATCGATTGTCTATAAAACCAAGCTATGACTTCTAATTTATTTGGTTTTCTCGTCGCGGTCTCTTCGCGAGACTCTCACTCTTCACCTACATCACTGCATCTGTACTCTGCAATCCACCTTACGGTGTGTGGCGGACGGTATTTTTGGTACTACTATCTTTTCCCACCCTTTCCTGTTGTATTCAAGAATGATCCATGGGAAGAACGATTGTCTATAAAACCAAGCTATGACTTCTAATTTATTTGGTTTTCGCGTCGCGGTCACTTCGCGAGACTCTCACTCTTCACCTACATCACTGCATCTGTAATCTGCAATCCACCTTACGGTGTGTCGCGGACGGTATTTTTCGTACCACTACATTTTTCCACCCTTCCCTGTTATATTCAAAAATGATCCGTGAGAAGGACGACTGTCCATAAAACCAAGCTATGACTTCTAATTTATTTGGTTTTCTCGTCACGGTCACTTCGCGAGACGTGTGTGGCGAAGTAATATGTTGCCCAACTCATCTTGGAACGTCCGCTCTTGGAATTTGAAAAGTTAACATCTATGTGATACACAATAACTTTCTTGCAGCATATGCCACTGAAGTTTGTCGGGCATCTCTGTAAGGGTCTCGTGCTTATTAAATGATCCGTGAAGAAACGCGCCGCCCTTCATTGGTTCTTATCTGTCTTTTCCTTTAATCCAACTTGGTAAGAATCCTTGACGCATGACCAATACACAAGAATCGATCAAACAGGTGTTTTGTATGCTATATTGCAGCCTTTAATAACGACGTGTCGAGTTCTGTCTGCAAGGAGGTTCTGAATTCAATTACAGAGCTGCTGTGATACTTGGTAACATATTTTGTTAGTCAAACCTGAACTGTATGGAATGCCTTGTTCGTGCCTGTATTTTCGGCTTTCCAAACTTGACGGTTGAAAAGATCTGAGTTTCACAAGATCAGCGGAATCCTATTTGATTTTTGTAGAGAGGATCTTCGTTGTCCAAAGACAACGTGCGTCTGTCCAGCGATCCTTTATGAGGACGGGAATAACCTGCGATTTTTTCCAGTTGCTACGTATTCTTCGTTATTCTGGCGATTTATGATGAGCTGCTGCTACAAGGGAACAATGTGCAATGATGATGATATTTGGTTTTTTGGGCGCTCAACTGCGCAGTCATCAACTTTTTCACAGTCCAATTTCTTACACAGTCTAATCGAGCCAGTGTCACGAACGATGATGATGATGATGAAAAACAATGTACAATGGAATGAATTAGAAGGCAGGTTAGGAAGAAGGGGTTTATCGTCCGTTCAACGACAACATTGCAGGTAAAGCCCAAACTCGGATAATGAAAGGATAGGACAGGGAATTGGTTTTGCCTTTATGAAAGGAACCATTTTCGCATTCTCCTTTAAGCGTTTTGGAGAAACTGCGGAAAAAAGTAATGGCCAGAGGGCGATTTGAATCCTGTTCACTTTGAATGCAAAGACCCTTGCGTTAACCACAGTATCACTCGCTGGATGCTGTAAAAGTAATGGCTTGGATATGATCCTTTACAATGGGCTTTAGAACTTCTAATATTGGGTGTCTGGCTGAAACATACGCGTAATTAATAACTTGAGACGTAACTGAGATATTTAGTGGCGGTTTGCTTCCACAAGTATAGTAGCTCTAAATGTTTTCCACATTTGGTTGCGGAAACTGATACCGTATGCGCATGTGCGTAACTACTTTGTTCACGTAAAAGCATGTCAGTAGCCATTTGGACTCCACACCAGAATGTGTTCTGCGTGCTTTCTCTCGCGCAGCTAAAGTCTGTTGTATTAATACAATGTCGTTTACGTCCTCAGTGTGGACTGCGACTAAGTGACAATGTTCCCACTTGTGTAACAATCAAGAAATGAGACAAGCAGCTTCAGGAAACTGCGAGTTTGCTTTCGATATCGTGCCAGAGCGTCAAGCACGCACTTGCAGAGCCTAATGTTGAATTAATCCGTACGTTCATCCAGCGGAGTCCACATAAGTCAGTTACATCTTTCGACATTACACGATATCGTCCGTAAAAGGGTGCGCATACGGGTGTACAAACAGCACCTTCGCTACAAAATCAAGTCTGAGGACAGGCCGTGACGGAAGGAATTCGTGGAGACAATTCTGACAAAAATGGATGTAAACGAGGCATTCCTCGAGTTCGTCTGTTTCTCGGACGAAGCTACATCCAGCACTTTCGGCACGGTGAACACCCACAATAGCCGCACGTGGGGAACTAGACCTCCTTCCCTTCCGTCCTCCACACGTAGTGATAGAGTGCGAACGTGACTCTCCGAAGGTGAATGTTTGGCGTGGACTGTTAAAAGAGAGTGTTATAGGCCCATGTTTCTTCGCGAGATTGCAGGCCTTCTTACTCGTCCACGAGACATGAAAAAGTCTTAAAGGCCGATCCGTCTTCGATATTTATCGATAATCGAGTCTCTTTTCATATCGAACTTCGATTTGTATAACACGATCGGGACAGTCTGATAGGGTAATACCAGTGAACGGAGGCTCCGAATTTGCATGTGAGGACTCTATATGTGAATGAGTAGGAGAATCCATCTCTTGTTGACAAAAATATTTGTCGTGGCTCTGCTGCAAAACAGGAGAGACGAGACAGGCGGACTCAGAGCAGGTAACAGCGGACCGCATTCCGAACGTGCAGCCGCCCTCTGGCCAGACAGTGGACACCGGAACCTGTGTCGGCCTTGTGGTGAGGGGACTGTGAACTCAACCACACACCAGCGGTTTGTTTTGAAGGCTCCGACATGCGCTATCCTGGCACCTCTCAAAACATCTTTCCATTCACACAGCGGACGCTACGAAACGAAGGCTAGCGTTAAATAAGTGGGACAGGGAACGATGCTTGCGTCAGCGATGTACAGCGATACGAGTTCTAGGAAGTCGCTCCCATGCCCGCCAAGCTGGCGCCTTTAGTCGCACCACGGTGTCGCACAGAACGTCCCAGAAAAGCGACCCGCGCCCGCTTCTGGCACAGGTCGTGACTGGCCTTTTTGACATACACTTCAGCACAAGAATCGAGCCGCTGGCGCGAAGCGGGAAGAGTTTCCATTAGTAGAAAATTTGTTGCAGAGCAACGATTGCGTCCTCTCCTGAAAGAAAAAAAAAAGAGGGAAGCTGCACGTTGCGCTGAGGAGAGAGGTTAATGAGAGATCTATTGTGGTCGTCACAGGAGACGGTCGTTTTCTGTACTTGAAACCTGGTAGTAGTCAAGGGAAGGCAGGATTCGGTTACGATTGTGGACTGGGCCCTAATCAGTTGCTATTGGTTGCCTTTTACAATTACACACAATTTATTTTAAAGCAATAATTCCAGACTCAACAATAAAGAAAATATTCCCCACGTTATTAATGAAGGAATAAACAACAGTGTAAATAAAAGTGTTCTCAGTTAGTTACAATTTAGCAAATCACCATTTTAGTATAGATATAACAGATAATGTTTTAAAAGGAAGCCACTGTGATCTGGGCAGAAGGCCTTACACGCCAGGAATGGCAATAAATTAAGAATTGTTTAAAACTCGGCGCAACTCACAAATTACAAATATTGAAATATAAAGTCAAGTCGCCACAAACACAGCAGACGATATCAGACGCCAGGAATGGCAGCAAATAAGGTTTTAAAGGCTTACTGCGTAAATACAAACACCAAATTAGAATTTTAAGGCAAGCGACCACAATCACAGCTGAAGGCCTTACACGCCAGGAACGGCAATAATATAAAAAAATTTTGAAACCTGCTGTAAAACAGTAA
Source organism: Schistocerca nitens (assembly GCF_023898315.1). Classification (NCBI taxonomy): domain Eukaryota; kingdom Metazoa; phylum Arthropoda; class Insecta; order Orthoptera; family Acrididae; genus Schistocerca; species Schistocerca nitens. Next base: position 940,876,585 of record NC_064615.1, read on the forward strand.
ATATAAAAGCAAAAGTTAACTAAAAAAAAAGAAAACAAGCCACTGATCCAGATGGTGCTCCAGGAATCGACCTCTGAGAAGGTCTGGCGACAAACACTTTCGCGAGCGATGAGATAGGCAGCCAAGAGTTGCATTCACTTCACAAGAAACTCAGACTAGTGGCAGCCTAACGAATGACTAATGATAATTTTGCTGAAGCTACCTGACGTCCGATAAATCCAATGCAACGATGGAACAATATACCAAAGCCGGAACTGGCGGTCAGCACTACGTCCAGAACACTATTTAGACCCCCCGCCCAGAACGAGAAAGGAATCATTATCACCAGAATAGAGGAATCACCAACCGGCCTACAATCAAGAGACTGTCAAAACTACACGCCTTACCGGGCAGCAGCGACAAGGCGAGGAAATATCCACTGCCATTACATACACTAAGCCCCAGGGAAGGTAACTGGGGCATTAGCGGCCACCAGGCAAGCCCTTGCGTGCCGCCAGCGGTCCTGTCGTGTTCACGCACTGCGCGGACCTGGCTCCTCCTCAGTCCCCAACCGAACTCGCCACTCACACGACCCGGCAAAACAACGACGTCGCCTCAAAGATAGGGCAACAGTTACTATATATCGATAACCGCCGGTGCTGCCACTAGCGGACAGGCAACGCTTGCGAAAGCGAGTAGCGCCAGTCAACATGAGAAGAAGACAAACAACCGCATTCATGCCAACTAAACGACACGGCTCAGTACTCTTGTGCACTTTGCGAAAGAGTTTAAGTTCTCAGTTTTGTTTGTCAGAATCTGCGGAGAATTTTCGGTAAAGTCGGGATGGCGAATCGGCAGGCGACATCTACGGAAGCGGCAGCACGCAGCAATCCATGTCGCCAGCCACACCACAGGTCGGAGCTCCGTCTGGAAACGGTAGCATACACTGCACCGGCTTTTAGGCATTTTGATCACGACTCGAACCCGCCGTCGTGTAGCTCACGCAAAGCAGCAGACCTCCATGGAAACATCTCGTAGTGAGAAAGAAACGTAGAGGATCGTTCGATCATTGCACTATCGTAGTCAGTTGCTAGCAGTCCATTCAGATTGATAGTATAGATGTGATAGCGCCACAGCGAGCAGTCGTAGTCATGATACCCACCCAAGCTGGAGTATTGCCAGTATATTTGATGTCTCAAAGTGACCCGCCAGGATAGCCGAGAACGCTGCCGGCACGGTAGCTCAGCGTGTTCGGTCAGAGAGCTGGCTGGCCTCTGTAATAAAAAAACTGAGTGAAACGATCGACATCGAGCTTCAACGGATGTCATGTGACGTCCGCTACGACGAAATATAACGAGCAAAATGAAGAAAAGAAAAAAAAAAAAGAACGCTAACGCGCTGCTTCCTGGACTCGCGTAGGCGCGCCAGCCCCAGATCGAATCCGCCCGGCGGATTAACGACGACGGTCGGTGTGCCGGCCAGCCTGGACGTGCTTTTTAGGCGGTTTTCCACATCCTACTAGGTGAATACCTGGCTGGTCGCCACGTCCAGCCTCAATTACACGACTCGCAGACATTTGTAACTCATTCACGCTATTTCACGATTTACACTAGGCGCAGGCAGCTGGGGTACACTAATTCCGTCCCGGGGGTAAGGGCGGGGGGGGGGGGGGTGGCGGCAGGAAGGGCATCCGGCCACCTCTAAAAATTAACCATGCCAATTCCGCACTTCACCCTGCCGACCCTGCGCACAATGCGGGATAAAGGCAGTAGCGAAAGAAAGAAAGAAAGAATTTGATGTCTCAAAGTGTCACTGAAGAAATTGTATTTCTAGGAAATATTCGAATCATAACCAACTTTATGTACAGTTTATGAGAAAGTGTCATTTAGAAAATAAATCATTGTTTATTAAGGACTTACATTTCTCCAATCTGTATACGCTTTTCCCTGGCACTTCCCAACTGCGACCTCCTGTTTTGAGGGGAGAATCAATTAGACAGGTAGGCAGTAAGTAAATTAAATTAATTATCCTTGTTGTGTTAAGTGAGCCAGCTCAACCAGAACTGTACTGGGGGTTAGTTGACAGCCCAGATCACCTTCCGCAAGAGAGGTGCACTCTGAGTGAGTGTGGAAGGAGCTCCCCCAATAATTAGCTTACAAAGGCAAGTGGCGCCAGACCCCGACCATAGGCTAACTTACATAGTGACGACCCTGCCCAAGCATACGTGTCCCGTGGAATTTTCTAAAAAGGGATACAGAATTTCCGTTTTAAAATTTTTGAAAAGTTTCAGTAACTATAATATGTTTTTCTTTACCTAGTTTCATTTTTTATATAAGTATTAGTTTCGCGCTAGATCGTAAGTGCTAGCGCGAGGTTTCTTTCCCTGTATAGAGAATTATCTTTCATCATAATTCAGTGGTTTTGTAGGTTCCATCCCAAATTCAGTTGTTTTGTAGGTTCCATCCCAGTTTTGTTGACGATATTCTGCGTTGACAACAATGTTGACGAGCTGTTTTCATTCTGTGTTATTGGTGAATTAACAACATTCCACAGTTAATATTCTCTTTGAGGGGAGAGTAGTTTTCTTGCCTTATGTTCCATTAGTAAGGTATAAAACTATCACATGTTAGCGCAACTATTGCGTTAGAGATTCATCAAACAGGAGATTACTTTCTAGTTTTATGCACGACTGCAGCCGATCAGTAAGGCACTATCACTACGAATGGCAGATCACGCAGAATCGCATTATGAAATGGGAGAGACACACAGAGAGGAGACGAAGGCTTAGCGTGGGAAGAATTAACTTACGATACCGCGGAGCAGAAACAGCCACAAATTGATTATTACCATCCGTTGGAGGTAGAAAACAGGAGGGAAGCACAGACACTTGGTGAGTCTTAAACTGTAGACGAATTACGTGACGATCACAGATCACAGATCAATAAGCCGTTACCATGTGAGCAGTGCACCGCAATTACGAATAACATCGGCAGTCATGAATGAGACTGACGAATTACCGCACTCTTCCGCCCTGACCGTACTTCTGGAGATAAGAAAGGACCTTCGAGAAGTAAAGGAAAAGAAATAAGAGGCAGAAAAAAAGATTAAAGACGCAGCAGAACAGAGAAAACTGGATTCGGAAGAGCTCCAGGAGAATCTTACCGGCCAGATAAGCGATTTAGGAGGAAGAACGACAGAAGTAGGGCGAACAGCTGCGGAAGGGCAGCAGTGCGCACTTTATCGCAAAAATAGACGCGCAACTTGACGGAGTGGCCGTAGCGGGTCAAAGAAATTAGCTTCTCAAAAATGGTTCAAATGGCTCTGAGCACTATGGGACTTAACATCTGTGGTCATCAGTCCCCTAGAACTCAGAACTACTTAAACCTAACTAACCTAACGACATCACACACATCCATGCCCGAGGCAGGATTCGAACCTGCGACCGTAGCAGTCGCGCGGTTCCGGACTGAGCGCCTTAACCGCGAGACCACCGCGGCCGGCAATTAGCTTCTGCCGCAATTAGCAGAGCGAGATCCAACGTGAGTGAAACAGCCAAGGTGTTGGCATTACGGGTGAGAGACGGACGACAGGTCGTAGAGGCTATTTCCAGTAAAGTGAAGAAGCTGGATGAAGTTATTCCAACAGAGGATAAACAGGAAATGTCGAAGAGTATCGTAAATTGATGACAGCCTTGAGCAGGTTGAACAGGCGTTTAGGGTAGGAGGAACGCGTGTGAGCCTTCTGGTAGGGACAATACCGTCGGGATCGGACCTGAGCGGTGACTCAGGTAACACATGCAGAGTTACGACCTGCTTAAATGAGCAACCTTGCAGGGAGAGAACTCCCGACGCATGCAGCGATGCTTCAGGTCGTTGTGACAAGCAACAGGGTCATGAAATATCACAACACATCTGGAACCCACGTTCGACGACAAGCATTACCTCTCCCTTGTGGCATCGATAGCTACGATGCCACAACGGAAGTCCGCTCTGCTAGGTTGGCACTACAAGAGACACTGACGTCAGCACCCTCTAGCCGGTGTTATCGAGGTCTACAAGCTCCGTGACTGCTTCTGCCCATTTCATCAGGTGCAGCTAGCCAGGACACTTCGCTTCAACTTGCAAGTTATACAATATGTTTGCAGATGTTATCGGTTAGTAAAGGTGCTTTAACTGTGTCTGCAGTACCGAGAGATTAGTACCTTTTCCTTTTCCTGTTCCTACCCACGCGCCGCCTCCCAGGCGGGATACAAAATCCCTGATGAAGTTTCAAACTTTTAAGGAGTCAAGAAATGGGTTGCACCCTAAGATGTAGGTCCAAAAACTCGAAAACACCCCTCCCAAATTCGTGGCCACTCATGGCAAAACTCGAATTTATATGCGGATATATGGGGGGCAAGCGGCTGAGAGAATGCGTCAGGCCGAGCGGTTCTAGGCGCTACAGTCTGGAACCGCGCGACCGCTGCGGTTGCAGGTTAGAATCCTGCCTCGGGCATGGATGTGTGTGATGTTCTTAGGTTTAAGTAGTTCTAGGGGACTGATGACCTCAGAAGTTAAGTCCCGTAGTGGTCAGAGTCATTAGAACCATTTGAATGCGCCACATCGCGAACAGCGTCCGGTCGTTTTAAGAATTCAAGGAAGCCTTTGTGACCGCTTATTGGTCGTTGAAAATGCAAGATAGGATTTGACATGAGAGTTTCATGGCTGGACTTCAAAGAGTCCGGCCACAGAAGTCCTGCAAAGAGGTTTGAGGCCCTACTGCAAAAGAATGAGAACGCCCACACAGCACAACCGACGCCGTACGGCTCTGTTATTCCAAATTACCGACGGAGTACCAAGTAGCAGTAATAAGCAGACGTGGTGAGGACACAGAAGCATTTAAAACCCTGCTGTGCCAAGTGGAAGCAGCTCACGAAAAGGGCTGGCAAGGGACAAGACGAGAACAAACGACGAGAATAATCACCAGACGAAAAAGTACGACGATAAACGAAATGATAAAAACAGTCCGGACAACAGGGGCAAACGGATCAGAACAGTTACGGGACTAAAGGGTTCTATCAGGATAAGACCCGCCAAATAGATCGGAATTGGCAAGAGCAGGGATCGAACCAGCACGAGGGAAACGGCTGGCGCGGACTCTACAATAGTCAGCTGAACGGTGAAAGAGTTGAGTTTAGGAGTCCGAACCCGTCGCAAACTCTGCGTAATCCAACCCGCAATTGACGCCAGAGGCGGGCGGAAAAAGGGCCAAAAGTGCTCCGCCCACAATTTCGGAACGGGCCGAATACACATGATCGGATTCGAAGGTATCCGCGAAACTTTGATCGAGAGCGGCATCGTCGATAGTGGCAGCCATATTACGGCCATCTCAGAGCAGGCATTTCGACATTGCTCCGAAAATAGGAGGTGGCCTATCTTTAAGATGAGAAAGACAAGAATAAGAGGTGCAATCGCGTGAAAAAGTACAGAAGTTAACCAGCAGATTAGGTTAGAATTTTCTTACCAAAGGAACCACCTAAAGACGAATATTCTTGTCGTACCGCACCTGTGATCGAAATGGCGATCGACCTTAACTTTCTGCGGGAATACCAGGCAATACTCGACCTCGGTATGGGGACTGTTTAGCCTAAATGTTGTTGTTGTTGTGGTCTTCAGTTCTGAGACTGGTTTGATGCAGCTCTCCATGCTACCCTATCCTGTGCAAGCTTCATCTCCCAGTACCTACTGCAACCTACATCTTTCTGAATCTGGTTAATGTATTCATCTCTTGGTCTCCCTCTACCATTTTTACCCTCCACGCTGCCCTCCAATACTAAACTGGTGATCCCTTGATGCCTCAGAACATGTCCTACCAACCGATCCCTTCTTCTGGTCAAGTTGTGCCACAAACTTCTCTTATCCCCAATCCTATTCAATACTTCCTCATTAGTTATGTGATCTACCCATCTAATCTTCAGCATTCTTCTGTAGCACCACATTTCGAAAGCTTCTATTCTCTTCTTGTCCAAACTATTTATCGTCCATGTTTCACTTCCACACATGGCTACACTCCATACAAATACTTTCAGAAATGACTTCCTGACACTTAAATCTACACTCGATGTTAACAAATTTCTCTTCTTCAGAAACGCTTTCCTTGCCATTGCCAGTCTACATTTTATATCCTCTCTACTTCGACCATCATCAGTTACTTTGCTCCCCAAATAGCAAAACTCCTTTACTACTTCAAGTGTCTCATTTCCTAATCTAATTCCATCATCACCCGACTTAATTCGACTACATTCCATTATCCTCGTTTTGCTTTTGTTGATGTTCATCTTATGTCCTCCTTTCAAGACGCTATCCATTCCTTTCAACTGCTCTTCGAAGTCATCGGCGAACCTCAAAGTTTTTATTTCTTCTCCATGGATTTTAATACCTACTCCGAATTTTTCTTTTGTTTCCTTTACTGCTTGCTCAATATACAGATTGAATAACATCGGGGAGAGGCTACAACCCTGTCTTACTCCCTTCCCAACCACTGCTTCCCTTTCATGCCTCTCGACTCTTATAACTGCCATCTGCCTCACGTGTTCCAGTATTTCTACGGAATCCAAACTGATCTTACCGGAGGTCAGCTTCTACTAGTTTTTCCATTCGTCTGTAAAGAATTCGTGTTAGTATTTTGCAGCTGTGGCTTATTAAACTGATTGTTCGGTAATTTTCACATCTGTCAACACCTGCTTTCTTTGGGATTGGAATTATTATATTCTTCTTGAAGTCTGAGGGTATTTCGTCTGTTTCATACATCTTGCTCGCCAGATGGTAGAGTTTTGTCAGGACTGGCTTTCCCAAGGCCGTCAGTAGTTCCAATGGAATGTTGTCTACTCCGGGGGCCTTGTTTCGACTCAGGTCTTTCAGTGCTCTGTCAAACTCTTCATGCAGTATCGTATCTATGGCTCTGAGCACTATGGGACTTAACATCGATGGTCATCAGTCCCCTAGAACTTAGAACTACTTAAACCTAACTAACCTAAGGACATCACACAACACCCAGTCATCACGAGGCAGTATCGTATCTCCCATTTCATCTTCATCTACATCCTCTTCCATTTCCATAATATTGTCCTCAAGTACATCGCCCTTGTATACCTTCTATATACTCCTTCCACCTTTCTGCTTTCCCTTCTTTGCTTAGAACTGGGTTTCCATCTGAGCTCTTGATGTTCATACAAGTGGTTTTCTTATCTCCAAAGGTCTCTTTAATTTTCCTGTAGGCAGTATCTATCTTACCCCTAGTGAGATAAGCCTCTACATCCTTACATTTGTCCTCTAGCCATCCCTGCTTAGCCATTTTGCACTTCCTGTCGATCTCATTTTTGAGACGTTTGTATTCCTTTCTGCCTGCTTCATTTACTGCATTTTTATATTTTCTCCTTTCATCAATTAAATTCAATATTTCTTCTGTTACCCAAGGATTTCTACTAGCCCTCGTCTTTTTACCTATGTGATCCTCTGCTGCCTTCACTACTTCATCCCTCAAAGCTACCCATTCTTCTTCTACTGTATTTCTTTCCCCCATTCCTGTCAATTGTTCCCTTATGCTCTCCCTGAAACTCTGTACAACCTCTGGTTTAGTCAGTTTATCCAGGTCCCATCTCCTTAAGTTCCCACCTTTTTGCAGTTTCTTCAATTTTAATCTACAGGTCATAACCAATAGATTGTGGTCAGAGTCCACATCTGCCCCTGGAAATGTCTTACAATTTAAAACCTGGTTCTTAAATCTCTGGCTTACCATTATATAATCTATCTGATACCTTTTAGTATCTCCAGGGTTCTTCCATGTATACAACCTTCTTTCATGATTCTTAAACCAAGTGTTAGCTATGATTTAGCCTAAATAAGGGGACCAAAATAGAGATTAAATTCGAGGAACAAGCCATACAGGCAGAACTTACTGCAGACAGCCGGCAACTGTGCTACACAGACGAGGAGGAGAAGAGCGGTAAACGATCGGCTGATACACTCAACAAAGGGAGTGAAAAGACAGAGGACGAAACTAAGGAAAAAAATCACGGAAGTAATATAAGAGAAGATAGGCTCCGTAGAAAATACTGAGTGAGAAGAGCAGGAAGAACTGAAAAATATTCTACTGCGGACAAGGAAGTGTTCACGCCCAAATCTGGCACGATCAATAACTTTGTTTATGAGTTCAGAGTCAGGCCACACACAAAGTTTTTCGTCGCGCCATACACTCTGCCTCACATATACCATGACAAAGTAGCAGCCGAGATCACAAAAACGGTAGTTGATTGTGTGATCGAACGTGCTAGATCCGCTTACAACAGGTTGATCAAAATCGTGGAGATAAGGACGGGTCAATTCAGCTAGTACTTGAGTTTCATCCGATAGTTGACCGCCCCGATAGCTGAGTGGTCGCCAGCACGGTAGCTCAGCTTGTTCCGTCAGAGTGCTGTGTGCTCTCTGTAATAAAAAAAAACAGAGTCAAGGAATCAACGATAAACTTGAACGGATGTCTTGTGACGTCCGCCCAGACCACACGCAACGAACTATGTTGAAAAAAAGTGGTCAGCGTGACGGATTGCCGTCCTACGGGGCAGGCTTCGATTCCCGGCTGGGTCGGGGATTTTGTCCGCGCAGGGACTGGGTGTTGTGTTGTCCTAATCATCATCATTTCATCCCCATCGACACGCAAGTCCCCAAAGTGGCGTCAAATCGGGAGACTTGCACCCGGCGAACGGTCTACCCGACGGGGGGCCATAGTCACACGATATTTTATCTCCATCCGGCGCGCAGGTCGCCCAATGCGACGTCGAATGCAATAAGACCAGCACCAAGGCGGCCGGACCTGCCCGGCAAGGGGCCTCCCGGCCAATGACGCCAATCGCTCATTTCCATTTCCATCAAATTGTTACGATCATTGACGCGGAGACGGGCAGGCTGGAAAGGTTGGAGAAACTTTCCCATAATTTTCACGGCGTCTATGTTTTCTCCTTTCCTGATCTACAGAGCAGTTTCTGACAGATAAAGAGACATCCCGAATGCAGGCCCCGCCTTTCTAGCATTTGGAAAAGTCACCAATTTAAAAGACTGTCGTTAGGATTAAATATCTCGTCAGCCGCCCTCTTCAGGGGATTGCACGACATCCTGAACGATTTTCTGAAGGAGAGGGTGACATGTTATGTTGATAACCCGCGAATTGTTGAGAAGACGTGATAGGATCACAACCAAGTACTACGACAACTGTTGACCACGTCCAGACAACATGGCGTCATAGAAAACATAGAAAAATCTTCTTTTGGATGCAAGTTCGCAGAGATTCTGGACATATAATTACTAGAGATGGCATAAAACCAAATCCAGAGAAAATTCAGGAGGAGGTTCCGAGACAGGCAACCAAGAGACAATTGCGTGGGTTCCTTGGAATAACTAACTTCTATCAACGATTCATGCAGTCAGAGACGTTGAGTTGTCCACGCCTCACTAAGCTCACAGGGGAAAAACCAGCCTCGGGCTTCGGACGAAGTGGCAGACCGTCAATTTCACGCGCTCAAAACAGCTCTACTACAGACGTCTATATTGTCACATCTAAACCTAGCAGAGGACTTCATTGTGATTACGGACAGTGCAATCAGGGGGTTTAGGTGTCATGATTTTCCAGAAGTATGTAGATGGAAGAAGGAAATACGGTATGGAAGAATTTCGCGTTTGGGAGCCGGCTACTGAGCAAAAGTAAAAAGGACTACTCGGTAACCGAACTAGAGGCGCTCGCCGTGGTGTGGGGATTCCAGAAGTTTAGATACTTCCTATACGGAAGAAAGACACGTGTGTACACGGACCACAAAGCTCTGGAATTTCTACTCACAGGCGGCTTGCCAGCTGGGTACTCCTGCTTCAGCAGTTCAACTTCGAAATCATACACGGAAAATGGAGCAACAACATTATTGCCGACGCTCTGCCTCGCTCGCCTATTGGCTACGTAGAGAGTACTGAAAAGGAACTAGAAGGCGACCAAATCAGTCTCTATTGCACGCGCAACGACGCATTTGAGGAGAAGGTAACCACGACGCTAAAAGACGTTAAGTATGAACAGGACAAAGACATTGGGCTCCTGAGACTGAAATCAATATGGAAGGACAAATGGGAGGCCGCTGTGAGATAGTATTACATGCTACAAAAGGACGTTCTGTTTCCCAGGGAGCCTTGAAGGGTCACTGAGGTGAGTGTGTATTCCGGAACATTTGAAAGAAAATGTGATCCGGCATACTCACCACAGATACGGGCATTATGGGGCAAGGAAATTTTACCTAAAAGTAAGGACTTTCGGCCACTTTAACGATACAGAACGGAAAATCAGAAGAATATTGTCTGCTGCAAGTCCTGCCAGGAAACGAAACACAACTATGTCTAAGCAGGCGCCCGTATAGCTCACTGTGCCAAAGAAGTTAAAACACATAGGAGATACTGATTTAAAGAGACCTTTGCCACAAACAAAAAAGGGGGTTCGGTTTCGTACTTGTGTTTATCGAGCTAACCTCCAAGTTCGTAACACTCACGCACCTGAAAAGCGCCACAGCTTTGATTGTGTCTTGGGCATTCAAAAATGATTTCCTTCCACAAGTCGGTCATGTTGAGAAAATGATTTCTGACAACGGGCCACAATCTCCATGGGAGTTTTGGAAGGAAATGGTGAAACAACATGAAACTGCCCCAGTTTTCATTTCGTTCCATCCCCCCAGTTTGCATCCCACGGAACACGTGATCAAAGAACTTGGGAGCTTATGCAAGATATACCGCAGCATGCAACACACGACTTGTGATATCTTTATAAAAGACTTTCAAGACGTGACGAATGGAGCTCCACATGGAGCGATGCAACTGGCGCCAGTAACGCTGCTCAGGAACAGGCAACTGGAAGACTTAGTACGGAAGATTGTGGAATTACCGCTGGACCATTAGAAAATCGTGGAACTGGCACTAAAGAGAATTCAGGCGGCGGCTCGTAGTAGGAAGACGAGAGCTGACGGGAAAGCACGGGCACAATACTTCAAGGTCGGTGACAAAGAGCTAGTCAAATCCTTCCGACTTCTGAATAAGGGGAAATAGAAGTGCCACAAATTCCTTTCGGTCTACAACAGGCCATTCCAGGTGCGAAGGATTGCTCACGCAAATGCAGTGGAGTTAGAGTCCCTGAAGACAAAAAAGTCAGTAGCGCTCCACCACGTCTGCTATGTAAAGCATTTCGTGGAATACGCGTCCCATGTGGAACCTCACTTCTTCGAAATAGGACCTCCCCCTTTTTGGGTTAATTGTTGTACTGTAAGATGGCAAGAACTATGCCCCTTACATGAAGTCATTAAAGATCACCGAACTCACGTTGAGCGAACAGTAGGGCTGAACAAAAATGATTGACAAGGCACAATGCATCTTGTAGAGTATAGTATGGACGTATTGGAATAATTAATGTTGGGTGATGGTTTTAAAGTAATTCACGTGACATGAAAACTTTGTGGAAATGCGTCGATTTACTGGAGGCTAGTTTATCCCAGGGAAGTATTCAGAGTTGACAGCGGCCGGGTGGCAGCGCACGGCTGGGGAGCGGTGAAGGGAAGTGACAATAGGCAGCTTAGGGCGGCTCAAACTCTGAGAAAGCGGTAACGGGGCGCGGCCTGCAGCTGCCTTAAAATGAGTGACAGTGAGGGGGGGGGGGTGGTTGACCCCATGCTGGTGTACCGGGAATCAGACGCCTGTTGATAAATGTCCATCGTCCCGTTTTCAGTGAAACTTGCGAGAAAGCCGCGCAAAGCTATGGTGGAGCGATCAACAGAGGCCGAAATATACGTGTTCATGACTATAGCAACTTCACGCTGAATTCATGGTCCGCAGAGTCTGAAGTAAATCAGGTGAAGAGTGACAGAATGAAATACGATGGCCTCCAATGGGAACATAGGACCAAAGAATTTGAAGTACTCTCCTGGGAGTCAGAATTTCGGAAAAATTGGTGTTTTATGCAGATGCTAACCTTGATGGGTGGCCTGGGAGCAGCTAAATAGCAGAAGTTGAGAGGAAGGGAAATTTTGTGGGAATTCGTTCACTTCCCAGAGCAGGCATTGGTCAGTGCTGGGAAGCGACGCATAATTAACGCGACTTGCACTGCAATTGGCGTAAGTGATTTTGCTGGAGGGGAAACCGAGGCAAAGAGCGGACTGGGAGAAGTCTCCGTAGAGGTCTTCCGTTCCCAGCTTGTCTAGAGTGTGGACGTGGCGCTCTTTACTCAGCTTGCCTGAGAGAGAGTGAGCATCTCTGCAGTTTAGGACTTATCAAACGGACAGATTAAGCTTGGAGATAGAAAGTTTTCGTTTAGCTATGTACTGAGCAAGATAGCTAGGAGTGAATACATGCAGCCTCACAGCACCACGAGGCCAGCCGACGTCCGCACAATGATGCCACCCCACCACGCTGAATTCATTGATATTGCGCCCGCTCCGGCTTGAGTTAGGCTACTGATTAATTTGTTGGATCACGTCGGCAAAGTTTCCATGAGGGTTTCATGGGCCGAGTATTATAGAATTCTTCTCTCACTTCGCATTACGCCTGGGTCAGTCGATAGGAATTAATTTTGATTTATCGTGCTTTACTCCACATAAACGCAATTTATTACCACTGCCTGTTAGGAGAGTCATGAAATGTGATGATTGAAGGTCGGGAGTTAAAATAAATTTGTGCTAATGGACTGCATCTGTTTTCAATCAAGTAGTTGAAATCCCAAGTCACTTTCTTAATTAATTTTATGTTCAACATTTGCATCTGGTGTTCAATAGCTGAATATAACATCAATGTGCACTGCTTTTTAATTAAAAGGGATCAATTCTGAATCAATTAATGTCAACACTGCCACCGCAGTTCAATCAGGAGTCACAGGGCCTTATTACTTTCTTTGGATTATCCGATATTGCGGTAGTTTTGTACTCTGTTGATCTGTTAGTCAATTAGCTGGGGTGAAAACAAGCCAAAACCAGATAAGTGACGGGTGAGGTGTTACGGTACATACAAAATTTGTCTGCTATACTGTAGTTTAGGATTACGGTTTGTGTAAGTCAGGATATCGGTCGTACTTTCCTTTGTTCAAGCATATGCAGATGGAGAAATTATCAATGTTGTATCAGTAGAGGCCCTCGGCAGCTACTGAAATCCGGTTTTATCAATCAGGACTTTTTAAATTGTCGCTACGAGTGCATACTAGACGGCATGTGCATTTACATATATAAGGTGTTTCTGTAAGAGCGCGCAAAAATTTAATAGGACGCAGAGGATGTTCCACTGAACAATTTGAGGTAGGAAACTTGGGGTCGGAGAAGCCAGCTTAAGGAGATAACAGGAATAAAATCACATTACTGTGTACTGTTTTATTTACATTAGTTAACTGCAAATGCCATCACTGACACAATGAACGTACCATTTGTACTGTATCTTACAAAATGTTCTGAAACTGACGGCCATCAAACTCAATCCAAGCATGACATTGGCGAACAAGATTTTGACGCACCCTGACAAATATTCCTGGTGTGTTTCGAATCACATCACAGACAGCTACAGTTCTGGCAACTAATTCCATCTGCATATGCACTGGGGTCTCATGCACAAGTGACTTTAGATATCCCGATAGGAAATAGTCAGGGGGATTCAGGTCGGGTGACCTCGCAAGCCATGGAATAGGACCTCCGTTCCAATCCAGCGGCCAGGAAATATTGTACTGGTCCTGCCCTATCGTATTGTACTGTACGTCTCTGAATAGCACTGAGTAATGAATGGGTCGGTTGTTGATTCATGCCTGCCGGTGGGGCCGAGCGGTTCTAGGCGCTTCAGTCTGGAACCACGCGACCGCTACGGTCGCGGGTTCGAATCCTGCCTCGGGCATGGATGTGTGTGATGTCCTTAGGTTAGTTAGGTTTAAGTAGTTCTAAATCTAGGGGACTGATGACCTCAGATGTTAAGTCCCATAGTGCTCAGAGCCATTTGAACCATTCGTTGATTCATAGCACATTCTTTCATAGGACAATGTAAATGCGAGACAACGGAGCGACCTTACGGACAAGTGAAGTAAAGGAAACATACACCATGACTTCCTGGTAATCAGGCTCATCCCGCTTGTTTCCCTGCAGGAAATAAAGAATGTACATGTAAATACAAAGCACACTACGTGCAAACTTGTACGCATGTTATTGTAAATACATTGGAAAACAGTGATGCTAGACAAAGCGATAGACAAATTTACTTCCATATCTCCTTAAGTTGGCTTCTCCGACCCCAGGTTTCCTATCTCAAATTGCTGAGTGGAGCATTTTCTGTGTCCTGCTACATTTTTGCACGGTCTTACGAAAACACTTCGTATAAAGACCAGGTGTTATTCGGAAGCAAGGAGGAGCTATGGGGAGCGTAATATAGCGAATGACAGGGACATGCTATGCTACACGAGCGGGAAGCACGGCGACGATCACGCGCAAGGGTGCCTATTGTGCATCTTTCCGCCATTGTGCTGATCGTTTCGGTACTCAGTAGCACCGAAAAGTCTAGTACTCGAATTAGTTCAGTATGCAGTATGCATTTCGGAAGCGATACCGTTCGGGTCTAGAGAACCGAAGCGCTGTTGTCGGTTCGCGTCGCGCAAGCCAATCAAAAGCAAGCGGCCGCAGATCCGCGCATGCGCACTGCAGCGCGCACACCACCACGAACACAAAGGGGCTAGCAGACGACACAGGCGCGCTATTCATCGAAGTACCGAAAATTGTGTTTACGTTGCCATAGCGCAAGACGCCGCATTCCATCGAGCTGACGTGCCCGCCTTCATCGCTCTTGCCTCCTCCTTAACAGTATCAGGCGCAGTATATCCATTTCCATGATTCTCAGCTGAAATGCGTAGAAATTTTTAGTTTCCCTGACCGCATGTTCCATGCATGCCTAATAACGATAGCGTATTTAACTGTATTCTGCAGATTGTCGTAAATGCCGCATTATGTTATCTTACTGCGCAAGGGCGCGCACTAGATGCGCGACGGCGTTTTGCGTTGTGCACGTAAATAATGCGAAGCTAAGGTGGCCACAAGGTCTGCCCTCGCCGATCCTGCGCAGGGTCTCTCATGAAGCTTTTATCTGCTCCCGGGCGAAAGGCCACGCCAATTTTTTTGGGTGTGTCGGCAGAGATTTGTGTGAAGTGCTAAGCGGCCT
Source organism: Schistocerca nitens (assembly GCF_023898315.1). NCBI lineage: Eukaryota > Metazoa > Arthropoda > Insecta > Orthoptera > Acrididae > Schistocerca > Schistocerca nitens. The sequence continues at coordinate 940,891,788 of NC_064615.1, forward strand.
TGGAGCCCGCCCTCGCAGGGTCGATGTGTCGCCGGCAGTTTTTGTTTTGCATCACGTGTCCGCCGCGCGGAGACGCGTCAGTGCGGGACATAGTGACATCAGGAAGTACAGAAGAAGAGAACTACACCCCATGACGAAATGCAAACTGTAGAGGACACGCTGCAGGGTAGAATTCTAGATACAGAGTTGCACTGGCCCTGCGGGACAACCAATCAGCCGCGAACTAGCGAGTGCGTCTAAGTTTTGGATAACGACCCACTATCTGTAAAAGAACCTGACACGCCGACGCTCACCTGACGTTTCCCGTCGGTGCCAAGGTGTCTACAGGATCCAACGCCTCGCCATGACGTCTACTGCCACGTCGCAGCACAAGAGGAGTCTGAGATGTCGTTGCTTGGGCTCTCTGTACATTATAAGAACTCACTGCCGAATTTATTTGCTACAAATTTGTTTGTATTAACGTACTTGTGTTGTCTTACTAAATCAAGTCTCTGGTGCTGCATTCGCGACGACAACGGGAAGAAAGATTAGAAACTGCAAGGGTTACATGCAAGACACAAAGAACAAAAAAAACCGTCTATCGTATTAAGCATGTTAGGTTTAAGAGGGTAACATTTCTTTGCATGTTGGGATTGAATCAGAAAACTTCGGATATTAGGTTGAGTCATTATTTAAGGATGTTAGGCTAACATTCGGATATGAAGCTCTTTATAGTGGAGGGTACGAGTAAGTTACTTTAGTAATAGGTATTTTATCTCATACAGAACATTGGGGGGACCCCAATACAAATATTTTAGTTTCCAACCGGACGTTTTGCTAGAATTTCAATTATGTCTGTGTACTTTTTCTCTCATTACATGTACTACTAGCTGTTCTTTTCTTTTCTTTTTTTTTTTTAATTGCGAATAAGCCATCTTCTAAGGACCACATTCCAATTTCAATTCTTCGTTCTTTGGTCTTCTCTTCTCTTCCAGTATGCCTTTAGCTGTTCACTATGTTTCTTCTTTCTTTCTTCAGACCATTTTGAACCAGTCTTTTTAGCTACCCTGCCTTGGAATCCTTCAATTTTCAATACTTTTTCCCGAAAGGCTTCTCTTTTGTTTATATCTTCTATTTTTGTATTGTTACTTTCTAAATCCTTTTTTGTTTCGTTGACCCAGCTCGCTGCGGACTTCATACCCCGCAATTATTTGAAAATCTTACTAGTTAATCTACTGTCTTGAATTCGAAATAGGCGCCCAAAAAACACGAGTCTTCTTTTTCTCATTAAGTTTGAAATATTTCCTATATGTTGATATATTTCAGCAGTACTTGGTAATTACCAGACTTCTGCTGTGTTTTGTGGCCCTAATATTTTCCTTACAATTCATCTTTCTAGTGCTTCTAATTTATCTAAATTATAGTTTAATGCCAGGCATTCGCTTTCATATAGGCATTCTGGCTTCACTACTGCACTCTAATGCCTTATTTTTGCATTTTAGGATACGCAATTATTAGTAGAGGTCTTTGGTGCTCTCCCCACTTTATGCAACCTTCCCTCTACTGCAGATTTTTTCCAAAGCATTTTCTTGCATTACCTCCCCGAGATATTTGTATTTTCTTACCCTCTCTATTTGGCCGATATCTGTTTCAGAAGTTTTGGAGCATCCCTAACATTGGTTACAAATTTTGTTTTTTTTTCTGCAGAAATTCTTAGGCCAGTACTACTGGCTGTTTCTTCCAGGAGATTTATTTGTGTTGTAGGAGATGCCACATATTCAAAAAGCCAAATCATCTGCAAATGCAAGACAGTTGATTTGGATCTTTTTGCTTCTTCTTCCTAACCTTGTAGGTGATATGTTGAGTTAAATAAGTTTTCCGTTCCAAATTCTTATTATTTTCTCTAACACACGATTAAAAATAAATTGGGGTTATGCCGTCACTTTCTCGTATGCCGTTTTTTTTTAAGGGCTCTACGGTTTGTTTAGTTTTACTGTCTGTTAAATTTATTACGTTTATCGACAGTATTTTTTTTACTAAATAAACAACTTTCTCTTTATATTTTGTCATATGAGACACAATTGGTTGATTGTCTTCATTATACGTATCAGAATATAAAAATGTATTTTGTATAGTAGCTGTAATAATGTGACATGCAGACATTCACTTTTGTAAGATTCTTGACAGGTGCACTAGTCAAACAGAAAGGAATAACGTGCAGGACACAACCGAAGCGGAGAGACAGTGAGAGTCTGCGCCAGTCGTGACGGGGTGCTGGAGCGTGAGGGGGTGGGGGGTGGGGGGAGGGCGGGGCTGTGACGTGTGGCAGGCAGCTCGGCCCAACGAAAGCGAGGGCGCCTACACAGAGGACGACCTGGGCTGCGTCAAGGCCGCCGGGAATCACAAAGCGGGTCAGCCAGCTGGGGCGGTCGGCCCGACTCTCGCCACCACAGCGTGGGGTTGGCGCGTCCTTCAGCGGTGAGCAGCCCCTGAGCCACAGGCGGGGTAGCAGAGAACGCGCGGGGCGGGGGGGGGGGGGGGGGGGGGGGGTTCGGCTGCCCTTGCGGCCAAGTCACATCCACAGGGCACCAGGCGGTCTCGGCGTCCAAGTGTGGGCAAGATCTATGAGACCGCCCGCCGCCCGCTTGCTACACCGCTTCATGCTCCCCCAGCGCTGCGCCATGCCCAGCGACCGCCGTCGCCACCGACAAAGGAGTCTCTGCGTATGACGAAAGTGCACTGTGGTTTAAGTACCCGTGTGAAATCCAGTAGAATCAAAACAGGAGAGAACGAAATATACTGATACCTTTCTTTTTTTGTTTTGTTTTCACCATTCAGCTCATTTTTATCGAAAATATTTCTTGTCTAAACCATGTTTTAGCATAGCTCAGTACTAATTCGACACAACAATTTATTATGTTTATTGGGTTGCACGTTGATTGACTCATTACTTTTCCTCTATTCTCAGTTCCCAGACCTCAGTCTGTGCGATTATTGGCTTTGGGGTTACCTGAAGTCGCAAGTGTATCGTGATCGACCGACATCTCTAGCCATGCTGAAAGACAACATCCGACGCCAATGCCTCACCATAACTCCGGACATGCTTTACAGTGCTGTTCACAACATTATTCCTCGACTACAGCTATTGTTGAGGAATGGTGGTGGACATATTGAGCATTTCCTGTAATCTTTGCTTTCTCTTATTTTGTTATGCTAATTATTGCTATTCTGATCAGATGAAGCGCCATCTGTCGGACATTTTGTGAACTTTTGTATTTTTTTGGTTCTAATAAAACCCCATGTCGTTCCAAGCATGTGTGTCAATTTGTACCTCTCTATCTACATTATTCCGTGATTTATTCAGTTTTCAAATTCATACTGACTTTTGATCACCCAGTATATGCGCATGAGCAGGAAAATCCATCTCTTGTTTACAAGTCGCCAGCCACACTGCAGGACCCAGCTCCGTCTGAAAACGGCTTGCAGATATTCCCATCACGATTCAAACCTGACGTCGTGTAGCTCACGCAAAGCAGCAGACCTCCACCTTGTAGAGAGGACAAACCGTAGAGGAGCGTTCGATCACTGCACTATCGATGGCAGTTGCTAATTGTCCGTTCAGATCGATAACATAGGTGTGATAGCGCCATACTGAGCACTGGTAACTTCAAACTCGCCCAACTAGGAGTATTGCCAGTATATCAGATGTCTCAAGGTGTCATTGCATAAACTGTCTTTCTATTCGAATCATAATCAACTTATGTTTATGAGAAAGTGTTATTTAGACAATAAATCATTGTTTATCAATGAACTATAGCATTTCTACAATCTGACACTTCCCACCTTTGTGGAGATGAGAATTAATTAGAGCATCTCGTGGTCGTGCGGTAGCGTTCTCGCTTCCCACGCCCGGGTTCCCGGGTTCGATTCCCGGCGGAGTCAGGGATTTTCTCTGCCTCGTGATGGCTGGGTGTTCTGTGATGTCCTTAGGTTAGTTAGGTTTAAGTAGTTCTAAGTTCTAGGGGACTGATGGTCATAGATGTTAAGTCCCATAGTGCTCAGAGCCAATTAATTAGATAGGTAGACAGCAGGTAAATCAAATCAATCATACTTGTTGTGTTAAGTTAGCCAGCTCACCCAGAGCTGTACTGGTGGTTAGTTGACAGTCCAGATCACTATGCGCAAGAGGGGTGCACTATGGGTGAGTGTGGGAGGTGGCCCGCAATAATTACCTTACATAGGCAAGTGGCGCCACACCGCCACCATAAGCTAACTTACAAGTTTACAGTTAATGGAACAACGTACATAGACATGTTGGAGCTGTATGCGGTGCCGCAACTTTTTCGTGATGTAATCTTTCTACAGGATGGCGCACCACGCCATTGTGAGGGATTTCTTGACTCACGACTTCCCAGATCGCTGGACTGGAACAGGTAGTCCATCGACTGCTTGGTCCCCTAGAAGTCCATACATTAAGCCACTAGATTTATTTTCTGTGTTTTTTTTAATCAAGAATGAAGTGCTCCAGACACCAGTTCGACAAGCGGCTCGCAGTGAAATTGCGTGCTTGTGGGATATCGTCTCAGTTATGTGACTGGATTTGTGATTCCTGTCAGAGGTCACAGTTCGTAGTAACAGACGGAAAGTCGTCGGGTAAAACAGAAGTGATATCTGGCGTTCCCCAAGGTAGTGTTATAGGCCCTTTGCTGTTCCTTATCTGTATAAACGATTTGGGAGACAATCTGAGCAGCCGTCTACGGTTGTTTTCAGATTACTCTGTTGTTTATCGACTAATAAAGTCATCAGAAGATCAAAACAAATTGCAAAACGATTTAAGAAAGATATCTGAATGGTGCGAAAAGTGGCAGTTGACCGTAAATAACGAAAAGTGTGAGGTCATCCACATGAGTACTAAAAGGAACTCGTTAAACTTCGGTTACACGATAAATCAGTCTAATCTAAAAGCCGTAAATTCATCTAAATACCTAGGTATTGCAATTACGAACAACTTAAATTGGAAGGAACACACAGAAAATGTTGTGGGGAAGGCTAACCAAAGACTTTATTGGCAGGACACTTAGAAAATGTAACAGACCTCGTAAGGAGACTGCCTACACTACGCTTGGCCGTCCTCTTTTACAATACTGCTGCGTGGTATGGGATCCTTACCATATTGGACTGACGGAGTACACCGAAAAAGTTCAAGGAAGGGTAGCACGTTATGTATTATCGCGAAATATGGGCAGAGTGTTACAGAAACGATACAGGATTTAGGCTGGAAATCATTAAAAGAAAGGCGTTTTGCGTTGCGACGGAATCTTCTCACGAAATTCCAGTCACCAACTTTCTCCTCCTAATGCGAAAATATTTTCTTGACATCGACCTACATAAGGAGGAACGATCACCACGATAAAATAAGGGAAATCAGAGTTCGTACGGAAAGATATAGCCGTTCATTCTTTCCGCGAGCTATACGATTATGGAATAATAGAGAATTGTGAAGGTGGTTCAATGAACCCTCTGCCAGGCACTTAAATGTGATTTGCAGAGTATCCATGTAGATGGAGATGTAGATGTAGATGTAGACACTGAGGTTAGTTCACAGCGTTCAGTCTGTCAATGTGCCTTGAAGAGTATTTTGGAGCTCTGAGCGTGCTCGTATTAACTGCCCCTATAGCGTAAAAAGCGGCGGAGCTAGCCTGGAAACAGGGCAGTGTACCAGTCCTGGCTCGAGTCCGTGAGGCCCGTTAACTACCACCGTGCAGCCTGAGTGTTGGTTTTGGAGGTTTAGGCGAAAGCTGGGGTGCTCCTCAAATTCCGCATTATAAGCCAGTTGTCATAATAAGAAAAGAGCTTGGGTGTTCCCCACATTCCACCTCAGGAAATACAATAGACCAATAGACGTAATACGAAAGAACAGTGAAAAAATAACACGAATCACTGATGTCGCATATGATTTCCCGCCCTCAGATTACCTCTGCGACTGTTGAGTCAGGAAGGGTATCCGGTCATAACGTCAACCTTAAATAAACTTTTGCAAAACTAAAGAAAAATCAAGACGCAGTCGTAGGATCTGTCGACCCGGAAAAAGCGTTTGACAATGTAAAATGGAGCAAGGTCTTCAAAATGCTGAGGAAAATAAGGGTAAGCTACAGCGAGAGAGGCCGGCCGAAGTGGCCGAGCGGTTCTAGGCGCTACAGTCTGGAACCGCGCGACCGCTACGGTCGCAGGTTCGAATCCTGCCTCGGGCATGGATGTGTGTGATGTCCTTAGGTTAGTTAGGTTTGAGTAGTTCTAAGTTCTAGGGGACTGATGACCTCAGAAGGTAAGTCCCATAGTGCTCAGAGCCATTTTTTTACAGCGAGAGAGACGGATAATATACATATAAACAATAACCAAGAGGGAATAATAAGAGCACACGACCAAGAACAAAGTGCTCGGATAAAAAAGGGTGTAAGACAGGGATGTAGTATTTCGCCCCTTATGTTAAATCGGAGCAGCAATGATGGAAATAAAAGAAAGGTTCAGGAGTGGAATTAAAATTCAAGGTGAAGGGGTATCAACAATGCGATTCACTTAACACATTCCTATCCTGTGAAGAAGAATTACATGATCTGCTGAATGGAGGAGGAGGAGGAGGAGATTAGTGTTTAACGTCCCGTCGACAACGAGGTCATTAGAGACGGAGCGCAAGCTCGGGTGAGGGAAGGATGGGGAAGGAAATCGGCCGTGCCCTTTCAAAGGAACCATCCCGGCATTTGCCTGAAGCGATTTAGGGAAATCACGGAAAACCTAAATCAGGATGGCCGGAGACGGGATTGAACCGTCGTCCTCCCGAATGCGAGTCCAGTGTGCTAACCGCTGCGCCACCTCGCTCGGTTTGCTGAATGGAATGAACAGTCTGCTGAGTACAGAATATGGACTGAGAGTAAATCAAAGAAAGGCGAAAGAAATGAGAAGTAGCAGAAATGAGAACAGAAAGAAACTTAAGATCAGAATTGATGGTCGCGAAGTAGATGAAGTTGAGCAATTGTACTACCTAGGCAGCAAAATAACTCATGACAGACGGAGCAAGGAGGACATCGAAAGCAGATTAGCACTGCCAAAAAAGGGCATTCCTGGCCAAGAGAAGTCTACTAGTATCAAACATAGACCTTAATTTGAGGAAGAAATTTCTGAAACTGTACGTCTTGAGCACACCATTGTATGGTAGTGAAACGTGGACTGTGAGAAAACCGGAACAGAAGAGATTCGAAGCATATGAGATATGGTGCTAAAGACGAATGTTGAAAATTAAGTGGACTGACAGGATAAGGAATGAGGAGGTTCTGCGCAGAATCAGAGAGGAAAGGAATATGTGGAAAACACTGACAAAGAGAAGGAACAGGATGATAGGACATCAAATAATTGAGGACGTAATTTTCTAACCTTTCCCGGCCTAATAAGTCTTGAAAGTCTCCTCAGGTTAGCTGCCGGATCCTAAAATCAACTAGATTCAATATTTGGCAGCTAACCCGAGGAGATTTTTAAGAATTGAGGACGTAGGTTGCAAGTGCTACTCTGAGATGAAGAGGAGAGGAATTCGTGGCGAACCGCTTCAAACCAGTCAGAAAACTGATGACAAAAAAAAATAAAATAAAATAAATAAATAAATAAAATAAAAAAAATTTGCCAACTCCTGAAAAAAGGCGGGTCCCGTAGGTCCCGTACTAGACGGAGTAAACACTAGTGAAAAGAAGACCGTATGAGAATTGTCATTTTACCGTGAGAAGAGGTGTCAGCACGGTAAGTTGGTCGCCGAACCGGTGCGGCGTATACCACAGCGGCGTCGTTAAAATATTCAACCGCTACTGCGAGATAACATTGAAGATCTGTCTCATACTGATCGCCTGCGGTCAGCAACACCAACTGATGACAGCTACATGCAAATTATGGCAGGCAAACACCTCGGAAAGGAAGAGAATCACCGTGTTTCGGCTGGAGTGCTATAGAGGTACGTTGTAAGTTAAGTGGACTGATAAGAAATGGTCGCGTTCGCCACGGAATCGACGAGGTAAGGAATATGTGGAATACAGACTAGACGAGGGGACAGGACGATAGGACACGTGTTAGGGCATCAGGAATATCTTCCCTGACACTAGAGGGAGCTATAGAGGCCAGAATTGTAGGCGAAGATAGTGACTGGAATGTATCCAACAAATAATTGATGAGATTTTGTGTCAGTGTTGGTCTGAGATGAAGAGATTGGCACGGGAGTAGAAGTCGCGACCGGTTGTATCACACCAGTCAGAAGATCGAAGACAACGAAAAGGGTACCCTGCACTCGATGAAGAAGAAAACAGAATTGCGCTGCCATTTTGTGGGCAAATGAGAGAACTGTGTCTATACAGAAAGGACTTACTCAGTTTGGCCTCCAGACGTGCATGCCGAAGAAAATACAAGCTCCTGAACACTGTGTAGCGCAAAGAATAACCCAGGAGTAGTAGCGGCAAGGATTTTTCACCGACGAATGTCGGTTTCGTCTGACAACTGATGATCGTCATAGAAGAATGTCGATGCGGTCAGGTATCTCTAGTAGCTGCATCACGCATACGTTGACACGTAGCATGCCTTGACGCAGCCATGCATCAAGACAACCCCAAACCATCTCCAGTGAAAACCGGTTCAGCCATTAAACAGTTCGTTTGCGACATTGGAGGTATGAATTAAACAACGACTGCAGTCACAACTTTTTCGTGTTTTATTAACTACACGATGCATTTCGGAACCTGTGGGTCCATAGTCAGGTGTAATTTGTCTTAATACATGTTTTATTTCTTCTCCTGAATGAGGTGAAATGCATGTTCCTCTCACGAAAAGGTTTAATGTTAGGCTATGAATTTCGTAAGTCGAACGAGGAAAATATGTGCTAAATAGTGGAGACTGAACGGTGTAAACTCACCACATCATCCAAGGAAAGCATTTTTAACGTTTTAGTACTGGCAAACATTCTTTTCCCCGTAGTTTTAGTACATGTCACGTCACTCAAGATGTGCATTTGCACACACATGTTTATAAACACTTCACAGATGTTTTTGTACATGGTGTTGTCAAAGATGAATTTATTCGTAGTGCTAAAGATATAACTATTAACTATTGTTTAATAGTCATATCTTTAGCACTACGATTAAATTCATCTTTGACAACACTATTAACTATTGTTTAATAGTTATATCTTTAGCACTACGAATAAATTCATCTTTGACAACACCATGTACAAAAACATCTGTGAAGTTAACTATTGTTTAATAGTTATATCTTTAGCACTACGAATAAATTCATCTTTGACAACACCATGTACAAAAACATCTGTGAAGTGTTTATAAACATGTGTGTGCAAATGTATGTCTTGAATGAAGTGACATGTACTAAAACGACGGGGAAAAGAATGTTTGCCGGTACTAAAACGTTAAAATGCTTTCCTTGGATGATGTGGTGAGTTTACACCGTTCATTCTCCAGTCTTTTGCACATATTTTCCGCGTTCGACTTACGAAATTCATAACCTAACATTAAACATTTTCGTGACATACGCATTTCATCTCATTCAGGAGACGAAATAAAAGGCTTGTTAAGACAAATTACACCTGACGATGGACCCACAGGGTCCGAAATGCATCGTGTAGTTAATAAAAGACGAAAAAGTTGTGACTGACGGCGTTGTTTAATTCATACCTCCAAGGTTTTGAATACAGTCATGTTTTAAGCTGCAAAACATGGATAAAATGAAAAAAAAGTTCGTTTGGGTATTGACTTAAATTGCTCTTGGTATCACCTATAATATTCATACACTAAGTATTTGCAGTTTGTGCATTACAGAAGACAAAGTTTGTTTCTTGCTTTGTCCTGAACTTGTAAAATATTAAGGTTGCAAAATACCGCTTGAGAAATCCTATACTTTGCTTTAGAGTGAGGGCAGAAAGCCTACTCTCTCGATGAAAAAGCAATAAATGTCATGTATAGACTTGTCCTAAAACTCTAGAAGTTATCATGACTACATTGGTGCTATATATCTAAGTTAACAAAAAACCTAATAGCACCATCCCCGATTTATTTAATCATAACGAGAGTGATTCGAAGAGTGGAAACGCAGGTTTGTTCCATACATTCTGCTCTACCGTTCGCCACGGCAAACGTCGAAACAGACGAGAAGACGCAACTGATTCAATAAAATACACGGACCAGCAATGATGTGTAGTGTTGAGGGAATAAATTTCATTTTGCGCATGTGAGCATGCCGTAAGTAGTAGCTGAACAGTTTCATGGACAGGGAAGGAAGATAACCCAGTGACAAGAGTGGCTTATAGTTAAGGCGAAAACTAGAAGAAAGCCTTATATTACTGACGTCGACCGTTGAAGAAGGTTAGACGTTAGTAGGCACACAAACTTGTGGGGAAATGTGGTTGTGAACGAAAATAAATGTAGTTACTACATATAAATTGCTCGATCCTTCTAAGTGCTGCTCCAGGCCTACGAAGAACAGGAAAAGAGAAATATACAGAGCTTTGTAAAGCACATTTGTAGATATTCTGTATGGTATTAGCGCGTATGTCCTTGAATTGCACTGTGGGTCTTACATTTATTATGGCTCTATGACTGAAGACAGTCACTATCTGTTCAATCTACAGATTTAAATTGTACTGATAATTTATGTGAAATGCTAATCAGATAAGTAGAGAGGAGCTGAGTTTCGCCTGCACAGAAACTAGCGTGGACACTGACGGAAAAATAACTGGGTATTTGATGCCACAACATCACAAAATATGCGAGGCAGATCTAGGAGCGCTTAGAAGAACTATCTGGTTACTTCCATAGTGCTGCGAAAATTGTTCCTTCAGTTGTAAAATATTTTAGTATGGAGAATAAGGTATATTTCCTGTTTATTTTGTCTCCAGTCAGCTATGTTTATTGCCTGCTTGCGATCGATTTTGAAACTCTAAGGCTTCATCTGCTGTTAGTCGCATGTCAATAGTCGATATGCAGGTGGCTGAAAATTAAGCGTTTGAGCCTCGAATCGACAGCAAATGGACCCAATGGACACAAAATTAAAAAAAAGAGAGATATGCTATGTAAGAAATGCTTAGAAGAAGGAAAGAATGAAAAATCAGATAATAAGACGCACTTTGACACTGAGGTGCCAGAAATCATGTGATACCTCCTAATATCGTATTGCACCTGCTTTTGCCCTCCGTAGTGCAACAACTCGACGTGGCATGGACTCAACAAATCGTTCCCCTGCAGAAATATTGAGCAATGACGCCTCTATAACCGTCCACAGCTGCGAAAGTGTTGCCAGTGGGATGTTGTGCAAGAGCTGACCTCTCGATTATGTAGCATAAATGTTCTATGGGATTCATGTTGAGCGATCTGGGTGGACAAATCATTTGCTCGAACCGTCCAAAAAAGTTCTTCACACCAATCGCGAACAAGTGTGACCCGGTGACATGGCGCATTGTCATCCATAAAAAAAAATCCATCGTTGTCTGGAAACAGGAAGTCCATGAATGGCTGCAAATGATCTACAAGTCAATGACCGCTTCCATTCCGTGCAAACACAGCCCACACCATTATGGAGCCACCGCCAGCTTGCACAGTGCCCTGTTTACAACTTGGGTCCATGGCTTCGTGTGGTCTGCGCCCCACCTACCATCAGATCTTACGAAGTGTAGTCGGGACTTTTTTGACCAGGCCAAGCGATATGGTCACTAGCCCAGTGGAGGCGCTGCAGGTGATGTGCTGTTAAGAAAGGCACCATTAACGCCAGCTTTCACCGCACTGTCCTAACGGGTAGAGGTAGGGGTGTAAATGTGGAAGCGTGTGGGTAATGTGGAAACGCCTAGTATCTGCCCTGCAGAGTGCTGCACTGTAGCGGAGCAGCCAGAAATTGTTGCAATAGTTCCTATTTGTCACGGTAGAGGGTTAGAAGTCAGCTGAGCGACAGACGCCGTGGCAGTGATGCAATTTACGTTCGCGCGTTTTCTAAACCTTTTTCGAGGTAAGTTGTGCTATTATATTTATCTAATTACTTTTTAGTTATCTTTCTTTACGTCTGATAGCTTATAAAGGGGGGTGCATAGAAGGTTTTAGCAGTCCTTTGTCAACCTTAAAAGCATAGTTGCTTAATGTAATCTACCGAAATTTAAAATGGCCATTGTGTAGGTAATGTGGAACCATACATACGATGGCATTGTGGAAACGTTTCCACAATACCAACATCAAATACATTACTTCTAATACGTTTTGCGTCTGTTTCTAGATGCCACGAAAGCTAACTGATCGGAAACCAAGAGCTATCGTGATGCTGAAAACACGATCAAGGCTATTATAGCCTCAAGGGAAAGCAGGTGGGGTTAAAAAGAGCAGTAAAAGCTTTCAGTGTACCTCAGACGACACTTCAAAGGTTTGTGCATAGTGATTTGTCATCTGATGAATGTGTTTCTTTGAGACTTGGACGTAAGGTTGTACTACCTGATGCTATTTAGAAACAGTTAGTGCAGTATCTCACTGACATGGATAAAACAGAAGGTCAACATCGTCGTCAAATACCTCATCAAATACGTGTGTGTCTCCACAAGATATCATGCCAGTCACTCCAAAGAGGACGGTTTCCAACACAGGTCGTAAGCCATGTTCATCAGCAGCTGTTTTGACATTTTCGCCTTGAAGACTCCTTACTGAAGGGTAAACAGAAGCTTTCTAAGGCACCTGCCAAAAGCAAGAAAAAACGTGAAGCTCCTCCTAGAAAACCGTGCAAAAAACGGCTTAAGTTATCTGAGGATTCAGATGAAGAGCCCAATGCACCAACTGTCTCTTCAGGCGAGTCACATTTCGATCTCGCAGTTGGGGAAGGAAAACCTACTGAAGAAGATGCAATTTTTATTTTTTGTGAAGGCGCATTTTCTAAAGACATTCGGGGAGAATTGTGAATTAAGTGTCTCGTGTGTGAGGAGTGGAGTCACTCTTTGTGTGCCGGAAATGAAGGATATATTTACATATGCGATTTTTGCAAGTGAACTTCGCTTATGAAGCATATTTCTAATACAGTTGCGTTTAAAAATATTTTTGTGTAATTTAAATTTAATATAAAATAAAATAGTTTCTAACATTACAATTCGTTTGAAGTAGTCAGTTTCCCACAATTTTAAGGCGTTTCCACATTACCCGCACTTCTTGAAAAATTAGTGAGTTGTTGTGCAAGCAGAAAATGTTTTTTAATTTTTAACATATTTAGTTTTTGCCCGTTGGACACTGTAGACCGGCAAGATATTTTTATTTAGTTTTTGTGTTTCATAATATTACATTCATTGCTAAAACATTATGAATTAGCTTTGGGTAATTTTTGAAGCTGAAAGAGAAGTAAACATATATATTATACAGCAAAAACAAACTGGGTTTCCACATTTACACCCCTACCTCTACGTTCGTTGTACGTCCCACATTGATTTCTGCGGTTATTTCACGCATTGCTGCTTGTCTGTTAGCACTGACAACTCTACGCACAAAGTCGCTGCTCTCGGTCGCTAAGTAGAAGCCGTCGGTCACTGCGTTGTTCATGAAGAGATAATGCCTGAAATTTGGTGTTCTCGGCACACTCTTGACAACGAGGATTTCGGATTACTGAGTTCCCTGTTCCCTAACGATTTGGGAAATGGAATGTCCCATGCGTTTAGCTCAAACTATTTCGCGTTCAAAGTCTGTTAATTTTCCGTTGTGTGATCATAATCACTTCGAAAACATTTTACGTGAATCACTTGAGTACAAATGACAGCTCCGCCTAAGCACTGCCCTTTTATACCTTGTGTATAGGTGCGTATCGCTATCCCTTGACTTTCGTCACCTCAGTGAATTGCTCTAAGGTGGCCCTTTCTATTCGTAGGAAGTTGGTCGAATATTAAAGTGTGACGGATTACAAAAATGGTTCAAATGGCTCTGAGCACTATGGGACTCAACTGCTGTGGTCATAAGTCCCCTAGAACTTAAAACTACTTAAACCTAACTAACCTAAGGACATCACACACATCCATGCCCGAGGCAGGATTCGAACCTGCGACCGTAGCGGTCGTGCGGTTCCAGACTGTAGCGCCTTTAACCGCTTATATCCTACCTATGTTTGTGCCGATTTCTACATTTTGCAAATGTATTTGATTGGTGTGAACGAAATGTAAAAGTATCGCGTCAAATTGTTTTGTTTTATCCAGCGATATGACAGAAATATTGTAGAAGCATCTGCGTCACACGGATGGCAAATATTAAAGGAAATCCCTGTGCTTGAATGCTCTGCTGCGATGAGCTATATTTCTGCTGGACGCTTCGTTTTATGTCACACTGCACACATTATCTGACCTACTTCAGTGATTGGCGGTGGCGCAAGTACATGTAAGCTCACAATTAGCGTGGAGATCGGTTATTGATGAGCTACTGTCATTCTGACACCAGGGCTATTTTGTTCTACTTGTGCGTGTTTCACATGGTATAGTCAATGCAAATATGCGTCGGTACCCTTCGTACTCAGCTCGTGAATATTTCGCAGCCTACTGCGAATGGGACGTAACAACATCCACTTTACCGTCTTATGAGGAGCTAACGAACTCATCATGAACTGAGCTCTCCTGTTATGCAGCTACGTCAGTACGCTTGGTACAAGGACACCCCTTTAGCACTGTGGTGTTGGAAAAGCTTAAATGTCTGACGAGACAAAAAAAAAAAACACGTAACAGACATTTCTAATTTGGCGCGTAATTCAAAACAGTATTATTATTTTCAATTGTATTTTTGTAAAATCTGGTCCTATCTAGTGGCTTTGTTTTATTTTGGTGACTTATTTAATCGAAGAGATACTGTCTCAGAGTTTAATCGTACAAATGGTAATGTCAGTTTAAGAATCTCACAGCGAATTTGTCATTGTTTGTGACTGACCTGTTAAAGATTGTTGAATTAATACAACTAATTTCACAACTACGCTAATATTAGAAAGTCTCGTTTTTAATATGCTCATTTTCTATTAAAACTATGACTCTAGCGATAGATGCACTTCATGGAAAACAATAAACCATCAAAAATTCTTTTCATTTTTTGAAATTTTCACAACACACCACTGGAACGTGAACAGCAGACGATAAAAAACACAGACATGATAGTACAAAAATCTTCCTAAGACTGAGACAAACCTTGTTGTCATTGGTTTCTAAAACATCGATTTATCGACTAAGGAAGAGGAAAATGCGGTGGTTTATCCACATATCTCAAACTATGAGCCTATGAAGGAAATCTAAAAATAAATTCCCTTCATCTAAACGCAGTTACATTTTTATCTTCTATCCCCAAAGAATACTTCTCCAAGGAAAAATTAGTAGCTAAGTTTCTTTGCCCTTTCACTTTTTCACTTCTTCACATTCTGTAACAATGCCAAACCGTTTACTGACAAAATCAACTTCGAAAATTTTCCGTCGGCCAACTATTCTCGGGTCGTATAGTTCCGTATTTTACCCATTGCTATTGGAGAATAATACGCGATACAGCTTGTTCCTATAAATGTACCATGTCATGACAGACTTGATGCATACTAAAGAGAAGAATTCTAAAATACATCTCATAAATAATCCTCATTGTAACAAAGTCAAGTGATTGCTTCGACGCTCTTTTTTAGCGTCTAGAGAACAACTACAAATCTGGAAATCGACGAAGAAAAAGTTTGCGCTCACAATTGATAAACTACTGCTACAAGATTGAGAAATTTTTGCCATGACTAGGAATGAAAGCTGCGTGTGGTTAATAGGGTATTTTGTATCGTTATCATCATCTTCTTCTTTTCTTGCACCTTTTTCTCGCATCGACCCAGGGTTGGCATGATTATGGACGGGTTTGGCACTGTTAATTGAAGGGGTGGCCGGCTGCTCTTCCTGTCACCATCCCATAGCCCTCAGGGCGGAATATGTGTACTCTAACTATCTGAGTGTAGTGTCATTCGTGTGAAAGTGAGCGATAGTTTTCGAAATGTTTGCGAATCGTGTAGCTGAGGCGGGACGTGAAATCCAGCCCAGGATTCATCTAGTGGTATGTGGGAAACCGCCTAAAAAGCACATCCAGGATGGCCAGCTCAGTCAGCCGGTGCGGCCGAGAGGTTCTAGGCGCTTAGATCTGGAACCGAACGACCGCTACCGTCTCAGGTTCGAATCCTGCCTGGGGCATGGATGTGTGTGATGTCCTTAGGTTAGTTAAGTAGTTCTAAGTTCTAGGGGACTGATGACCTCAGATGTTAAGTGCCATAGTGCTCAGAGCCATTTGAACCATTTTGGCCATCTCACCAACCCCTTTCCTTAATCCGCTGGACGAATTCGACCCTGGACAGCGCACCTCCTCGTCCTGGAAGCGGCGCTTTAACACGTACGGCTATCCGAGCGGATTAACCGGGCGTTTGATATTATACACAACATAATATTACTACATAGACACCAACAGTAAGGGATGGAGGATACAATATTAAAGATGTACTATGGACTAAGTCAACCAATTTATCGCACTGTAGAGTAAATTGACATACTAGCAAACTGCTGAAACTTAGAAAAAAAAAGAGATATATTGGAAGAGAATCGTGCAAAGCAAAATTCAGTGAATTTTGGTATTACACTCTATATATGTATGTGAAACAGTCATGTATTTCATAGTAAATTGTGAGCCAACGCTAAACAGAGAAGTGCACAATTACTACACTCTAGTCATAGATGATTATCACATCAATATGGCTCAAATGGCTCTGAGCACTATGGGACTGCTGTGGTCATCAGTCCCCTAGAACTTAGAACTACTTAAACCTAACTAACCTAAGGACATCACACACATCCATGCCCGAGGCAGGATTCGAACCTGCGACCGTAGCAGTCGCACGGTTCCGGACTGCGCGGCTAGAACCGCGAGACCACCGCGGCCGGCCTATCACATCAATAGCACGCGACTAAAACTGGCTGATAAGGATCCTGCTAACGCTGGATCAACATTAAAGTATTTCAGCAGAAAGAGAAACTGAGGGCCTATCTCCAGTAAATTGAATTACGTAAAATGTTTTGTTTGCCTATATTTCATTTATTATACGTACATATCCTTATGCATATGTGTGTATACTGTGAAATATTATTTGTGCTTTAACTGTAATTTACCACATAGGTGAAAAACTAACCGACATATGGAATATCGCTATAAACCGTGATGAGAGGAAGATGAATGTATAAATACATAAACTAAGGAATTAAGAAAGTTTGGTAACCCATAAATCACAAACATAAAATTAAAAATATTCACTACATAAAAGTGAAATGCGAGGGAAAGCCTTCCCAAAGTGACAACTAATTCTTCTTTCTAGAATACTATCCCTTAACAAACAGGACATCGTGCTCGTCAGCTGTGACAACTTCGACGGTAACCGTGGCGAGTTCCTTTGACGGACATTGTTCGCGGTATACAGTATTACTCAAAAGCAATAGCAGCACAGATATCTACCAAGTGTTTCACAATAATGACAGCACGTCTTAGCATCGACTCCACAAAAGATAGGACCATTCCTCTGGCGCCTTCAGGTAACAGGTACTGGTCCTAAATGGCGAGCATGTCGAAAGTGTCCCAGATGTGCTCAACAGGATCACATTCTGTTGATATGAGAGTACGAGCAAACATCCCAATGCTCGCCGAGTGTTCTCCAAACGAGCCTGCCATAATTTCTGTATGACTTAGACGTGCATTGTATGCCCACCCGGTTAGCCGAGCGGTCTAACGTACGGTTTTCCGCATTGGGAAGGAGCGCCTGGTCCCCGGCACGAATCCGCCCGGCGGACTTGTGCCGAGGTCCGGTGAGCCGGCCAGTCTGTGGATGGTTTTTAGGCGGTTTTCCATTTGCCTCGACGAATGCGGGCTGGTTCCGCTTCCGCTACACTATGTCGGCGATTGCTGCGCAAACAAGTTCTCCACGTACGCGTACACCACCATTACTCTACGAAGCAAACATAAGGGTTATATTCGTCTGGTGTGAGACGTTCCCTGAGGGAATCCACCGGGAGCCGAACCGCACAATAACCCTGAAAGAGTGGTTCGGTGTGGGGTGGCGGAGGAGTGGAAGTGGACTGCGGTAGTCGTGGGTTGTGGACCACTGCGGCTGCGGCGGGGACGGAGCCTCTCCGTCGTTTCTAGGCTCCCGGTTAACATACAATACAATAGATGTGCATTGTCTTGTCAAAGGTAGAAGCCGCTCCACTGGAGAAAAAACGGATACACACGACTGAACAGTAGGCTCCATCTAGGACAAGATAAGTGCTCTACACAATCCTGGTGCGTACTAGGTGGACTGCGAGCTTGGAGAACTAAAATTGGCGAAAACAGCAGATCAGTAGCAACACGCGTCAGGGGGTATCTGCTATTTTTGCCTTGCACAGCACAACAAAGGAGCCAAACACCAAAAAGACTGCTGCAATAAAACGAAATGCGGAGAGACTTCCGTTTTTGTCAGGCAGCCAGGGATCACTATGCGGAAGTTCTAGGAAGCCATAGAAATAAAACACCCAGACACCATGAACATAGAGGACAGCTATGGACTCGCTCCAAGCTGGCTGCCAACCATTAGAGCCAAAGAGGTCGCACGAAGAACTACACTCCTGGAAATGGAAAAAAGAACACATTGACACCGGTGTGTCACACCCACCATACTTGCTCCGGACACTGCGAGAGGGCTGTACAAGCAATGATCACACGCACGGCACAGCGGACACACCAGGAACCGCGGTGTTGGCCGTCGAATGGCGCTAGCTGCGCAGCATTTGTGCACCGCCGCCGTCAGTGTCAGCCAGTTTGCCGTGGCATACGGAGCTCCATCGCAGTCTTTAACACTGGTAGCATGCCGCGACAGCGTGGACGTGAACCGTATGTGCAGTTGACGGACTTTGAGCGAGGGCGTATAGTCGGCATGCGGGAGGCCGGGTGGACGTACCGCCGAATTGCTCAACACGTGGGGCGTGAGGTCTCCACAGTACATCGATGTTGTCGCCAGTGGTCGGCGGAAGGTGCACGTGCCCGTCGACCTGGGACCGGACCGCAGCGACGCACGGATGCACGCCAAGACCGTAGGATCCTACGCAGTGCCGTAGGGGACCGCACCGCCACTTCCCAGCAAATTAGGGACACTGTTGCTCCTGGGGTATCGGCGAGGACCATTCGCAACCGTCTCCATGAAGCTGGGCTACGGTCCCGCACACCGTTAGGCCGTCTTCCGCTCACGCCCCAACATCGTGCAGCCCGCCTCCAGTGGTGTCGCGACAGGCGTGAATGGAGGGACGAATGGAGACGTGTCGTCTTCAGCGATGAGAGTCGCTTCTGCCTTGGTGCCAATGATGGTCGTATGCGTGTTTGGCGCTGTGCAGGTGAGCGCCACAATCAGGACTGCATACGACCGAGGCACACAGGGCCAACACCCGGCATCATGGTGTGGGGAGCGATCTCCTACACTGGCCGTACACCACTGGTGATCGTCGAGGGGACACTGAATAGTGCACGGTACATCCAAACCGTCATCGAACCCATCGTTCTACCATTCCTAGACCGGCAAGGGAACTTGCTGTTCCAACAGGACAATGCACGTCCGCATGTATCCCGTGCCACCCAACGTGCTCTAGAAGGTGTAAGTCAACTACCCTGGCCAGCAAGATCTCCGGATCTGTCCCCCATTGAGCATGTTTGGGACTGGATGAAGCGTCGTCTCACGCGGTCTGCACGTCCAGCACGAACGCTGGTCCAACTGAGGCGCCAGGTGGAAATGGCATGGCAAGCCGTTCCACAGGACTACATCCGGCATCTCTACGATCGTCTCCATGGGAGAATAGCAGCCTGCATTGCTGCGAAAGGTGGATATACACTGTACTAGTGCCGACATTGTGCATGCTCTGTTGCCTGTGTCTATGTGCCTGTGGTTCTGTCAGTGTGATCATGTGATGTATCTGACCCCAGGAATGTGTCAATAAAGTTTCCCCTTCCTGGGACAATGAATTCACGGTGTTCTTATTTCAATTTCCAGGAGTGTAGATCGGTAACGGAAACGGACAATGTGGCTCGGATGTCGCGCGGGAGGAAACCTCATTTCCCGTTCAGTATCAAAGCTCATAGTGAATGGGGAACAGACAGCAGCATTTCTCCACCGCATAAAGCAAATTGAAGTCTCCCACTCCTTCCACTACAGCAAACTAACCATATCAACAGTTTTTTAAATTGTGATATAATTCCATGCCCAATAAAGGGGCCATGACGAATTGGACCCTCAACAACGAAGGAAGGTCACTGCAACAGTGGCCGAAATGTGTTATTCGGTGACACGTATTTTATAATATGACGTTGCACCACATCCACTCAACTTCTATGACAGTAGGTTCACATATGGGGCGCCGAGCACCATAACGGCCCAAACACAAAGTTTCGATAAAAACAGATGTCTGTGAACATCCAGTCTGTAGGCAAAACCACGTGTTCATAGGTCTGACTTGTTTTATAACCAAGTGTTAACACTCAGTATTTCTGACAAAAGAATAGTGTACCCACGTTATGTTATGATATTTTAATTAATATTTAGGTTTATTACTATGAATGTTAATCCACAAAATTTTCCTATATAAGCTAGTAGAAATGGTGTCTTTTTACTGTTGTGTAGTTTCTAATTAATATGAAACTAAAATTAGAACTTAAAGAGCAGATACTAATGCACCACACACACATTTATGACCTATCCTAACACTTCGTGGTCCTAGTTATACTCATTTTCATTAAGCACATTCCCTGGGTTGAGATTCAGATTAAATTTTTTATTCACTTCAAGCACGAAATCTAGCAGTTTTGTTAAGTCTATGTGTTTCAAGTCTGATCTAGCAGCTTATTAAGTCTTTGTGTTTCAAGGTCGACATTTGTCTTCCACGTGCGTACTTGTATACGTGACTTTCCCTCTACGTATTTGTATTTTGCAATACTGTGTGGTAATAACAAACCGAGCTCTCGATCGATCTGACCTTTTAAAGAACATGGTGGCCTCCCACGTTTCCAATAAGTAATATGTTACTTTAAACAACAGTTAATAGTAACCTGTTGAAAACTTTATCACTGCAAAATTTCTCAAACATGCGTTGCTAAAACGAACATTCACTTTTGTTTTGGTAGCGAGGTTGGTAACACTCTTAAAGATTCTGAAATCCTCAGTGTCCATTTTACAGATTGGAGTGCTGAAACCATGGAACATGAGGTTATAGTGGGACATTCCTTCAAGAGATTCCAGCTAATTAGTAGAAAGAGGCGTCTGTGTGGCCAGTGAGGGTTCCTATAGCAATGAAAATTTGTGCTTTGGGCCCATATAGAAGTGATTATCAGAGAAGCTGATGAGACAGGTTTTCCCAACTTTTCATAAATGCAGTATAGCGGTACAGCGTTGATAAAGCTGGTTCACCGTAAGATCAACAGATGTCGGGAGCATGCTTACATGTTACAACTTCAAAATTGACGATAATGTGCTTTAGGCCGTTATGGTTCCCAGCGCCTCATATGGTTCGCTAGTATGACCACTGCAAACGTATTACTGTTCCATTTCATCCCATGTAATCGTCAACCACACCAGAATACTTCCACCACTTCTATGAACAGCGCACTGCTGGCGAGCGGTTTACGGTTTACAACTATCTGCTACGATGTCGTTGGTAGGTACTAATGGATGTAGTGACACTTCAGACACTCGACCTGTTTCCGTGATGAACCTCCGCTAATCTCCTCGAATTGCAGTGAGCCTAGGTGAACATTCAAAGAAGTTGCTTGCATGCCGCACAGCACAGTGCTTCTGAATG
Organism: Schistocerca nitens; assembly: GCF_023898315.1. Classification (NCBI taxonomy): domain Eukaryota; kingdom Metazoa; phylum Arthropoda; class Insecta; order Orthoptera; family Acrididae; genus Schistocerca; species Schistocerca nitens. The sequence continues at coordinate 940,913,656 of NC_064615.1, forward strand.
GTATGACTATTCCCTATTGAACAAGCGAGTGATTTGTTTCTCATTCCTTGTCCCTTCTGTAAAGGTTTCTTCTACTCCTCCCCCCACAACTGCATTCCAGTCCCCCATGACTATTAGATTTTCATCTCCCTTTACGTACTGTGTTACTCTTTCAACATCCTGGTATACTTTCTCTACCTCTTCATCTTCACCTTGCGACGTCGGCATGTATACCTGACCTATCGCTGGCGGTGTCGGTTTGCTGTCGATTCTGATAAGAACAACCCTATCACTGAACTGTTCACAGTAACACACTCTCTTCCCTACCTTCCTATGCACAACGAATCCTACTCCCGTTATACCATTTTCTGCTGCTGTTGATATCATCATGCACCTATCTGACCAGAAATCTTTGTCTTCTCTCCATTTTACTTCACTGATCCCTTCTGTATCTAGCTTGATCCTTTGCATTTCCCTTTTCAGACTCTCTAGCTTCCCTACCACGTTCAAGCGTCTGACATTCCACGCCCCGACTCGTATAATGTTATCCTGACTCTTTTTCTCATGGTCACCTCCCCCTTGGCAGACCCCTCCCAGAGATCCGATTGGGGAACTGTTCCAGAATCTTTTGCCATGACACTTTCAGTTACAGGCCACATGTTCTGTTTAATGCAGTCGTTTCCATTGCCTTGTGCATCCTCATGCCACTGATCATTACTGATTCTTCCGCTTTTTGGGGCAGTTTCCACCCAATCGGCAAAAGAGTGCCCTTAACCTCTGTCCGTTCCTCCGCCGCTGGGAGAATGAGGGTGACTTCTGATGCCGGAAATCTTCGGCCACCAAAGCTGATTATTAGTCAAAATTTAAGCGGTGGCAGGTTTCAAAGTTGGGATCGATGACGTTTCGAACCATCGCCTCGCCCACGACCAGCCACACTTAGAATCGTGAGACAGGGTTGCTCTGCGACAGTCCAGCTACTCTGAAAAGACTCTCAGATCTGAGTACTAGATTGGAAGAAGATCATCACATATGAGATTGCAGTCTTTCTCGGCGTATTCCACTGATGAATTCTTCTCGGGTTATCAGCCGAGTGGTGGCGTCGCCTTTTCGCAACGTTTCAATGAGTTTCGTACCCATCATCTTCTGGCCAGAAGATGATGGGTACGAAACTCATTGAAACGTTGCGACAAAATGACGCCATCACTCGGCTGATAACCTGAGAAGAATTCATCACGATCATCACAGTCATTACACCTTCTCCAAATGGTTTACCCTATCTGATCAAAATCGTCTGGGCAGGTATTAGTGGACATTAATATGGCCAGTGTTCACCCTTTGCCTTTATAGTGGCTTGAACTCTGCTGGGTACACTTTCAGCGATGTTTCTGGATTTTTTGACTATTTCTCGGGTATTCAGTCGGGTGGTGCCATCCAGAAGGCGTGATATTTCGGTAAGCAGACTTCTTGTCATCTTCAGGCATACCTGATGACTGCGTTGCGCTGTGTGTCGCCTTTGTATCCCCTCACTCCACGGGCAGCGTATAGCCGGCCGTCTCCGAGCGCCGACCTGGCGCTGTAGTAGGAGAAGCACGTCAGCTGCGCTGGGGGGGGGGGGGGAAGGGGGGAGGGGAAGCGGGGGGCATCCAGTGTACTCAGTTGCGAGGCAGGCGGATGAGACAGGTCCGTGTCGAATCCACCCTTGCCGTACAGGGTGTCCATAATTAGAGCTCCAGTTTCAAAACGCTGTAGGAAAAGTACTACTACTGATAATTTGAACAGCTTATTACTAAAGTAGAGATAAACGTCATGCAAAAGAAAGAAAAAAAAAATTAATGAAAATTTGACCAATAGATGGCGCAGTAGTAAGGGTCAGGATTTGCATGCCAACAGACGCGCGGCGCACGGCTGGTCCTCTGCGTCCGAGACGCCCTGCTGATAAAATTATTTTACAAGGACGGTGACTGTGCGCCAGTAGCCCTTTTGAAGTTCCCGACCCTCAAGGGTATGATGAAAGACATTGGCCCGATGTCTGCTATGGGCCTAGGGTACAGACAGGTTCTTTTGAAGTGTAGTGTGGTAGAGGGAGGAAGGAAGTTGAAACATCCCCGTCATATCCTTTACTGGGTTTTGTGTGATTTACCGAAGCCGTCAAACAGTTAATTATTATGAATATATGAGCATGTGCTTAATGGATGAAAGGCCATCGGTTTTTCTACTGTTGTTTCGGGGATATTTCAACAGAGTGCGGCTGTTCTGAGACAGAATAGTTAATGATTGAAAGTTTTTCTATTATTAAAGACCACAAAGGTTGCGATACGAGGTGGGCTAGAAAAAAAACCGGACTAGTACTGGTGAAACAATAAAACGAATGCAATAAGGCTGAAAGTCGCGTGGCCTGTCACGTGACTCTCACTCCGCCTACTGCTCGAGTTTCATCTGCCTCCTGCACTCAGTCTGCCCGTGGCGTCTGTTTTAAGTAGTTGACGTTTTGTCTGTGCGTCGGAAAATGTTGAGTGTACAGAAAGAACAGCGTGTTAACATCAAATTTTGTTTCAAACTAGGAAAATCTGCAAGTGAAACGTTTGTAATGTTACAACAAGTGTACGGCGATGATTGTTTATCGCGAACACAAGTGTTTGAGTGGTTTAAACGATTTAAAGGTGGCCGCGAAGACACCAGTGATGACACTCGCACTGGCAGACCATTGTCAGCAAAAACTGATGCAAGCATTGAAGAAATCGGTAAACTTGTTCGACAAGATCGCCGTTTAACAATCAGAGCAGTGTCTGAGTTAACAGGAGTTGACAAGGAAAGTGTTAGGCAGATTCTTCATGAAAGTTTCAACATGAACAAAGTGTGTTCAAAAATGGTTCCAAAGTGTCTCACAATTGAACAGAAGGAACGCCGAAGAATGATTTGTTCTGACATCCTGGAAAACATTGAAAGTGATCCCACCTTCTTACAAAATGTTATTACTTGCGATGAATCGTGGTTTTTTACTTACGATCCCGAAACTAAACGCCAATCGATGCATTGGAAAACTCCTGGTTCTCCACGACAAAAAAAAGCACGAATGTCAAAATCGAAATTCAAGGCAATGATTGTTTTTTTTTGACATCAAAGGGATTGTGCACATTGATTGGGTACCAGAGGGACAAACAGTGAATCAGCATTACTACATTAGCGTCCTGGCTACCCTACGTGAGCGAGTACGGAGAAAACGGAACGATTTGTGGAGAAAAAAGTCATGGATCCTTCACCAAGACAATGCCCCAGCTCACAGTGCGTTGTCAGTGAAGACGTTTGTGGCAAAACACAACATTCCCATCTTAGATCATCCACCCTACCTACCTGATTTGGTCCCCTGTGACTTTTTTCTTTTCCCTAAAGTCAAGTCAGCTTTGAAAGGAACTAGATTTGAGACTGTTGAAGCAGTAAAAGAAAAAGCGACGGAAGTAATGTATGGACTTACCGAAAATGATCTGCAGCATTGCTATGAACAGTGGAAAATTCGTATGGAGCGGTGTAGAGACCGAGGAGAAGAGTACATTGAAGGAGATAACATGAAATTGTAAATAATTGTAAATTAATGTTTTTTCCAGCATCAGTCCGGTTTTTTTCTAGCCGCACCTCGTATACAAACTGGTATGTATTTTCTATTAACATACAAATTCTGAGGCAGTTGCTACCTTCACCTTACGCGTCTAATTACGGTTATATATCTTATTTGTTGCTGATTTTAAGTACTTCGTTACAGGCAATGATGATGGTTAACATTCACAACAATCCTCGCTGCAATCCATGGTTGTTGCTGGCCGACGCGGTTGACGCGAAACACGTAATTCAACACTTGTCACTTTTGGTGTTATATCACTCGCGAATCGGTATTGATGATGGTCAACCTCGCGACGATAAGGGGACGCGCTCATTTGTCACACTCCGGTGAATTTACAATTTACTCCTCACTCGGCACATTTTTTTGCCAGTCTTTCCAGTACTGCTTTCACTCGACACTCATCTCACTGCCTCCTGCAGCGCTCGATAATCGACTCCTGTCTGCTATCGACCTGGGTGGCGGATACTAATCCCTTACAGAGTTAATCCGACGTTTGTCGACAACGTGGCCACAGTTTTGCAGGAGGGGTCGAGAGTGGTACGGACACATGCAGTGGACAGGGAACCGTCCGAACGCTAGATATGCCTGTGAGCATGGTGCATAAAATCCTATGAAACATCCGGCAGTCCTGCCCATACGAAATCACTCATGTTCAGGAGTTGATTCCTGCTGACCCGCCAGCAACAAAAGTTCGCTCTCGAATTTCTCGCTCGCATGGAAGTGGACAAGGAATGAACATGGAACATTCCGTCGACAGCCAAAGGCCATTTCCATCTCCAAAGACATGTCAATATACAGAATTGCAGAATAATGACAAGGGCAAATCCTCACGACTCCATTCTGCAAAGAAGACTGAGTGCTTCGGATTGACGCCATCATTTATTGATGGGCCGTTTTTTTTTTCCGAGGAGGTGAGTCCAGAGCGTGTTGTTACCTGTGCCGTCACTGGTGTGACCCTTTTGCGCATCAGCGTCATTCCAAACCTTCAACACCGTGGATGTGTGGGTAAAATCAGTTTTATCAAGATGGCGCTCCTCCACACATCCCACAGCCAGTGAAGCGGCTCCTGCAGAGGTATTTCGGAAATGCTAGAATTATCAGCCATCATTTCCTTGTCCGTTCAGATCACCTGATCTTAATCAGTGTGACCTCTGGCTGTGCGTTTATCTGAAAGATGTTGTGTTCAGTCTTCCAATTACGAACATATCTGAACTGCGCAATGCATTCTGAACGTGACCCCCGAGACACTCCGATCTGTTACGGGACGTGCTGTCTCTCGATTTCAACTTGTAGCAGATAACGGCGCAATGTCATTTTGCATTTTATGCGGTTCTTGGTCGCAGGACAATTAAAAACCATTTTTCCCATCCGACCTTGCCGTGGTTACCTAACTAACAGTTCCACGACTGAGATTTTCACTCTGCAGCGGAGTGTGCGCTGATATGAAACTTCCTGGCAGATTAAAACTGTGTGCCCGACCGAGACTCGAACTCGGGACCTTTGCCTTTCGCGGGCAAGTGCTCCAGTTGGTAGAGCACTTGCCCGCGAAAGGCAAAGGTCCCGAGTGCTCTACCAACTGGAGCACTTGCCCGCGAAAGGCAAAGGTCCCGAGTTCGAGTCTCGGTCGGGCACACAGTTTTAATCTGCCAGGAAGTTTCATATCAGCGCACACTCCGCTGCAGAGTGAAAATCTCATTCTGGAAACATCCCCCAGGCTGTGGCTAAGCCATGTCTCCGCAATATCCTTTCTTTCAGGAGTGCTAGTTCTGCAAGGTTCGCAGGAGAGCTTCTGTAAAGTTTGGAGGGTAGGAGACGACATACTGGCGGAAGTAAAGCTGTGAGGACCGGACGTGAGTCGTGCTTCAGTAGCTCAGTTGGTAGAGCACTTGCCAGCAAAAGGCAAAGGTCCCGAGTTCGAGTCTCGGACGGGGACAGAGTTTTAATCATCCAGGAAGTTTCAGTTCCAGGACTGTTGAATGTGGAAACTGCGCAGTCATCCACATTTAACACTACTCGTAGTGTTATGTGCAACTCAAACCATAGCCGTCGTATTGCAATTCATTTTTAATTTGTATCCGACCCCAAGACGCTTACAGGATCTATTGGTACAACTTCTGTAAAAAAATTTTCGTTCCATGGCGTTTACCACTGCGTCAGTAGTATACTGTTCAAATTTGACGTCGCTCTGAGCAGTGGTCTCTTTCTACAGCGTTTTGAAAGTGGAACTTTCATTACGGACACCTTACACTTTGACGAGCCTGAATCGTGGGAACAGATTGCCCGCGTACAAGTCACGAGACACACTCGTGGGAAGCCAAACATCTATTGTACTGTACATATCGGATACGGCTCTATCTCAGATGTACCCTATCAAAAACACAATACATGGTCAGAGAAAAGAAACGTATGTTGATTACCGGATAAATATAGCACAGGTAATGTTAAAACATGTTCAACTGCCGGATTACGAAAAGGGTCGACAACCATCACTAGGTGAAACACCTCTTCAATTTCAAGAGCAATACTGGGCTCGTTCCCCGGAACACATCTACCCGATGCCTAAAAAAGCAACAAGGATGTGCAAAGTTTGCACGACACACGAAATACGAAGCGCAACGACACTGGAACGCACGGAGTGTAAAGCGCCTTTACATCTGCCACAATCATTTCGAAACTTCCACGCCAGACAGGACTACTGCTTTGTAGAGTTGTCAGTGTTTTCCTATTGCAAATTCGTTCGATGGGAGTGTTTCTTCTTGCAATTAATTTTTTTCTGCAGTACCTACGTTCATCTTTTGAATAAGTCATATCGAAGATTCGAATTTGTATTAATATATTGCTTACGTGTAAAATTTACGTTTATATTTTGAAGTATTTGAAACCTGGTAGTCAAGGAAAGGCAGGATTCGGTTACGATTGTGGACGGAGCCATAATCAGTTACTTTGGTTGCCTTTTACAGTTACACACGTTTATTTTTAAAACAGTAATTCCAGTCTCAACAATAAATAAAAAAATAGCACACGTTATTAATAAAGGAATAAAAAACTTTGTAAATAATAGTGTTTTCAGTGCATTACAATTTAGCAAATCACCATAAAATACAGATACAGATAAAGCCACTGTGATCACGGCTGAAGGCCTTACACGCCAAGAATGGCAATAACTTAAGAATGTTTAAGAACTCGCTGCAATTACAACTTACAGGTATTGAAATATTAAAAACTAAGTGGCCACAAACATAGCAGACGGTATCAGACTCCAGGAATGGCAGTAAATAAGGTTTTAAGGCTTACTGCTAAAATATAAATATCGAATTACTTTTTCAAAGCAAATGACCACAATCACGGCTGAAGGCCTTACATGCCAGGAACGGCAATTATATAAAATTTTAGAAACCAGCCGTAAAACAGCAAATACAAGCAAAGGTTAATTAAAAGAAACAAGCAACTGACCTCCAAACGGGTGAAATAAGATGATGGTAGCCTTGTAACACAACCCTTACACTGCTTGATTTATTCCAGAAGGCGGCCGGAACTATTCACTAGACTTTTTTTTTGGTCATCATTCTACTGACTGGCTTGATGCGGCCCGCCACGAATTCCTTTCCTGTGCTAACCTCTTCATCTCAGAGTAGCACTTGCAACCTACGTCCTCAATTATTTGCTTGACGTATTCCAATCTCTGTCTTCCTCTACAGTTTTTGCCCCCTACAGCTCCCTCTAGTACCATGGAAGTCATTCCCTCATGTCTTAGCAGATGTCCTATCATCCTGTCCCTTCTCCTTATCAGTGTTTTCCACATATTCCTTTCCTCTCCGATTCTGCGTAGAACCACCTCATTCCTTACCTTATCAGTCCACCTAATTTTCAACATTCGTCTATAGCACCACACCTCAAATGTTCCGGTTTTCCCACACTCCATGTTTCACTACCATACAATGCTGTACTCCAGACGTACATACTCAGAAATTTCTTCCTCAAATTAAGGCCGGTATTTGATATTAGTAGACTTCTCTTGGCCAGAAATGCCTTTTTTGCCATAGCGAGTCTGCTTTTGATGTCCTCCTTGCTCCGTCCGTCATTGGTTATTTTACTGCCTAGGTAGCAGAATTCCTTAACTTCATTGACTTCGTGACCATCAATCCTGATGTTAAGTTTCTCGCTGTTCTCATTTCTACTACTTCTCATTACCTTCGTCTTTCTCCGATTTACTCTCAAACCATACTGTGTACTCATTAGACTGTTCATTCCGTTCAGCAGATCATTTAATTCTTCTTCACTTTCACTCAGGATAGCAATGTCATCAGCGAATCGTATCATTGACATCCTTTCACCTTGTATTTTAATTCCACTCCTGAACCTTCCTTTTATTTCCATCATTGCTTCCTCGATGTACAGATTGAAGAGTAGGGGCGAAAGGCTACATACAGCCTTGTCTTACACCCTTCTTAATACGAGCACTTCGTTCTTGATCGTCCACTCTTATTATTCCCTCTTGGTTGTTGTACATATTGTATATGACCCGTCTCTCCCTATAGCTTACCCCTACTTTTTTCAGAATCTCGAACAGCTTGCACAATTTTATATTGTCGAACGCTTTTTCCAGGTCGACAAATCCTATGAAAGTGTCTTGGTTTTTCTTTAGCCTTGCTTCCATTATTAGCCGTAACGTCAGAATTGCCTCTCTCGTCCCTTTACTTTTCCTAAAGCCAAACTGATCGTCACCTAGCGCATTCTCAATTTTCTTTTCCATTCTTCTGTATATTATTCTTGTAAGCAGCTTCGATGCATGAGCTATTAAGCTGATTGTGCGATAATTCTCGCACTTGTCAGCTCTTGCCGTCTTCGGAATTGTGTGGATGATGCTTTTCCGAAAGTCAGATGGTATGTCGCCAGACTCATATATTCTACACACCGACGTGAATAGTCGTTTTGTTGCCACTTCCCCCAATGATTTTAGAAATTCTGATGGAATGTTATCTATCCCTTCTGCCTTATTTGACCGTAAGTCCTCCAAAGCTCTTTTAAATTCCGATTCTAATACTGGATCCCCTATCTCTTCTAAATCGACTCCTGTTTCTTCTTCTATCACATCAGACAAATCTTCACCCTCATAGAGGCTTTCAATGTATTCTTTCCACCTATCTGCTCTCTCCTCTGCATTTAACAGTGGAATTCCCGTTGCACTCTTAATGTTACAACCGTCGCTTTTAATGTCACCAAAGGTTGTTTTGACTTTCCTGTATGCTGAGTCTGTCCTTCCGACAGTCATATCTTTTTCGATGACTTCACATTTTTCCTGCAGCCATTTCGTCTTAGCTTCCCTGCACTTCCTATTTATTTCATTCCTCAGCGACTTGTATTTCTGTATTCCTGATTTTCCCGGAACATGTTTGTACTTCCTCCTTTCATCAATCAACTGAAGTATTTCTTCTGTTACCCATGGTTTCTTCGCAGCTACCTTCTTTGTACCTATGTTTTCCTTCCCAACTTCTGTGATGGTCCCTTTTAGAGATGTCCATTCCTCTTCAACTGTACTGCCTACTGCGCTATTCCTTATTGCTGTATCTATAGCGATAGAGAACTTCAAACGTATCTCGTCATTCCTTAGTACTTCCGTATCCCACTTCTTTGCGTATTGGTTCTTCCTGACTAATGTCTTGAACTTCAGCCTACTCTTCATCACTACTATATTGTGATCTGAGTCTATATCTGCTCCTGGGTACACCTTACAATCCAGTATCTGATTTCGGAATCTCTGTCTGACCATGATGTAATCTAATTGAAATCTTCCCGTATCTCCCGGCCTTTTCCAAGTATACCTCCTCCTCTTGTGATTCTTGAACAGGGTATTCGCTATTACTAGCTGAAACTTGTTACAGAACTCAATTAGTCTTTCTTCTCTTTCATTCCTCGTCCCAAGCCCATATTCTCCTGTAACCTTTTCTTCTACTCCTTCTCCTACAACTGCATTCCAGTCGCCCATGACTATTAGATTTTCGTCCCCCTTTACATACTGCATTACCCTTTCAATATCCTCATACACTTTCTCTATCTGTTCATCTTCAGCTTGCGACGTCGGCATGTATACCTGAACTATCGTTGTCGGTGTTGGTCTGCTGTCGATTCTGATTAGAACAACCCGGTCACTGAACTGTTCACAGTAACACACCCTCTGCCCTACCTTCCTATTCATAACGAATCCTACACCTGTTATACCATTTTCTGCTGCTGTTGATATTACCCGATACTTATCTGACCAGAAGTCCTTGTCTTCCTTCCACTTCACTTCACTGACCCCTACTGTATCTAGATTGAGCCTTTGCATTTCCCTTTTCAGATTTCCTAGTTTCCCTACCACGTTCAAGCTTCGGACATTCCACGTCCCGACTCGTAGAACGTTATCCTTTCGTTGATTATTCAATCTGTTTCTCATGGTAACCTCCCCCTTGGCAGTCCCCTCCCGGAGATCCGAATGGGGGACTATTCCGGAATCTTTTGCCAATGGAGAGATCATCATGATACTTCTTCAATTACAGGCCACATGTCCTGTGGATACACGTTACGTGTCTTTAATGCAGTGGTTTCCATTGCCTTCTGCATCCTCATGTCGTTGATCATTGCTGATTTTTCCGCCTTTAGGGGCAGTTTCCCACCCCTAGGACAAGAGAGTGCCCTGAACCTCTATCCGCTCCTCTGCCCTCTTTGACAAGGCCGTTGGCAGAATGAGGCTGACTTCTTATGCCGGAAGTCTTCGGCCGCCAATGCTGATTATTTATCAAAATTTAGGCAGTGGCGGGGATCGAACCCGAGACCGAAGACGTTTTGATTATGAATCAAAGACGCTACCCCCCCCCCCCCCTTTTTTTTGTTGCATCTGTTCGTGGCGGACGTCCCCTGACGCCCGTTGAAGTTCTTTGTTGATCGATTCACTCAGTTTTTTTTTATTACAGAGGGCAACTAACCCTCTGACCGAACATGCTGAGCTACCGTGCCGGCTCCCCTAGACCACGGGTCCCAATTTAACTATACATACATAACCTTTAATGTAGGCATTACAAGGTATGGTAATAAATAATACAATAGTAAAACACAAGGACCAGTCACAGACGGTGCTCCAGGAATCGACCTGTGAGAAGGTCCGGCAACAAACACTTTCGGGGCAGCCAAGAGTTGCATTCACTTCAGAAGATGGCAACTCAGACTAGTGGCAGTGTAACTAATGACTAATGATAATCTTGCTGAAGCTACCTGACGTCCAATAAACCAAATGCAACGATGGAACAAAACGCCAAAGCCGGAACCGGCGGTCTGCACTACGTCCCCAGAATACTGTGTTTAGAGCGCCTTGAACGAGAAAGAAGCCATTACCAGATTTCCGTCCGATTCCACAAACCCGAATATCTGAACAAACAAGTCACAGTACAGAACACCAGACAAACTAACAGTAACTAAAACCCCACTCGATTTGCGTGCGAGGCAAAACCGAAATGTAACCAACAAGAATCAGCAACCACACGTCATTGAGGAAATAATCGCAAAGCGAGCCAAAAGCAAGTACCAAATGAGTGAAATCAAATTCATTAGGCACACAAACGCACACTGAACTCACTGTGACAACTCTGACGATGGCTGACAGAATGAAATAAATCTCTTCACTGCCTTATTAATTCACAGTTGAGTAACCGTACCATCTAATCACTGAGCCAAGTCTTTTTAACACAGTAGGGTCTTCATGTACTAAGCGGTATGCAGATCCACCAAACTGCACATGACGGCGCAATGATAATCTGTCACAACATCACATACATACTAAGTGGCCCACACGGGTGACTGACTCCGCTCTACTTGGGTTGAAATGCACTCATCTTAAAGCTTACTGGATCAGGTTTACGACGAGGTCGTGCACCCTCGTGACCACAGCTTTTCCATCCGGCAGTCCATGCTCGCCACCAGCGGCCACGGCGTGTTCTCACTGCGCGGACCTGGCTCCTCCTGAGTCCCCAACCGAACTGCCACGGTCACACAACACGGAAAAAACAACGACGTCGCCCCAAAGATAGGGCAACAGTTACTACATATCGATAACCTCCGCTGCTGCCACTAGCGGGCAGGCAACGCTTGCGAAACGAGTGGCGCCAGTCAAGACGAGAAGGAGACAAACAACCGCAACCATGCCAACTAAAGGATACGGTCAGGCCTCCGACAGAAGGCGGAAACTTACAAACAGCACCAACGCGAGCCGCAGCGTGGCTCAGTATTGTTTGAAATATTGTGTTAACTATATACAACAACCAAACCAGTTATAATTTTCATATGCCGCTTTGGGTTAACGTAGTGAAACACGTCTCCCCAAAAAATTCAAAGCTGTGCCCCTGGCAGTCAAGGTGAAGTTCACCGTCTTTTTGACGTTCGAGGTCCGATGCTTATCGACTTCATTGAGCACGGATTGACAGTGGCGTGCACTGTGAGACTCTCCGTAGTCTAGCAGTCTGACAGGAGCGAAGGCCAGGTCTGCGTACGTTGAGGGTGATTCCGCTCCACAATAACGCGCGTCCCCAGGTCTCCAAGCTCACACGAAGTGTTTGAACAAATTTAGGTGGGAGCAGCTTGAGTATACCCACTACAGCGCAGACATGCCGCCCTGCGACTTCCATTTGTTGGTCCGCTAAAAAAATCTCTCAAAGTTGAGCGTTTCTACACGGACGATTAACTGAAGGACGCAGTCGAAGATTGGCTCCTCTCACAGCCACAGGAATTCTGGAAAAAGGGAATCCTTCGCCTCGTGAAACAGTGGGTTAGTTGTGCTCCTCTGGTCACTACTTTTGAATAAAGACTTCAGTTATATCAACAATGTTGTTTCGTACCTTTCCTTATGAACACTCTCGTATTAAATTAGTGTTAATGTGCATAAGAAATAAATAAACGTGTAGCTACATGACAGGTATCCAGATGTCGGCTTAATTTGAGATTGTCTTGCGCAAAATGCCGGCCCGTTTCGCAAGCGTCCTCTCCAATTGCTTGGGCACGGCTTTCGTCGAACTAAATAAAGTGGCAAGTGTTTAAGGGGGGGGGGGGGGGGGGTAGGACGTCAAACGGGCCGACTTGGAGCAGGAGAGTCACACAGGACATTTTAATATCTACTATCTATACTTTTACAAATAAATTCATAAGACTTTGTCACTATGACCAGGAAGGATTGAGGACTCACACTCATCGCAGTGAAAGTTCAAAAACATAGCAAAACACATTTTTTTACATGTGAAATTTCATCATTTTTTTCACTTACTGCTGGCTGCATTTGTTGCTATAGGTACATTTTTCTTCCTAAGTAAGAGAGATTCTTCGATGACTTTTGCACAGCATACAAACCATAGTTACAAGTGTATGAAACTCTAGAAGTTATTTAATTTATGAAGAAATGAATGAACTGTTACATTTTAAACTTCATGTTTAGAAAAAACTCAAGTTTTATAGTTAATTATCTCAATTTTTTCCACAGTTTTTTAACAGATTTGGAAAATTCTAGAATTTCATACACATGTAACTACTGTTTGTATACTATGAAAAATTCATCGAAGAATCTCTCTTACTTAGGAAGAAAAGTGTACCTATAGCAGCAAATGCAGCCAGTAGTAAGTGAAAAAAATGATGAAATTTCACATGTAAAAAAATTGTGTTTTGTTACGTTTTTGAGCTTCCACTGCTATGAATATGAATCCTGAGTCCTTTCTGGTCCGCTGTTAAAGTTTTATGAATTTATTTGTAAAAATATAGACAGTGGAAATTCAAATGTCCTGTGGTGCCTCTCCTGCTCCAAGTCGGCCCGTTTGACGTCCTACCCCCCTTAACGACCGTTGGTCTGGAAGACCGGGCTGCCTGAGTGGTGGTTTTCAGGTGGTTTTCCGCGATCGTTTTGGCAAACGCTGCTTTAGGCCACAATCAACTCTTCATAAAATGGGATAAACAAACAGAGGAAATACAATAACAAGGGGAACAAAGCTTACACGATTCACAGGCAGATGGTGCAAATGACATGCCCTCTTTGGAAAACTGAAGACCGTGCCGGCATAAAAGACAGCAGGTCACAGAGTTAAATAAAAAATAAACTTGCCATATCATGAAAAAAGCGGATGACATACGACAGGATAAATGCTAGGAAAGACGGAGCTTATGTGCTCGATCCATTGCGGAAACGATATCTAAGTGCACTTTCTACGTCCGGAAGCGCCAAGTGCCAAGTTACTGTGCAAAATGTCGATGATGCCGTCGTAGGCACTACGCTCTAGGATGCTGAGAAGGCAGAGAGCCACGCGGCTTCCAACAGGAAACCGACCACCGCGTGAGGCACGTCCTGGGCGTCACATGAGGTGGCAGCCCCGTAAGCAACCGAGTCGCCTCGGTATTGTTCAACAGCGCGACCTTGCACCGTTACGTAAAGTTGCGCTCGACGCATTCACAGCAGCCGGCCGGGCTGCAGGAAGAGCCGCAGCTGTTAGGCAACCAGACCGTCGCCTCGCTTGTGAATTGTCCACTGACGAGCATCACAGCTCCTTTAAATACTGCACTTTCCATACGGGAAGGAAGGGTTCTGTACGCCACCCGAACCAAGTTTGCAGAGGTGACGTAGGCAGCACTGATTCATTTTGTGCTTTAGTTGGAGTTTAGATTCTCGGTCAAGCCATCGTACGAAGCGTAGCGGACAGTGTATAGTACGCCAAGAGTCATCCTTTCTCCAATTTTCGTACTCTGTTCATAGTTGTCAAGCGAGCAGACAGAATACGGACATGCTGCTGTGTAATAAAATGGCAAGGGTTTATCGACAGTTGGTCTGGAACACGGGGCAGCCTGAGTGTGGTTTTCTGGTAGTTTTGCGCTATCGTTTTGACAAACGCTTGGCTAGGCCACAATCACCTCTTCTTACAATGGGATACACAGAGGATAATTATGCGTGATGTATGCCATAGACGGGAGAATGTTTATTATTATTTTTTAGCCTATAGTGGAACATGGACTATCGAACTTCTGAAAAAAAAAAACGCTCTATCTACGATACAATTCGTGTGTGTTACACTTCGCTATGGCATCATTCTTAATGAAGAAGTCGATATATTTACTAAAGAAGCCACGCAGCCCAGAACTTTAATAGATCTCAAACACTCGTCGTCTAGCCACACAGTAGGGAAAGAAACATAAATGAGTGTGAAAAAGAGGACATGGGAGCCAACGATTTCTTTGTTTTTTTTTTGTCGTTTTACACATAATTAGAACCGCACCTCATTCAGTGTAAGTCCATTGTGTATTTTATATCCTCACACAACATAAATTGCATTTAGTCAGTAATAAAATTTAGTTGGTCGCGTAACTTCTACGTTTTTACGTAACCAAAGCAATTACTTTTGATGCAGGTACAGTTTACATGCAAAAACATAAGAACGTGTATGTAATTATTGTTGTTATTTTGTCTCTGTAGAACATTAGTCACTAAGATCAAAGGCAAGAGATTCGTGTTGTTATTAATAAATGCGGAAATTGTTTATGAACGACAGAAATATTATATAATTTTGACGAAGTATTGAAGCCATTGCGTGTTTTTTTTTAATTTTATTTTTTTTCTTGAGGAATTGCCTTTCCTAGCGCTGTATTTTTGTTTTGCGTGTTTTTTTTAATTTTATTTTTTTGCTGAGAAACTGCCTTTCATAGCGCTGTACAATAAATCTGTGTTTCTTTCTTTATTTTTACTACAAATCCCTCTGTTTGACGGTAAATCAACAATTTTTGATAAAAACATGAATTAATCACAGAAAATTTCTGTTCTGCTATAGGAGGCTGACTATGCAGACCAAAAATGTTCCATAGGTTACCCGATCCTTTAAATTTCGTCACTCAGTATCTAGACGGTGCAGCGCTTCCGAGTTTTAGGGGAATCTACACTCATGCTCATAAATTAAGGATAACTGCCAAATGTGGTGCCACACAACGTGGCACTAAACAAAACTGGGGCTAATAGCACAGGCACAGAGGGAACACACACGACACAGATCTGTAAGTACACGGTATTGATGATAAGTTGAGAAAACCGTCCCGAAACACATGTGCTACAAAACGTCACTGTTTCCTGCGCATGTACTCCGACATCAGTATGGGATATGATCACAACGCACACGTACACGTACACAGGCCGCACAACGGGTTGGCATACTGTGGAGGAGGTGGCCGAGCAGCTGCTGGGGTATAGCCTCCCATTCTTGCACCAGTGCCTGTCGGAGCTCCTGAAGTGTCCTAGGGGTTTGAACACGTGCAGCGATACGTCGACCGAGAGCATCTCAGACGTGCTCGATGGGGCTTAGGTCTGGAGAACAGGCAAGCAACTCTGTTCGCTTGATATCTTCTGTTTCAAGGTACTCCTCCACGATGGCAGCTCGGTGGGGCCGTGCGTTATCATCCAGCAGGAGGAAGGTGGGACCCACTGCACCCCTGAAAAGGCGGACATATTGGCGCAAAATGACGTCCCGATACACCTGACCTGTTACAGTTCCTCTGTCAGAGACATGCAGGGGTGTACGTGCACCAATCATAATCCCACCCCACACCATCAAACCATGACCTCCCTACAGGTCCCTTTCAAGGACATTAAGGGGTTGGTATCTGGTTCCTAGTTCACGCCAGATGAAAACCTAGCGAGAATCACTGTTCAGACTATACCTGGACTCGTCCGTAAACATAACCTGGGACCACTGTTCCAATGAGCATGTATTGTGTTCTTGATACCAGGCTTTACGGGCTCTTCTGTGACCAGGGGTCAGGCGAATGCACCTTGGTCTCCAGGTGAATAAACCATGTCTGTTCAGTCGTCTGTAGCCTGTGTGTCTGGAGACAACCCAGTGGCTGCGGTAAGGTCCCGAGCAAGACTACCTGCAGTTCTTCATGGCCGTCTGCGGGCACTGATGGTGAGATATAGGTCTTCTTGTTGTTTTGTGCACTGAGGACGTCCCGTACTGTAGCGCCTGGACACGTTTCCTGTCTGCTGAAATCGTTACCATAATCTTGAGATCACACTTTGTGGCACACGGAGGGCCCGTGCTACGACCTGCTGTGTTTGACCAGCCTCCAGTCGCCCTAGTATTCTACCCCTCATAACGTCATCAATATGTGTTCTTTGAGCCATTTTCAACACACTGTCACCATTAGCACGTCTGAAAACGTCTGCACACTTACTCGCTGCACCGTACTCTGACATGCACCCACTCACCTCTGCATATGTGGACTGCTGACAGCGCCACCGTGCGACGACAGCAGGTCAAATGCACCGCATGGTCATACCCCGAGGTGATTTAAACCGACAAACCGCCCACCAGAGCGTTGTTTCACCATGTATCAGCATTATCCTTAATTTATGAGCATGAGTGTAGTAAGACAATGGCCGCACACGTAAAGAAAGCGATCGTTAGCAGATAACGCCAAATCAGTATGCAATACACCCATCATAAAGATAACACAGGCACGACCTTAACTGACCAAAGCTACTAAGAAAACTGTTGTAGTCTCCGCTTACTTATATAACCTACGGTAGTTTTACAATTCTACTTTTAGCAAATGCAAGAGCACTCCAAAGTACTTCCGTTATTCAAGGGAAGATCTTATGGTTATCTTCAGCCTGTTATTCGACCTAGAGCATCGTTCCACGCTGTTTGGCTACCCAGAAATCTGCCTGCATGAGATTCAGCCACGGCTGTTTTCCGATGCTCTTTCACCGCACTGGAACTAATACAGCTCCATTTTGCGACTGCACTAACACAACCGAAGGTGACTTCAGTCATATCCTCTTTGCACGTGCAAAATTCGAGGGTAAAAGATAATAGTTCCTGCAACAACTGCACAGTCTGAAAATATATTCCGCGAGAGCCGCAATTCTACTTTCCTCGAGTAATCCCGCATATGATAAAGAGCTTTTCGATGTTTTACAAGCTACCAAGATATAGCCCATTTTCAGTAATAATTGTCTTCAAGCAATCATTGTCTGCCATGCACTTGACAGTAGTTTGCAGAGTATAAAAGTAGATGTAGATATAGAATAACGCAGCATATTGAGAACTGTCTCGGTACTCGTTTCATATTAATATGTATTTTATATGTACAGTTATTCCAACTTTAGCATCGAGCATTTATATTGATATTGTTCCTATACCTTTTCGTATCCTTTCTTGTGTTGTGTCAGGACAAGTATCTTTGTCAAATTACCCTGTAACGTCAAAACCGCATTTCAGGTCCCTTTGTTAAGCGAGTATTTGTGTATTTATACACACACGTTCCCAGAGTTCCGGAACCTGTACAGAAAATTGGAATAGACATCAACATAAACATCATTTCCGCCCTTTTTATTGCTCATGAAAACCACACATTGCATGTTGTACCACCATACAGCGAGACCTTCAGTGGTGGTGGTTCAGATTGCTGTACACACCGGTACCTCCAATACCCAGTAGCACGTCCTCTTGCATTGATGCGTGCCTGTATTCGTCGTGGCGTACTATCCACAAGTTCATCAAGGCACTGTTGGTCCAGATTATTCCACCCCTCAACGGCGGTTCGGCGTAGATCCCTCAGTGGTTGGTGAGTCATGTCGTCCATAAACAGCCCTTTTGAATCTATCCCAGGCATGTTCGATAGGGTTTATGTCTGGAGAACAGGTTGGCCACTCTAGTAGAGCGGAGGGAGGGTGGCATTCACGTGTAGTACAGCAGTTACGGCGCCTTCCATGACCACCAGCGGTGTACGTCGGCCCCACATAATGCCACCCCGAAACAGCAGGGAACCTCCACCTTGTTGCACTCGCTAGACAGTGTGTCTAAGGCGTTCAGCCTGATCGGGTTGCCTCCAAACACGACGATTGCCTCGTTGAAGGCATATGTGACACTCATCCGTGAAGAGAACGTGATGCCAATCCTGAGCGGTCCATTCTGCATGTTGTTGGCCCCATCTGTACCGCGCTGCGTGATGTTGTGGTTGCAGAGATGAACCTCGCCGTGGACGTCGGGAGTGAAGTTGCTCATCATATAGCCTATTGTGCACAGTTTGAGTCGTAACACGACGTCCTGTGGCTGCACGAAAAACATTATTCAACGTGGTGGCGCTGCTGTCAGGGTTTCTCCTAGCCATAATCCGTAGGTAGCCGTCATCCACTGCAGTAGCAGCGCTTGGGCAGCCTGAGCGAAGCATGTCATCGACAGTTCCCGTCTCTCTGTATCTCCTCCATGTCCAAACTACATCGCTTTGGTTCACTCCGAGACAGTTCGACAATTCCCTTGTTGAGAGCCTTTGCTGGCACTAAGTAACAATGTGGACGCGATCGAACCGCGGTATTGACCGTCTAGGCACGGTTGAGCTACAGACAACGCGAGCCGTGTACCTCCTTCCTGGTGGAATAACTGGAACTGATCGGCTGTCGGACCTCCTCCATCTAATAGGCGCTGCTCATGCACGGTTGTTTACATCTTTGAGCGGGTTTAGTGACATCTCTGAACAGTCAAAGGGACTGTGTCTGTGATACAATATCCACAGTCAATGTCTATCTTAAGGAGTTCTGGGAACCGGGGTGATGCAAATCTTTTTTTGATGTGTGGATTTGTGGCATGCACCATTGTAAATCGTTAATATTCTTACGTTGTTCCTGTACGTTATATTTTAAATTAAGCAAACCTATAGTTCAGTATCTTACGTACAAGTCAGTCAACGCTAGTTATCAAAAGCCATGTGTTAAACTTGTATCTGTGTATCTATATTGTGCTATCAGTTTATGTTTGTGCTGTATGTCAATTAACTATCTTTTAGCCGGCTAAATGGCCTTTAGACGCCGAAGACCAAATAACCAAAATAAAAATACCGCTCTTCTGCAATGCATAAAGCCTTTCTTGCACCGTACACCACCTGACTTTTTTGACCACTTCAGTGACACACACAGCCTGGCTGCTGCCTTCCACAAGATTACATTTGCACGCTAAATCGCTCCGCAGTGGTACTCCAGGATACTTGCCGACTTCGGCTGAGTCGAGTGATCAGGTCTTTTCACCTGTTTTTACGCATTTACGTTAAGTTTATCTTTGCTTTGTGCCAGCTGTCAGTCTTTGTATTAACGCCCGTCTCTAGTAAGTCTCTTTGCAAGTTTTCTAATAACGTCACCGTTCTTGGACACAATTCCTCCATCTACGAGCAGACTAATATGGCTACAGACTTTACCTACCATGTTATTTATGTGCATGTTGTGGAAAATGTCACTGTAATTCTATGAATGCGTGGTGTCTGTTCTTTCGGACATGTCCGAAAGAACAGACACCATGCGGAAACCGCAGCATTTATTTGATGCGCCTCGATGGGCTACTAATCTACAATCGTCGGTGCGGCGGCACTTTTACGTTCGACCTCTAGAAAGAGTCTAAAATTAGCGAGCGCGGATGACATGGAGGGGGACTGTGGATAAGTGGTGGCGCTGGGGGTGGGGAGAACAGTTGAACGGAATGGGTAGTTTCTCGAAAAGAGATTGTAAAATGAGCATAAACAAAAGTAACACAAAGTTAATACCATTTAGCAGAATTAAATCAGGCGAAGCTGGTACAATTAGAGTAGGAAATAAGCCACTAAAACTAATAGATGAGCACTAGGAAGTCTTTTCGAAGCTATTTGTCTGGAGTGTACCATTGTGCGGAAGTGAAACGAGGACGATAATTAGTCCAGACAAGAAGAGAATAGAAGCTTTTCAACTGAGGTTTTAAAGCAGAATGCTAAAGACGGGGTAACTAATGTGAAGGCACTGAATAGAACTGGGGAGAAAACAGATTGATGGTACATGAAGCGCTCGACTGGTCAGTCACATCCCGAGGCATCAAGGAATCGTCAATTTCGCAATGGGTGAAAGTGCGGGAGGGAAGAATTATAGAGCAATACCAAGGTATAAACACAGTAACAGGGCTCAGATGGATGTAGATCGCAGTAGTTATTCAGAGATGAAGAGGCTTGCGCCAGATAGACGAGCGTCGAGAAGTGCAGCAAATCAGTCTTCGGACTGAAGACCGCAACAACCTCAACATCGTGATCAATGACATTGCACTTCCTTAAGGTAGTTCCTTTTACTTTTGCCTCTGACATTGTCACCTCATTAAAGGAAACGTACTGAGTTCAGTGTGTCAGGAATGTTCTTCAAATGCATATCTGTTCCGATACTGTACTACTCAACTCAAGGAAATGGTAGTGGAGAAGGTAAAAAGAAAGAGTACTGTTTAACTTCCGGCCGATGACGTGGTCATTAGAAGGAGCAGCAAAATCTCGGAATAGGGTAGAATAAAAAAGTCTGCGTCCATACACCGTGTCATACTCTGCCATAGGGCATCTTTTATTTTTTTTTTATTTGGGTGCGATATGAAGGGGCATGGTGTTTGTGCATCGCTCTCAAGGCTGTTGTCCGCTTTCTAAAATTTGA
Source organism: Schistocerca nitens (assembly GCF_023898315.1). Classification (NCBI taxonomy): domain Eukaryota; kingdom Metazoa; phylum Arthropoda; class Insecta; order Orthoptera; family Acrididae; genus Schistocerca; species Schistocerca nitens. The sequence continues at coordinate 940,934,724 of NC_064615.1, forward strand.
AATTGTTACTGTTCTTGCAGGTAGCTCCTCAGTTGGGCTCGAGAGTGCTTCCACTAAGGAAATATCGCTGGTAATTTTACGCGGTCGCTCCGCATGGCAGACAGCGAGTTGACTTCTCAGCTGCTCCGTTACGCAGGCGGACAGGTTGATGTAATGTAAGAGATTGTTAAAAACCATTCAAAATCCAAGATCGCATAAAATATTTTTTATTAAAGACACCGATTTCAACAGTTTTAACTGCCATCTTCAGGTCTTAAATATTATTTTTAGCAAAGCTTGTTCATTTTACGCTGACCTCATGCACAAAACGTCAAGTGGCAACTGCGTAAAATGAACATACTACCAAAACATGTCTAAGACCTGAAAATGGCAGCTAAGACTGTCGAAACCGGTTGTCTTGAGTAAAAATATTTTGTATGATATTGGCTTTTGAATGATTTTTAACAATACAAACACATCGCCCATCAATATACTCATAATAAGGAAATTCAATGAATTAAGAGAGGGAAGCAAGCCGGACGTGCCCACTGAAAAAGAATAAAGTACAATAAGTACATGTGCTTACTGATTCTCAAATAATTCCACATTCGCCACGAATGTTTTAGTAACTCAGTACACTTTGTAGAGCTATTACATATCAGTCGCCTGTTACTGGCTTTAAATACAGAGTAACTGAAAATATTGGGCAGGATTTGAAGGAGCTAACAGAGAAATTGAAATACAACTTCACAATAATAACTTACACTACTTGATAAAAGTATCCGGATACCTGGCTGAAGATGACTTACAAGCTCGTGTCGCCCCCCATCGGTAATGCTGGAATTCAATATGGTATTGGACCACGCTTAGCCTTGATGACAGCTTCCACTCTCGCAGGCATTCGTTCAATCAAGTGCTGGAAGGTTTCTTGGGGAATGGCAGCCCATTCTTCACGGAGTGTTGCACTGAGGAGAGGTATCGATGTTGCTCGGTGAGGCCTGGCAGGAAGTCGACGTTCCAAAACATCCAGGTGTTCTGTAGAATTCAGTTCAGGACTCTGTGCAGGCCAGTCCATTACAGGGATGTTATTGTCGCGTAACCACTCCGCCACAGGCCGTTCATTATGGACAGGTGCTCGATCGTGTTGAAAGATGCAATGCCCGAATTGTTCTTCAACAGTGGGAAGCAAGAAGGTGCTTAAAACATCGATGTAGGCCTGTACTGTGATAGTGCCACGCCAAACGACAAGGGGTGCAAGCCCCCTCCATGAAAAACACCACCAAACCATAACAGCACCACCTCCCAATTTTACTGTTGGCAGTACACACGCTGGCAGAAACGTTCATGGGGCATTCGCCATACCCACACCCTGCCATCGGGTCGCCACATTGTGTACCGTGATTCGTCACTCCACACAACGTTTCCCACTGTTCAATCGTCCATTGTTTACGCACCTTACACCAAGCGAGGCGTCTTTCGGCATTTGCCGGCATGATGTGTGGCTTGTGAGCAGCCGCTCGATCATGGAATCCAAGCTTTCTCACCTCCTGTCTATCATAGTATTTGTAGTGGATCCTGATGTAGTTTGGAATTCCTGTGCGATGGTCTGGATAGCTGTCCTCTTATTACACATTATGACCCTCTTCAACTGTCGGCGGTCTCTATCAGGCAAGGGACGAGGTCAGTCTGTACGCTTTTGTGCTGTACGTGACCCTTCGCGATTCCACTTCACTATCACATCGGAAACAGCGAACCTAGGGATGTTTAGGAGTGTGGTTCAAAGTCCGTGAGTTCCGTGGAGCACCCCATTCTGCTCTCTCACGATGCCTAATGACTAATGAGATCGCTGATATGGAGTACCTGGCAGTAGGTGGCGGCACAATGCACCTAATGTGAAAAAAGTATGTTTCTGGGGGTGTCCGGATACTTTTGGTCACGTAGTGTAGGTCTTGAAAGTAACTCTGAGCCAATGAAAACTTTGGAATGTCAGGAACAACAAGGATAATCAATGCATATGCCTCCAAACCGGATTCAGTATAAGCACATCTTCGTAGAAAATTCTGGTACTCTCTACCAAGTACGCCAGGCAGCGCACGAACCTCATCAGCCGGCCGAAGTGGCCGAGCGGTTCTAGGCGCTGCAGTCAGGAACCGCGAGACCACTACTGTCGCAGGTTCGAATCCTGCCTCGGGCATGGATGTGTGTGATGTCCTTAGGTTAGTTAGGTTTAACTAGTTCTAAGTTCTAGGGGACTAATGACCTCAGAAGTTGAGTCCCACAGTGCTCAGAGCCATTTTTGAACCTCATCAAATGCGGCAGGTGTCATGGCGAGATGTTTTCCTACTTCATGTACGTGAGGCTTTTGGTATGCCCCGCCGCCTCCTCTCTCTTCTCCCCTCCCCCCCCCCCCCTCTCTCTCACACACACAAACATACACACACAAACAAAATGAATAGACGGATTAGTAAGAACGAGGCGTCCATGCAATGCCACATATTTCAGAAGTTGCATCGGAAGGGCAGCTCCTTCAGCAGCCTAGTTCTAGGGAAATATGAAGTGAAATGGTATCGTTGCGAGAGGCGACATAAAGGCTCACAGATTATTCATTTCTCGTAAAATGGGAGCCGATTTATAAAAAAATGTTCTAATGTGTGTGAAATCTTATGGGACTTAACTGCTAAGGTCATCAGTCCCTAAGCTTACACACTACTTAGCCTAAATTATCCTAAGGACAAACACACACACCCATGCCCGACGGAGGACTCGAACCGGAACCGATTTATAAGATAGAGTAATACCTTTTCAATTCGTTGTACTGTAGATTCAAACTTATCATCCTCTCCTTCACTACAAATAGTTTATTGCCTTACTCGAAGGCACGTAGTTTCATGGATTTTCTAGATTTTCACTTCATTTAACATACACTGAGAACATACGTGACATTTGCGATTTGTCTGAACTGTTTTGAGAACAGTATATGTTTCTCTGAATTATTTCTCTCCACCTAAGGAATTCGTTTATTATCATACTTTCCGTGTTTCTTGCCGAGACTTGTTGCTGTAGGGTCGCCATACAGATCACTCATGGTACAAACACTTAAACTGATTCAGTCGTAGGCTACTTTTGCACTTCATTGATAATAAACATCCAATTTTTTGTCTGAATGAAAATACAGATGCAGAAAGGCAGGTCAGTGGACGCTGTTCTGCAATGCAATGATGACAGTTTTGGAAGATTATGCAATGTGTTTTTTTTATAATAATGATGTGTTTCGTGGACCACATGATACAGGGGGACTCCCTATATTTAACAACATGAGGAAATTTTGTTCTTAATTACGTTATTATCTCAGTGGTAAAAAAGGCACTTAACTAATTATTCTCTTTAAATCTAAATTCAGTAATTACAGATACGAGAGAACAATCTCGATCCACCGCAGTTGGCTATAAGCTAAAAGCATACACATTATACACTCAAGGAAAAAAAAAAAAACAAAAAAAAAAAACAAGCACCACGGGGAATTATCCGATTAGGACGAAAGTTGGCAGATGTGATGTCCACGTGCAGACAAACAAATGAAAAAATATCAGAAAAATTGGATGATTTATAGAAGAGAGAGAAGATCTCAAATTGAGGAAGTGAATAACGTGTTGGTCCACGTTGGCCCTTATGCAAGCTGTTATTCGGCTTAGCATTGAATGATAGAGTTGTTGGAGGTCCTCCTGAGGGATATCGTGCCATATTCTGCCCAACTGGTGCTTTTGATCTTCAAAATCGTGAGATGGTTGGAGGTCCCTGACCATAATGTTCCCAACATCATCAGTTGGGTAGAGATCCGGCGACCTTTCTGGCCAACGCAAGGTTTGTTAAGGACGAAGACAAGCGCGGGCGGGCATTATCTTGAAGGAATGTAAGCGAAAGAGTCCTGCTAATAAAAGGAAAGGAACCCCAGACCTAGATTCCTGCTCGTCGGACCATCTGGCGGGTGACAGTCAAGTTAATATCCCACCGCTGTCTGGGGCATCGCCGGACCCGCCTTTGTTGGTCATCGGAGCTCAGTTCGAAGCGGGAGTCATCACTGAAGACAACTCTACTCCAGATAATTCAATGCCGAAGACGTGTCTCGAGACACTCTGGAGAGCGGTGGGATACGAACTTCAGTGTCGCTTACCATAGAGCCCGAAAACCTGGAGTGATGGTCCGGGGAGAAATCTCTTTTCACAGCAGGACCCCTTTTGTTACCAACTGCGGCACACTTACAGCACAGCGGTACGTCGATGACATTGTACGCCCTGTTTTGTTGCTCCTCATGGCAAGCCACCCTGGCTCACATTTCAACAACAGAATGACCGCCCACACACGGCGAAAGTTTCTACTGCTTGTCCTCGTGGTTGCCAAAACCTACCTTGGCCAGCAAGGTCGCTGGCTCTCTCCCAAATTGGGTACGTGTGGAGCATTTTGGGTAGGGCCCTCCAACCAGCTTGGTATTTTACGATCTAACGCGCCAGTTGGTCAGAATTTAGCAACATTCCCCTCAGGAGTCAGGAGGACATCCAACAACTCTGTCAATCAATGCCGAGGCGAATAACTGCCTACATAAGGGCCAGAGGTGGACATTCTCAATTTGTGTAACTCTTTCTCTTGAATAAATTGTCAAATTATCCTGAAATTATAATGATTTAATTTATTTGTCTCACCTTTGCCGATTCCCGTAGCATTCTCATAATTCCTTCGTGGTGCATTGATATGTTTTTTTTCCTTGTCTTAAATTGTATAACTTTTGAACAAGTGCGTGTGTTCTCTGACTACTTCATTCATCATTTGTGGTCAGATCGCATTTTCAATTGCATTTTTTTCTCACTCTTCTGACTGGTTTCACGCTCTCCACTTCGAAATCCTATCCTGCGGTAACCTCTTCATCTCAGAGCAGCTGCTATATCCTACGTCCTCAGTTATTTGTTGGATGCATTCAAATATCTGTCTTCACCTCCGGTTTTTACCCCCTTCAGCTCTCTCTTGTGTCACAGAAGTTACTCCCTGATGTCGTAACACACTTCCTATTATCCTATCACTTCTTCTTTTCATTGTTTTTCATATGTTCCCTTCTTCGCCGATTCTGCTTTTTTTCCCTTTATTGTTATTTCACACCTTACATAAGGTGGGCTGGCAGCAGCACAGTACGCTGCTCTTCAGCCACAGGTATTACAAAGGAAAAACAATGGGGACACAGAATATACATAATATAGTGGGGGATAAAAAACAGTAGACACAGTAACGAAAAAACATGAAGCCATTCACACGCGAAGAAAACCAAAGAAACTGTTAGCACTGAACACGGACACTGATGATGGAGACGACACGTGAACGATGGAGCGTGGGCGGCGATAACACTGAGGCACAAACACGACGGCACACACACTAAACCGATGGCGATAATCTCCAGTGCGCGAATGTCCACTTAACGTGTGTGAGTCTGGGGACCTGCCAAAAGGGGAAGAAGGCGGTGGGGGAGGGAGAGGGGAGAGCAGAGATGCCAATAGCAGAGGAGATGGGGGGAGGAATGAAGGTATGGGGGGTAGGGGAAGCCTTGGGGAGGAGGGGGAGGAAGGGAGGAGGGAGGGAGGAAAGGGAGAGAGAAGGGAGAGAGGGTGTCCTGAGGAAAAAACATAGGAAGTGGGAGGGGAGGATCAAAGTTGATGTAGATGGAGGGGAGGAGGGCATCATCAGGGAAGGGGAGCTGGCGGAAGCCACCTTGGGTGAGGAGAGTGGAGAGATGGAGAGCAGGTGGGACGTGGAAATACAGGCGCGGCAGCGGACGGGGGTGGGGGAGGATGGGAGAGACAAGCGGGTGAGGGGGATCTAGTTTACGGGAGGTGTAGAGGATCCGTATCTGTTCGAGGAAAAGAAGGAGGTGGGGGAATGGGATAAGGTCGTACAGGATCCGCGTGGGGGAGGGGAGACGGGTGCGATAGACAAGGCGAAGAGCATGATGTTCGAGGATTTGAAGGGATTTGTAAAAGGTAGGAGGGGCGGAGATCCAGGCAGGGTGGGCGTAGCAGAGGATAGGGCGGATGAGGGATTTATAGGTGTGGAGGATGGTGGAGGGGTCCAGGCCCCATGTACGGCCAGAAAGGAGCTTGAGGAGATGGAGTCAGGAGCACGCCTTGGCTTGGATTGTCCGGAGATGGGGGGTCCAGGAGAGGCGACAGTTAAGGGTGACACCAAGGTACTTAAGGGTGGGGGTGAGGTTTATAGGACGGGCATAGTTGGTGAAATAGAAGCCGACGAGGACCGATTCTGCAGAGAGCCTCATTCTTTATTTTATTAGTGCACCTAATTCCCTAAATTCTTCTGTAGCGCCACATCTCAAACGCTTCACTTCTCCTCTGTTCTGTTCTTCCCACAGTCCATAATTAACTATCGTACAATGCTTTGCTCCAAATGTACAGGGTGTCCCAAAAAGAATGACCCGATTTTAACTCGTAATAATATTGAGATAAATGTCACTTGGTAACTGAAACAGCGCAAGATGTAGTCAGTATGGTCTAGAGTTTCAGAAAAAATCCGCTAGATGTCGCTACGAGCGCTGTTTCCTCAGTGCCAACGTGCCTCAACCTTGGATAGGGCGTACTGGACCGCGAGACCAGGCTTTACAGTCTTGGCCTCCTAGGTCCACTGACTTATCACTATATCATTTCTTCCTGTGGGGATATGTTACACAATGTGTTTACGCTCCTCCCTTACCTCGTGTCATTGATAAACTAAAAACCAGAATATCAGCTGCTGTAGCTTCAGTGACAGAAGACACCTTACGCTCAGTTTGGGGTGAATTCGGCTATCGGCTAGATGTCGTCCATGCAGCCAATGTAGGACATATTGACCATTTATGATGGATTTTTATAAACTTCTGCCTTTTCTGAGTAATTTAGCATGCAATCTGTTGGTGTTAAGCCCTTTTTCCTATAAATAATTCTATTTAAAATCGGGTCATTCTTTTTGTGACACCCTGTATATTCCCAGAAATTCCTTCTTCAAGTTAAGGTGTTTGTCTGATACCAGTAGACTTCTCTTCACCAGCAACACCCTCTTTGCCTGTGCTTGTCTGCTTTTTATGCTCTCCTTGCTTCGTCTATTATGGCTAAGTTTGCTTCCCAGATAGCAGAACTCCTAAACTTCGCCTACTTCGTGATCCACCTATTTCGATGTTAAATTTCTCGTTATTCTCATTCATGCTATATCCCGTTACCTTTGTATTTTTCCGGCTTACTCTCAGTTCATATTCTGTACTCATTAGACTATTCATTCCATTCAACAGGTCCAGTAATTCTTCTTCATTTTCACTGCGGATAGCAATGTCATCAGCGAATCTTATCTGTGATATCCTTTCACCCTGAATGTTGTTCCCAACCCTGAAGTTCTTTTATATCGGTCATTGCTTCTTCGATGCATAAGTTGAACACTAGGGCCGAAAGACTACATCGCTGCCTTACACCCTTTTTAATCCGAGTACTTCGGTCTTGGTCTTCCACCCTTATGTTCCCTCTTAGCTCTTGTACATATTTTAAATTATCCGCCTTTCCATATAGCTTCCTCCACTTTTGCTCAGAATTTCGATAGTAGATGAATCTTATGAGCGTCTCTCGATCTTTTTTTCAGCCTTGCTTCCATTATCAAGGGCAGCGTCAGAATTGCCTCCCTTGCGCTTTTACTTTTCATAAATCCAAACTGACCATTAACTAACAGATTGTCAATTTTCCTTACCATTAGTTAGTAGATAATTTTTTTCAGCAGCTCGGACGAATGAGCCGTTAAGCTGATTGTGCGGTAATTCTCGCACTTGTCAGCTGCTGCAGTCTTCGGAGTTGGGTGGATGATATTTTTCCGAAAGTCAGACGGTATGTTGCCAGACTCATACATTCTACACACCAACGTGAATGATCATTTTGTTGCACTTCTGCAACGATTTTAGAAATTCTGATTCTCTATCTCTTCTAAATCGACTCCTGTTTCTTCTTCTATCACATTAGACCAATCTTACCCTTCCTAGAGGCCTTCAATGTACTCTTTCCACCTATCCACTCTCTGCTCTGTATTTAACAGCGGGATTCCTGTTGCACTCTTAACGTTACCATCCTTCATTATAATTTCACCGATGGTTATTTAGATTTTTCTGTATGCTGAGTCAGTCTTCCTGGCGATCATTTCTTTTCCGATTTCTTCAAATCTTTCCTGCAACCATTTCGCCGTTACTGTTCTGCACTTCGTATTTATTTCATTTCTAAATGACTTATATTGCTGTATTCCTTTCTTTGAACGTTTTTGTACTTCCTTCTTTCATCGATAACTGACTTATTTTATCTGTTACCCAAGGTTTCTTTGCTGTTACCTTCCTAGTACCAACGTTTGTGTCTACAATGTGAAATGCCTTCTCTGGCATTCGCCATTGCAGTACCGACTCCTTAACAAACTTCAAACATCTCTCGTTATTCCTCAGTACTTCCTTCCACATTGATTCTTTCAGACGATTCTCTTAACTTCAATATACTCTTGGTTATTTCTGAGTTGTACATAGGGGCGTAAACATTCATATAATACAACAAACTTTTTAGATCATGATTTTATCTGACTACTCATAATAGTAGCTCATTCTAATAACACAACACAAAGCACCTGTACTTTCGAAAGTTTACCTTTCAAAGCAAGGTTTAGACGAATGGTAAAAAGCAAATCATTTTATAGTATATTTGAAACTTTGTAAGCTATTGAGGTAAATGACGCAAATACGGTTCTTTTGAATAGAATCATGTTTAAAAAAATCATGATTTCTCGCAGGAGAAGTATGGCACTTCTTTATAAAAACGCTACGAGTTTGGGGCCAAACAACAGACCATCAGCCTGCATTAAGATAGACATTAATTACAGGTCGTGCGTCCAAACATGATCTATTGTATCGAAATCACCGTTATCAACTTTTTGTAAAGGTCAGATTGGCCTCGTGCTTCGCGCTGACAACACACTGCGTCTCTTGTAGCCCTGTCGCTTACAGTTTACGGTTTTGATGCTTGTTGGACACTTGACCTGTACTTAAAGTCCTTATTAATAAATTTTCACCGAGCCAAAAGGCGAAGGGGTTAGCATACTGGACGCGCTTTCGGGAAGACGACGGTTCAAACCCCCGGCCGAGCCGGAGTGGCCGAGCGGTTCTAGGCGCTACAGTCTGGAACCGCGAGACCGCTACGATCGCAGGTTCGAGTCCCGCCTCGGGCGTGGGTGTATGTGATGTCCATAGGTTAGTTAGGTTTAAGTAGTTCTAAGTTCTATGATGACCTCAGAAGTTAAGTCCCATAGTGCTCAGAGCCATTTGAACCATTTGAAACCCGGCCGGCCATCCTGACTTAGGTTTTCCGTGATTTACCTAAATCGCTTCAGGCAAATGCCGAGATGGTTCCTTTGAAAGATTAGATTAGATTAGATTAATACTAGTTTCATGCATCATGAATACGATATTTCGTAATGATGTGGAACGAGTCAAATTTTCGAATACATGACATAATTAAGTTAATTTAACAACATACTTAAGTTAATATAACAAAGTTTTTTATTTTCTTTGTGTTTTTTATTTATTTATTTTTATTTTTTAAATATTTTTTTTTCTTAATTTATATCTAAAAATTCCTCTATGGAGTATAAGGAGTTGTCATTCAGAAATTCTTTTAATTTCTTCTTAAATACTTGTTGGTTATCTGTCAGACTTTTGATACTATTTGGTAAGTGACCAAAGACTTTAGTGCCAGCATAATTCACCCCTTTCTGCGCCAAAGTTAGATTTAATCTTGAATAGTGAAGATCATCCTTTCTCCTAGTATTGTAGTTATGCACCCTGCTATTACTTTTGAATTGGGTTTGGTTGTTAATAACAAATTTCATAAGAGAGTATATATACTGAGAAGCTACTGTCAATATCCCTAGACCCTTAAATAAATGTCTGAAGGATGATCTTGGGTGGACTCCAGCTATTATTCTGATTACACGCTTTTGTGCAATAAATACTTTATTCCTCAGTGATGAATTACCCCAAAATATGATGCCATATGAAAGCAATGAGTGAAAATAGGCGTAGTAAGCTAATTTACTAAGATGTTTATCACCAAAATTTGCAATGACCCTTATTGCATAAGTAGCTGAACTCAAACGTTTCAACAGATCATCAATGTGTTTCTTCCAATTTAATCTCTCATCAATGGACACACCTAAAAATTTGGAATATTCTACCTTAGCTATATGCTTCTGATCAAGGTCTATATTTATTAATGGCGTCATACCATTCACAGTACGGAACTGTATGTACTGTGTCTTATCAAAATTCAGTGAGAGTCCATTTACAAGGAACCACTTAGTAATTTTCTGAAAGACAGTATTGACAATTTCATCAGTTAATTCTTGTTTGTCAGGTGTGATTACTATACTTGTATCATCAGCAAAGAGAACTAACTTTGCCTCTTCATGAATATAGAATGGCAAGACATTAATATATATTAAGAACAACAAAGGACCCAAGACTGACCCTTGTGGAACCCCATTCTTGATAGTTCCCCAGTTTGAGGAATGTGCTGATCTTTGCATGTTATGAGAACTACATATTTCAACTTTCGGCACTCTTCCAGTTAGGTACGAATTAAACCATTTGTGCACTATCCCACTCATGCCACAATACTTGAGCTTGTCTAGCAGAATTTCATGATTTACACGATCAAAAGCCTTTGAGAGATCACAAAAAATCCCAATGGGTGGTGTTCGGTTATTCATATCATTCAAAATTGGTGAAAGCATATATGGCATTTTCTGTCGAAAAACCTTTCTGGAAACCAAACTGACATTTTGTTAGTACTTCATTTTTACAGATATGTGAAGCTACTCTTGAATACATTACTTTCTCAAAAATTTTGGATAAAGCTGTTAGAAGGGAGATTGGACGGTAATTGTTGACATCAGATCTATCCCCCTTTTTATGCAAAGGTATAACAATAGCATATTTCAGTCTATCAGGGAAAAATGCCCTGTTCCAGAGAGCTATTACACAGGTGGCTGAGAATCTTACTTATCTGTTGAGAACAAGCTTTTAGTATTTTGCTCGAAATGCCATCAATTCCATGTGAGTTTTTGCTTTTAAGCAAGTTTATTATTTTCCTAATTTCAGAGGGAGAAGTGGGTGAGATTTCAATTGTATCAAATTGCATAGGTATGGCCTCTTCCATTAACAGCCTAGCATCTTCTAATGAACACCTGGATCCTACTATATCCACAACATTTAGAAAATGATTATTAAAATATTTTCAACTTCTGACTTTTTGTTCGTAAAGTTTTCATTCAATTTTATGGTAATACTGTCTTCCTCTGCTCTTGGTTGACCTGTTTCTCTTTTAATAATATTCCAAATTGTTTTAACTTTATTATCAGAGTTGCTGATTTCAGACATTATACACATACTCCTGGATTTTTTAATAACTTTTCTTAATATAACACAGTAGTTTTTATAATGTTTGATAGTTTCTGGCTCACTACTCTTTTTTGCTGTCAGATACATTTCCCTTTTCCAGTTACAAGATATTTTTATACCCTTAGTAAGCCATGGTTTGTTACAAGGTTTCTTACGAGTATATTTAACTATTTTCTTGGGGAAGCAGTTTTCAAATGCATTTACAAAAATGTCATGAAATAAATTATATTTTAAATTGGCATCAGGCTCACGGTACACCTCATCCCAGTCTAACTGCTGTAGGCTTTCCCTGAAATTTGCAATTGTTAAATCGTTGACTGAACGTACTACTTTGGAGGACTGTTGAGTATTGCTGAATGGAGCTATGTCATATATTGTAACTAGCTGTGCATCATGATCAGAAAGACCATTCTCAACAGGCTGAGCATTTATCTGGTTAAACTTATCTTGGTCTATAAAGAAGTTATCTATCAGTGAGCTGCTATCCGTTACCACCCGAGTAGGAAAATCAGTAACGGGTGTCAAATTGAAAGAACCGAGTAATACTTCAAGGTCATTTTTCCTATTACCCTCTTTCAGAGAATCTACATTGAAGTCCCCACAAATAATAATATGCTTCCTCCTGTCTGACAGATAGCACAACAAGGAGTCCAAATTTTTCAGAAATAGATGAAGATTTCCTGATGGGAACCTATATTCAGTTACAATAATAAATGCGCCTTTCTTTAATTTAAGCTCACAGGCAAATGCTTCTATATGTTTCTCTACACAAAACTGTTTGGTTTCTATACTTTTTGCACAATGATAACTTTTGACATATATGGCAACTCCTCCTTTCTCCATATTTTCTCTCATTACATGTGCAGAGAGCTTATATCCACTTACATTTACCTTTTCCATGTCAGTAACAATGTGATGCTCAGACAGGCATAGTATATCTATTTCATCCTCAGCTTCTAAATCTTCTAAATAAAACAGAAGCTCATCTATTTTATTCTTTAAACTCCTAATATTTTGATGAAATATACTTACATTATTTTTAATTATACTTTTATGAGAACCTTTCCTTATTCTAACATTTGCAGTACTCTCCTGTCTGAGTTTCCCATTGTGCTTAGGCCTAGTTCCTATACCAGTGATCACATGGTTTTCAGAGAGGCAGATTGGGTTGGGTGACTTTAATTCATCAATGCAATTACCTAGGACTGAGATACAACTTGGTGGAGATAAAATTTCTGGTGATTGGTGAAAATTTATAATTGACAGCTGTGATTGGTGATCCAATGTGCTAGAATTGTGCTGTTTAATTTCTTTCCTAAACTGAAGATTTGTTTCAATCCTGACCTCTCGTAGAATTTGACATCTTTCTGTCTTACCTATCCTAAAAAAGGTGCTGCTCCAATACCTGTAACCACTGGTATTTTACCATTCATGGCAGTGCCTCCCCCCCTTAAATTTCCTGCTATTACCCCAGCCAGTTTCCCCTTCCCTTTCCTGTTGAGATGTAGGCCATGCCTGGTATAGTCCCACCTACTGAGAGAATCAACAGGAACCACACCAATATGAGCCCCCGCACCCGAACCAAGCAGCCGTTCCAACTCCAAATTAACTCTCCCAACAGAAGAGTTCAAATGAGGCCGGTCATGGCGTCTCAGGACAGATACAAATTCAACATTGGTGTGTCTCGATGCCGACGCAATCTTTACCAGGTCACACTCTATACTGTATCCAGGATCTCTGTCGATGCTGTTCCCTGGCAACTTCCCTCTTGGGGGGGGGGGGGGGGGGGAATCTGTAGTTATGCAGGCTAGGTCGCATAAAAAGTCATACAGCAGATGAAAAATAACTTTGTTGATTACAAAGTATGCATTACGCTTTTCGAAATTACTTCCATTTCAGAAATTGAAGCGCAAAGGTAGCACAAGGGCAAGAGCATTACCAGTTGTGTACGTACATAAGATGACGGACATTATTAATAGTTGAAGATGGTCTTTTGTTTTACCGAAGCAGGTAGTCTATTCAATAAAGAAGTGACATGCAGATGCCGCACCAAATCAGGATTAAAAAAAAAAAATTGGAAGCAGCAAATCAACGCCCCCTAAAAAAATGATGTATTTCGTTTTCAAGCCACATCGTAATTACCTTGGAAGTGGGATATATTGACCCGAGATCGTTATGGTTTACTGTGAAAGATTTTCCTCACGAGGCGGCGCCTATGCTAAATTTGAAGGGCGAAATAACCAACGCATTAATTTCTTTACAGTGTGAAATTCGAGTAACCATTTACTTTTTAAAAAACTGAATGATTCCAGTCAAAACCTCATATCTGTGTCAAGGTCTCAGTAAACAAAATCACCTGCATCTGTGGAAACATATTCGGACGTGGAATCTGTGGAGACATCCCAGCCGCAGTATAGTCCACATCTGCGGCAGCGGCATCGGCTTCTGTGCATCGCGCGTGGCCCTCTGTCCTTAAAAGCCGTTTTACATTAACGATTTTCTGGTCAAAATCGACTAACCATGGAAAATGTGTGTCTCGTACCTGTGTGTAAATCAGTGGCGTACGAATGGGTCAGTTACGCCAATAACAACTGATTGTGCTAAGTGTGGAGTTCTAAAATCCTGCGTATGCTTAACAATGCACATTCGCAGAAACGGAACCCAGTGGCGTCGTCTGCTAGCTTGGAAGTTAAACAATTATCCCTGCATTTACTCATGTTACAGTAATGGATTTTGTGTCTGCTTAATCTTTATTTTATTGTTTACTTTGTTTTCGTGACGCAGTGCGAAGTTTGACGATACGTTGTGAAGGTTGCATCCGGATTACATGTTTTCCCTATGAGCGTTTTCCCACAAGAGGAGACAAAATATCCCAAACAAAAAATTACATAGGTTTTGCAATAACTGGACAAAGAAAAAGCCAACACAGCGTAGATAAGAATATACGTATTTGAGTCATCAATCTTCTGACTAGATTGATGCGGCCGCCCACAACTTTCTCTCCCGTGCCAACATTTTCATTCCAACTTGTACTCGAAGTCCACAATTAGTTGTTGGATATATTCTAATTTCTGTCTCCCCCTACAGTATTTATAATTCACCTTATACTGAGTAAAGGCGCATGTGTCAGAGATACCTTGTTGGCAACTAGAGCGTCAGTCACAGATGAAATTTTATGCATCGGAGAGAAAAACAAAGAAAGCACAGAATCAGCGAATTTATCATCCTTACGAAGTACGTATTTGATTACTATGGATGGCGTATGTGCGTATGTTGGGATGCCAGGTAGACATGAAATCAGAGTGTCCGCAGCTCGTGGTCGTGCGGTAGCGTTCTCCCTTCCCGCGCTCGGGTTCCCGGGTTCGATTCCCGGCGGTTTCAGGGATTTTCTCTGCCTCGTGATGACTGGGTGTTGTGTGCTGTCCTTAGGTTAGTTAGGTTTAAGTAGTTCTAAGTTCTAGGGGACTGATGACCATAGATGTTAAGTCCCATAGTGCTCAGAGCCATTTGAACCATGAAATCAGAATTTTCTACGATATGTCGAGCTGAAAACCTTCGTCTCTAGTGAGCAGGTTGTCTGCCAACTGTAGTGCCACAGCTTCCTTTAATACTGAATCCCAGTAGCATGAGGCTGTGGCCGGTAACTTAATTTTCCCGTCATGCATGGAATGGCCAATGGAAATACAGTGTTCAGTGGCTGCAGATTTTTTTTTTTTTTTTTGAGTCATCAGTCTTCTGACTGACTTGCTGTTGTGGCATTCCACGGATTCTTCTCCTGTGCCAACCTCTTCGTCTCAGAGTAGCACTTGCAGCCTACGTCCTCCATTACCTGCTGGATGTATTCCAATCTCAGTCTTTCTCTACAGTTTCTGCCCTCTACAGCTCTCTCTAATACCATGGAAGTCATTCCCTGATATCTTAACAGATGTCGTATCATCCTGTCCCTATTCTTTTCTCTCCTCATTCCGTATCTTATCAGTCCACCTAATTTTCAACAATCGTCTGTAACACCGCATCTCAAATGCTTCGATTCTCATCCGTTCCGATCTTCCCACAATCCATGTTTCACTACAGTACAATAAAGTGCTCCAAACGTACATTCTCAGAAATCTCTTCCTCACATTAAGGGCTCCGTTTGACACTAGTGTACTGCTCTTGGCCAGGAATGCGCCTCTCGTCAGTGCTAGTCTGCTTTTGATGCCCTCATTGCTCCGTCCGTCATTGGTTATTTTGCTGCCTAGGTAGTAGAACTCCTTAACTTCATCTATTTCGTGAACATCAACCCTGATGTCAAGATTCTCCCTGTTCTCATTTCTGCTACTTCTCATTACTTTCGTCTTTCTTCGGTTTACTCTCAATCCAGATTCTGTACTCATTCCATTCCATCTTGTGATTCTTCTTCACTTTCACTCAGGATAGCAATCCCATCAACGAATCGTATCACTGATATCCTTTCACCTTGAATCTTAATTCCACTCTAGAAGCTTTCTTTTATTTCCATCGTTGTTTCTTCGGTGTACAAATTGAACAATAGGGGTGAAAGACTACATCCCTATCTTACACTCTTTTTAATCCGAGAACTTCGTTCTTGGTCGTCCACTCTTATTACTGCCTCTTGGCTCTTGTACATATTGTACATTACCCCTGTTTTTCTCAGAATTTCGAACATCTTGCGCCATTTTACATTGTCGAACGCTTTTTCCAGGTCGACAAATCCTGTGAATTTGTGTTGATTTTTCTTCAGTCTTGCTTCCATTATCAACCGCGACGTCAGAATAGCCTCTCTTGAACTTTACCTTACCTAAAGCCAAATTGATTGTCATCTAACACTTCCTCAATTTTCTTTTCCATTCTTCTGTATATTATTGTTGTAAGTAACTTTGATGCACGAGCTGTTAAGCTGGTTGTGCGATGATTCTCGCACTTGTCAGCTCTTGCAGTCTTCGGAATTGTGTGGATGATATGGGCTATAAAAAACGGGTGTATTACTGCTGTTTAATGCAACGTACTTGTACAGTGCATATTACTTGTCCTATGTACCTTTTATGACACTCATAAGGAATGTCATATACCGTGTGCCTCTCTTATGGGTCACCAGGCACATTTTATCTTGTGTTTCGGCAGATATAAGCAGTTTAGTTCTTCCAAAGCGTAGTTGGAGCCAGGCCAAACAAATTCCGCTCATAACGTCCCGCATACGACGCCCAGCGTTGACAGAGGGTATCGATTCGTTTCCCCTTGTAAACAAAATTAATTTTAAAGCGGAACTTTACGTGCCCATTCGGCAGAGTGCTCACAGATTAGTCTAGCGCCTTATTCGTTTTATCGATACGTGTTAACACGGACAGTAAAACACAAAGAACAATCAGTACTCCAGCAGCCACTGAGCAACGCTTCTGCTTGGCGGTAGCAGTCAACGCCGGTCAGGGCAGAGCTGTGGCTACTGCAGTACTGATTGTTCTTTCTGTTTTACTGTCCCTGTTAACACGTATAGATGAAACGAATAAGGCGCTAGACTAATCTGCGACTACTCTGTTGAATGGGCACCTGAAATTCAATTTTAAAAATCATTTAGTTTGTAAGGAGAAATAAACCGGTGCTTTCCACGGGCACTGGTCGTCGCTTAAAGGAGTTATGAGCAGAATTAGTTTGGGCTGATTCCAGCTGCATGCTGCAAAACCGAAGTGGGAAATACCTGCCGAAAACCCAAAGAAAATGAGCCTGACGATTCTCAGGAGAAACACCCTGACCACCCGCCTTCCGGTAAAGCGGATCATCCTTGCTTTCTTTTGCTCTTAGACATATGAACTTTTGTCTGACTGACGCTCTAGTTACCAACAGTGTAATCTCTGATGCATGCGCGTTTACCCCACCGTCTTAAGTAATTTAAAAATATTGCAAGTAATTAATCTTAGTAATGGCTGAAAGGTTATCAGCTGAAATATCGGAATAAGAATATACCTGAAGCACGTCTGAAAAGTGATGGAATAAGACAGGCAGTCTTTACCTCTTTAAACAGCCACCCGAAACCAGAGACAATCTTTTCCGATTCAGAGCGACACACATCGTTATTATCGATATGAACCACCTGCAGTTGGCTGCACTCTGTGCTGTTCGTAACATCCGGAACCATCCGTTCCACATCTGGGATGACTCCCCACTGGTATGTACACAGAGAACACGCTGGACGTCTTTCCCTCCCTGGCGGCCATATCCTTGAAGGGTCCATTACGCACCTAACATTGGAGTTCCCACCTACCAGCAAATACCCTCCCCCCCCCCCCCCCCCCCGCCCCCCTCACTCTGTCTATGAATCCCCGGATCTTGCGGGCCGAGACGCTTCCTTTAAAACAGGACAAGCAACCGCATCTTGTTCAGGAACTTTTTCAACTACAGACAGTGCCCCAAACCTGTTTGCCAGGCGAAGCGCAGAGGCCTTAAGCCCGTCTCACACGGAGCAAGATTCGCTGTAAATTCCCTTGCTGGATAGCGCGACGGCTATCTTGCGGGCTCCGTCGTCTGCTAGCGGGCTACCTTGCTGGGAACCTTGTAAGATTTCCGGGATAGGTCCGGTGCTGTTTTCCTTGTAAGGTTCCCTGCGTGCTACCTGCGTTGGCCAATCATGAGACGTTTCGTTTGTGACGTCAGACACGGAAAGCTTAGGCGGGAAGCCTTTGTTGATAGTCGTTTTTCTGCTGTTGTGAGGTGCGGTAGGAAGTTCTTATAATTATTAAATAATGGCACCGCAGTGGTCCAAGAAAGCGATTGAAGCATTGATATGTAATTATAGGGAAGAACAGTGTCTGTACGTCGTGAAAAGCGCAAACTACACTCCTGGAAATGGAAAAAAGAACACATTGACACCGGTGTGTCAGACCCCCCATACTTGCTCCGGACACTGCGAGAGGGCTGTACAAGCAATGATGACACGCACGGCACAGCAGACACACCAGGAACCGAGGTGTTGGCCGTCGAATGGCGCTAGCTGCGCAGCATTTGTGCACCGCCGCCGTCAGTGTCAGCCAGTTTGCCGTGGCATACGGAGCTCCATCGCAGTCTTTAACACTGGTAGCATGCCGCGACAGCGTGGACGTGAACCGTATGTGCAGTTGACGGACTTTGAGCGAGGGCGTATAGTGGGCATGCGGGAGGCCGGGTGGACGTACCGCCGAATTGCTCAACACGTGGGGCGTGAGGTCTCCACAGTACATAGATGTTGTCGCCAGTGGTCGGCGGAAGGTGCACGTGCCCGTCGACCTGGGACCGGACCGCAGCGACGCACGGATGCACGCCAAGACCGTAGGATCCTACGCGGTGCCGTAGGGGACCGCACCGCCACTTCCCAGCAAATTAGGGACACTGTTGCTCCTGGGGTATCGGCGAGGACCATTCGCAACCGTCTCCGTGAAGCTGGGCTACGGTCCCGCACACCGTTAGGCCGTCTTCCGCTCACGCCCCAACATCGTGCAGCCCGCCTCCAGTGGTGTCGTGACAGGCGTGAATGGAGGGACGAATGGAGACGTGTCGTCTTCAGCGATGAGAGTCGCTTCTGCCTTGGTGCCAATGATGGTCGTATGCGTGTTTGGCGCCGTGCAGGTGAGCGCCACAATCAGGACTGCATACGACCGAGGCACACAGGGCCAACACCCGGCATCATGGTGTGGGGAGCGATCTCCTACACTGGCCGTACACCACTGGTGATCGTCGAGGGGACACTGAATAGTGCACGGTACATCCAAACCGTCATCGAACCCATCGTTCTACCATTCCTAGACCGGCAAGGGAACTTGCTGTTCCAACAGGACAATGCACGTCCGCATGTATCCCGTGCCACCCAACTGGTCCAACTGAGGCGCCAGGTGGAAATGGCATGGCAAGCCGTTCCACAGGACTACATCCAGCATCTCTACGATCGTCTCCATGGGAGAATAGCAGCCTGCATTGCTGCGAAAGGTGGATATACACTGTACTAGTGCCGACATTGTGCATGCTCTGTTGCCTGTGTCTATGTGCCTGTGGTTCTGTCAGTGTGATCATGTGATGTATCTGACCCCAGGAATGTGTCAATAAAGTTTCCCCTTCCTGGGACAATGAATTCACGTTGTTCTTATTTCAATTTCCAGGAGTGTATTATAATAAACACTTGCGTGCAGAAGCACTCGAAAGAGTTGCAAGTGCCGTGTGTCTTGTTCGACCATATACGACGAGCAAGGAGTGCTATAGTAAAATTCACAATAAAGTCCTATATAACAGTCATTATTGGTATATATATAAAGTCAAACAGTAATGAAATTGTGATACTTTTCAAACAAAAGTAGGTGTTATGCGAACTAACCTTAACTCTTTATGAAGCATGGAGAGCACACCTTTTCCAGCGTTTCTCCACTTAATCCAGTTTTTCGTCCATTCTTTCTTTCTTCTTCTCTCATTACCATGCATTTCTGCAGCGTTTGGCACCAAAACAGATAATAACGCCAGTTTGCTCTGAAGCAGCCATCTTCGTTCGATACAACATGCAGCCGATCACAACACAACTAGCTGCGGATCTTGCACCGTGGGAGAGCTTCGGCATGGAAGATAGCCGGCTCCATTCCCTGCAAGCCGACAGGCATGCACGCCATCTCGCAAACTTGCGGCGAACCTTGCTCCGTGTGAGACGGGCTTTACGGTCTGCTCCCCAGAAAGTCTTTTACTGCCTGGCACACAACAAACAACTACTCGACCGCGGGTGATTGATCAACCTCAACGCGGACAGTAAGAAGGCTGGTCACAATAGTAGACCCATCGGGGGGACTCATGAGACATGCTGCACGTCCCCCTAGGATCCACACATCCACTCCCCCTCCGGCCCTCCTCTCCCAAAGCGACTGATGCCCACTAGCAACAGCCCCTATCCAAACTAAAGACGGTGGAAATCTCGGCTACACTGTTATTAAAATTCTACAATGTGCCTAGTAAATACAAAAACATGCAAGAAATTTAAGAATTAAACTATTAAGCACACAGGTAAACCAAAATTAGCCTCTTCTAGTTAGAAGCTGGTAAAATAATTCACAAAGGAATAATGTACTCCCCTGTAGTGCTGCTGGATCAGGAGCTGCCGACTAACTGGAATAGTATAGTATTATTTATTCTTCCGTTACTCTGGTTGATGAACTTAGAAACACCTTCAAGATGAATCACTAGCAGAGTTTAAGCCACTGCGTATCAGGCACAAACAAAACTTTATGCATAGAAGTAAGCACTAAGTCAAGGAATCCACATTGCTTATGAGACGCCCTGCTAATCCCGCAGGACAGGACAGATAGTGTAAATTGTGGAAAGGGGCCAAAATAAGGGGCTGTCAGTTACACTCCAACATACAACTTTATTATTTGATCAAACATTACAAGACCCCAACTTTTTTTAAACACACAGCTTTAATCCTTGGTACTTAATTACCGGCTGAAAGACACTTTAATTTAAAAACGGCTGAAGGCCAATAACTTAAAATGCAAGCATAATCAGAAATTTAAAAGGCAAGCCTTATCTTAAAACAGTTCCTTAGTTAGGCTGAAGTAAACAAGTTAAATTCAAATCGGCTGAAGGCTTAACACTTAAAACTCCATAAGATTAATTTTTTTTAAATACCAAAGGCCTTACGTGAAACAGTTCTTTAATTTAGGCTGAAGTCCTTAAGAGCTAAAGAACTCAAACTCAAAATCGGCTGAAGGCCCAAGACTTAAAACTTCAACAACATTAAAATTTTTAAAATGCCAAAGGGCTTACGTGAAACAGTGCTTTAAACTAGGCTGAAGGCCTTAAGAGCAAAACAACTCTAATTTTAAAAAATATCGGCTAGAAGCCATACAGGTACAAACAACAAGATCAAATTTTTAAAAAATAGGGCAGTACACCCAAGGGCGCTCAGATGTTCGAGGGTCGGCCTGGAATTCAAACACTAACGCTCGCTTAGGTGAGACAGGCAGTCGGGCGAAGCATTCACGATCCGCCGACAACCCAAACGACCGACAGTCAACGGACCCACCGACAAGATAACTTCCACTTCACCAGACCAGGGCACAACAGGGAGTTGAATGGAACTACGTAGGAGATATTGGCGCCCACAACAAATCATACACGGAGTTTTCAAACTACACACCGTGCTGGACAGCAACAACACGACGAGGAAACTACACTGCCTCAAATTTACGTCAACGGCCAGGGCAGATAACCGGAACATTAATGGTCACAAGGCAGAAGATTCCGCTGGTGCACTTCATTTCAGATAATCAAACAGTGAAACTCCACTGGAGGGTGGCTAGAATTTTCCAACTTGAAAATCACTTTGTTGCTCTCGGGAATATCCCAACAGTCGACAACGAACTCCAAAGGACACAATGTGAACAGTCTTGACTTGCTGGTCGGTTAAATCAAAACTCAACTTTCGTGTCCCGGGTCGGTGAGGCAAGGACCTCGTAGCAATGGGAACAGCGCCTCACACTCCGACACCATGTAGAGACCGCCAGCGGGCCCCGGCCAAACTACGCCCGCCGAGAATTCCTCGCTGCTGCACGCCAACCGACCGACTCAGAGCCCTTACGCCGACAACATTTAAAATAACTTGTCAGTCAAAATCACACAAACTACACACAGTTTCACGAACACTTGTCCGAAGAACTAGACATCGCTAACCGCAGTGACCGTACAATAACAAGGACGAATCACGGCTCGGGGCACACAGCCAACCCATAAGCGATCGGCAAGACGACCGACCGACGGCCAACCAAAGTCGTCCCCACTCAAATGATGTGTGTCGGCAACCGTCGGCGAGTCATGGCGGTCCGGACCCCACTGCTGCCGCGCCCCGACTGAACTTGTGCCGTGTGCCAACTCAAACACTGCCAGCTCCGAACTAACTCACAACACACGACGACCGGGAAGCAATAGCAGTCCAGCAAAGATAACGGCAGGGCCTAATCGATAAGCGCTGCTGCTGCCGCTCACGGGCAGGCAAGGCAGCAACTCAGTGACACCAGTAATTGAAAATTAACCTAACGAGACGGTAGTAAGGTAACAGCAGGGTGTTAAATAAGAGATGGCACGAACACGAGCCACGCACGGCTCAGCTTATTAATTATATGGATGATTATTGAAATGGGAATGACATGTGTTAGAAAGCCAGACAGCGAAGACTCGGAACAAGAACTCTTCTGATAGAGTAAACATGAAGTGAGTGGTTTCAGTAGTTTGTCGTACTGGAAATCTTCGCCTCGGTTGAGCGGGTTGTTTCCTCTAATGATGACTATAAGGTTATCAGCCGAAATATCGGGAGTAGATGTAGTTCTATGCAGGATGTACGCCGGATAAGCGTTAGAATAAATCTTCAGCATGTCACTGGGTCTGTTGTGTTTGTTGCCTTTCTAGTGCGCATGCGTTTTTAAGTTTCAGACTCCTTTCTTCAATTTTCTGGGGAGACAGCGTATGAGAGTGAACATTCTGCCTGTACGCAGTCCGTGTAGTTGCCAGCGGATCACTTCTGTCCGTGTAGTGTAGTCAAAATTCATGTGATGAGAACCGCTTAGTAAGTATTATATTGATATGTAGGTTCGCCTCAGTTTTGTTTTGCATGTTTCTTTTTCGATTGTCATTTTTCATTTGTAGTTCACTGTTGCTACTTGAGTTTGCGTATTACCTTTCTGTCATTTGGAGATAGTGAGCTGTAGACACTAGGCCGGCCGGAGTGGCCGTGCGGTTCTAGGCGCTACAGTCTGGAACCGAGCGACCGCTACAGTCGCAGGTTCGAATCCTGCCTCGGGCATGGATGTGTGTGATGTCCTTAGGTTAGTTAGGTTTAAGTAGTTCTAAGTTCTAGGCGACTGATGGCCTCAGAAGTTAAGTCGCATAGTGCTCAGAGCCATTTGAACCATTTTTGTAGACACTAGGAAATGGAGTGTCAAGTGGAAAAATCTGAACATTTCCGACATATTCTTCTGTTTGAGGTCAGTAGAAGGGTGACAGCAGTAGAGGCAGCCAGAAACATTTGCACCGTGTATGAGGGTAACGCCATTGGACAGAGAACGGCAATAAAATGGTTTTCTGGTTTTAAGAAGGATCGTTTTGAAGCTAGTGATTCTATACCCTCAGGTTCGGAATATGATGAACATCGTTTTTAAACGCATTAATGCGCAATGATCTACATCAATGTACTTGAGAACTTTCTAATGTGATGAACTGTAATCATTCGCCCGTCGTGCGACATTTGCATGCAATAGGGAAGGTTCAAAAATTGGGGGTACGGGTACAGCACGCTCTAAGCCGAAATCACGAAGATCAGCAGGTGACCTTATAGGAATTTCTGTCTGCTTGTCATAAAAAAATTGGTTCGTGGACAACACCGACCATTCGTATCTCGTATCATTACTGGTGACGAGAAATGGTGTCTTTATGCTAATACGAGCAAAAAAAAAAAAATGGTTCAAATGGCTCTGAGCACTATGGGACTTAACTTCTGAGGTCATCAGTCCCCTAGAACTTAGAACTACTTAAACCTAACTAACCTAAGGATATCACACACAGCCAGCCCGAGTGGCCGAGCGGTTCTAGGCGCTTCAGTTTGGAACCGCGCGATCGCTACGGTCGCAGGTTCGAATCCTGCCTCGGGCATGGATGTGTCTGACGTCCTTAGGTTAGTTAGGTTTAAGTAGTTTTAAGTTCTCGGGGACTGATGACCTCTGATGTTAAGTTCCATAGTGCTCAGAGCCATTTGAACATCACACACAGCGATGCCAGAGGCAGGATTCGAACCTGCGACCGTAGCGGTCGCGCGGTCCCAGATTGTAGCGCCCAGAAAAGCGCTACAAGGAAAAGAAAGGAATGGTTGAACTCAGACAAAGCAACAACTCCCTGTACAAAGAGCCGCGCGCTTGCTGAAAAGATAATGTTATACATCTGGTGTAACAGCAGCGGTGTGGTGTACTACGTATTACTTTCCCAATGTGTAACCATGACTGCTGACATTTATTGTCAACAACTGAGACGTCTTGCAGGCGCAGTTTGAGAAGAACAACCAGGAAGAGTGCATGAAATCATGCTACTCCCCAACAACTCCCGACCGCTTTCCGCTAGACTCACAAAAAACACTGTACAGGCGTTTGGTTGGTAAGTCATTTCGCACTCACCTCATTTACCTGATCTTGCCCTCTCTGCTTTTCATCTTTTCCATTATCTGTCGAACAATCTTCAAGGAATTTCCTTTCCGGATGAGAATGCGCTCCGAACTAGGCTCGACGAGTTCTATGCCTCAAAACCACGTGATTTCTACAGACGCGGAACCGAAAACTTACGTGCACAGCACAGTGTGAATGCCCAGATTATTACTGCCGCGCCCTGCTGTGTAACCGGGCTATATTTAGGTGTCATGTTTTATGACGTTGTTTCATGAACCTCATCGGCGTTATCTTCCTCATGCCAATGCATGCTCCGCCAGTTTGCGCTGAAGCGCGATGCGGCGAGCTGACTCACTGCTATTTTCGCTGCACTCGGCGACACTGCACCGGGACTTTATAGGCTGCTGTCAGACCACTGTGGAACATCAAACACTGCGTTCACAGCGCGTAAATAACCCAGTGCGAAACAGAATTGCGGTCAGACTTTAATGACCTGTCGACATCAAGTTCACTAAAGGCGATGCACTAGCAGGGTATGAGACGGTAGGTTCACAGATTAGACTATATCCATGTTAAGGCACTCAGTTTCCAGACAGAGAATTAGGCGGAGAAAATATCTGCACAACAAATCTCCCACGAAGGAGTGGTTCATTGATTAGATGGTTCACACTGCCAATCCACAGAGAGAAGGATAGGAAATTAGCGATTGTAGTTCTTGTTGTAGAGGATGTGACACAAAGATTAGATGGAAAATGCCCGTACTGAAGAATTGCGATGTTGCACCTTGGAAGCAGGTGAAAGACAGTCTTTGGATCATGAGTGAAACAACGGATTACCGTATGTGGAATTCCTCTTCTAGTGGGGTGTGGCACAGCTTGCATTGAACGTGAAGTTCTGCCATACGTACCGTACATTGCAGAGTGGAAGTAACGTTCCTGAGGAACGATATCTCTTTCTCCACTATATTTTTATTAGGTCCTATCCTGGTAACTGGCCTGAGTAGATCTCTGTATTCGTCAATTGATATGCACCCATTTAGTTAGCCTTTTTATCTGTAACTAACTGGTAAACTCGGCATTGCCAGAGTATTCATTTTGCCACTTTCTGTTAGAAACGAAAAATGATAATGAACTGTGTTTGTAGTGTAATATCCTGGACAGTTTCTGTGAGGTGGGCGCGGCTGCTCGTGTGTCTATAACACGATCTTGTAAACGTCTCTATGGCAACGCCTCTTCATTGCTCTATAGACGGCGATTGTTCCCGCCTACTGCCGTTTGACAGTTGAAATCTGTTAAAAGCTATGCCAAGTATCAGTGATTTCCTTAAGGTGTCTCGACTGTAGGAGTGTCTTAGTAGTACGGAATAACAGTATCCAAACTTCATGCATGATGCGGCATTTTTTCGTGCACCAATTTGTTTATGAAGTCATATCTCTTCAACTATGTTTCGACAATGATATAATTTTGTAGGTATTTCAGCGGCGTTTGTAGATACTGCCTACGAAATGTGTTGCAAGGAATTACTAAATTTAAACGTCACGAACAATGCGGCAATTTTTCACGCAGCTCAGTGTGTATTCTGTCGTATCTCCTGACACATGATATATTTTTGTGGGTGCATTTAGCGGCATACTGTCTGCAAAGTGTACTGCGAATTGAGTTAGCAGCATAGAATACATAAAGTTAAACGTCAAGCAAGTTGCGGCAGTTTTTCACGCACCTCATTATCACATATGTATAGGTGGTTCTTACCCCACAGTGATTGTTGCCTGACTGTAAGCGATGTGTCTACCAAGGTTGATTGAAATCGGTCCAGTGGTTTAGGGGGAGATGTGGAACATGCACACACACACACACACACACACACACACACACACATGTACACATACACTGAAGAGCCAAAGAAACTGGTGCACCTGCCTAATGTCGCATAGGGCCCCGTGAGCACGCAGGAGTGCCGCAATACGACGTGGCATGGACTCCATTAATGTCTGAACTACTGCTGGAAACAACTGACACCATGAACCCTGCAGGACTGTCCATAAATCCGTAAGAGTACGAGGGGGTGGAGATCTTTTCTGAACAGCACGTTACAAGGCATCCCAGATATGCTTAATAATCCCATATCACTCCAACTGCACACGCCCCACACCATTACAGAGTTTCCACCAGCTTGAACAGTCCCCTGATGATATAGAGGGTCCATGGATTCGTGATGCTGTCTCCATACATCGATACAATTTGAAACGAGACTCGTCCGATCAGTCAACATGTTTCCAGTCATCAACAGTCCAATGTCAGTGTTGACAGGCCCAAGCGAGGCGTAAAGCTTTGTGTCGTGCAGTCATCAAGGGTGCACGAGTGGGCTTTCAGCTCCGAAAGCTCATATCGATGATGTTGTAAATCTATGAAACATCCCCTTAGAAAAATTAATGAATTACTGTGCTGATAAACCTCTTACGCTATTTGTTTTTCAAACAGCTGAGCAGAACTGAACGTACTCAGACATTTTTCTCTTTACTTATTATGATCAACACTAAACTGACACACAATATTTTTAGCGCAACGCAATCTGACTTTCAATACTCCCTACAAAAGAATGCTCCTGATTAACAGTAACCTATACCTTTCATGAATGACTTACCTCACAAAAATCTTCGTTACTCGAACTACTCCAATACAGCGACCGCCAATACTGCCAGCTAAATAAAAGATTCTAACTACTGAAGGCACTAACTACAGATAGGCAAAGTTAGCAAATGAAAGATTTTGATGGAGAACAAACAATGTATTTACCTTAATAGTGTTGAAAAGTCATTATATATATCAGTTCATGATATCCAATATTACAAATTTACTCTTTCTGATGGACACACGTCCAGATCGACCGCTCTCAAAATTCTGCCATCTCTCTCCCCACATCCACCACTGCTGGTGGATCACATCCAACTTCGCAACACTACAATAGCAAATATTCCAAGAATGCACACCAGCTACAGACTACACACAGCACAGTCAGTGATTTTCATACAGAGCGCTGCGTGACGTTACCAACATAAAAACCTAAACAGCCTACTTACAATGTTTCGTTGAATGGTTGGCACGCTGATGCTTGTTGATGGCCCAGCATTGAAATCTGCAGCAATTTGCGGAAGGATTGCACTTCTGTCACGTTGAACGATTCTCTTCAGTCGTCGTTGGTCCCGTTCTTGCAGGGTCTTTTTCCGGCCGCAGTGCTGTCGGAGATTTGATGTTTTACCGGATTGGAGATACTCACGGTACAGTCGTGAAATGGTGGTACGGGAAAATCCCCACTTCACAGCTACCTCGGAGATACTGTGTCTCATCGCTCGTGCGTCGACTATAACACCACGTTCAAACTCACTTAAATCTTGATAACCTGCCATTGTAGCTACGGCAACCGATCTGAGAACTGCGCCAGACACTTTTTGTCTTATATAGCCGTGGCCGACCGCAGCGCCGTATTCTGCCCATTTACATGCCTCTGTATTTGGATACGCATGCCTATGCCAGTTTCTTTGGCGCTTTAGTGTACATTTTTATAATATGTATGGATGGGCTACATTTTGATTTCCTTTTAACACATTAAGATGTACGTCTCTCGTGCTAGTAAATATAAAAATCGTAAATATTTCACAAATAAATTATTTATTACTTCATCTATAACTACCTCTATACACACGCACATGACGGGTGTACCGTGTACCACTACTGGTCATTCCCTTTCCTATTCCATTGGCAGATGAGGCGAGGGAGAAACGACTGCCCATATGCCTCCGTACGAACGCTAAATTCCCTTACCTTGTCTCCGAGGTCTTAGGCGAAATGTACGTTGACGGCAGTAGAATCTTTCTGCAGTCAGCAGCAAATGCTGTTTCTCTGAATATTCTCTACAGTATCTCGATGAAAGAACATCCTCTTTCCTCCAGGAATTCCCATTTGAGTTCACGGTGTATTTCCGTAACACTCGCGTGCTGACAAATCTAGCAATACATCTCTGAATTTTTTTAATGTCCTGGTAGGGTTGCCTAACACTCGGGCATTCTTAAGCATGAGTCACACTACTGTTCTATAAACGGTCTCCTTTGTAAGTGAGCTACACTTTCCTAGAATTCTCCCAATAGACAGAAGCCGTCCACGCGCATTCCCTACTATCGTCCTTACGTACTCGTTCCATTTCATGCCTCTCTGCGACGTTACGTCTAGATATTTACCTGGCCTGACTGTGTCAAGCTTCACGCCTCTAATACTGTATTCGAACATTACAGGAATGGTTTTCCTACTCGTAGGCGTTAACTTGCATTTTTATAGCAAGCTGCAATTCATTATATCAAACAGAAATTCTGGCTGTCATCTTGTAGCCTCCTATAGTCACTCAATGATGACACTTTCCCGTACAATATAGCGTCACCTGCAAACAAATGACTATTCCTGCTCACTCTATACGTCCGGTCGTTCAAGTATAAGAAATCACGAGTGGTTCTACTACACTTCCATGGGGCGTTCCTGAAGATAGATAGTCTTGTAATTCCAGTTGCACTGTACTAGCAAATTTCATTTCTATGTTACTTTTAAATTAAACACTGCTTTAGTCCACGAACATGCCAGTAGAATCACACAATGTAGGGTTTCAAAGCCGGTGTTGTCTTCAGTTGAAACTTCCGGGCTGAGAGGCCGTAGTCGATGTATAAAATTTCCACCTAACGTTTTGTCTCCATCTGCGGGAGACATCTTCTGTCGTCCGGCTACTGCCACTGAGGCTCCAGGTATTCTCGCATTTATAGAGCGCATAGAGGGCACCACCATTCGTCACGTGATGCCGACGGTATGCCTATCTTTGGAAGTCATCATTCTCGATTAAGAGTAATCGAGTGTCTTCTGCTGGCGCATCTAGCTTTTTGTCCAACTTTAAAACTTCCTCTTTTCTATTAAAATTATTATGGTGTTTGTGAATCTCTATTGCTTCTCTATACATGCGCGCATGATAATGGGATGTTCGTGCTAGAACGCTTGTCTCATTAAATTTAATTTCGTGGTTCCCATCTCGAAAAACATGCTAAGCTACGGCCGATTTTTCGATGTGTCCTAAGCGACAGTTTCTTTTATGTTCGGCTAAGCGGGTGTTTACAGTTATTTTCTTTGTTCCAATATGTGGTTCAAATGGCTCTGAGCACTATGGTGCCGGCCGCGGTGGTCTCGCGGTTCTAGGCGCGCAGTCCGGAACCGAGCGACTGCTACGGTCGCAGGTTCGAATCCTGCCTCGGGCATGGATGTGTGTGATGTCCTTCGGTTAGTTAGGTTTAAGTAGTTCTAAGTTCTAGGGGACTGATGACCACAGCAGTTGAGTCCCATAGTGCTCAGAGCCATTTGATTTGAAGCACTATGGTACTTAACATCTGAGATAATCAGTCCCCTACAACTTAGAACTACTTAAAACTAACTAACCAAAGGACATCACACACATCCATACCCGAGGCAGGATTCGAACCTGCGACCGTAGCGGTCGCGCGGTTCCATACTGAAGCGCCTAGAACCGATCGGCCACACCGGCCGGCGTTCCAATATGTACTTGTCCACAAGTGTATGGAATTTTGTATACCACAGGTGTTGCTAGGGGGTGTCGGGCGTCTTTTGCAGTTCTAAAATATTCCTTAATCTTCTTGGTGGGTCTGAAGATTGTTTCGATCCCATACTTGCCCAGAACTTTACCGATACGGTCCGTGACTTTATTAATGAACGATAGGAAAATTTTTCCAGTAGGTGACCGTTGTTGCTCTGAACTTCTGGCTTCTTATCTTCTTTGATGGAGGGCTCGATCAATTTCCTTGCTGTTAGATCCGTTTTTCATGAAGGCTGACCGTAAGTGATTTAGTTCATCTTGCAAGTAAACCCGCTCGCAGATTTTGTTGCCTGTCCACCAAGGTTTTCATGACACCTCTTTTTTTGTCTAGGATGATGGTTTGATTCCTTGTGGAGGTATCGATCCGTGTGTTCTTTCTATATACCTTGTGGCCCAGCGTCCCATCGACCCGTTTAATTACCGACACATCCAGGAAATTGAGTCGACCGTTGCTCTCTTTCTCCATCGTAAACTGTATCTTCGGGTTAATAGAAAAGAGGAAGTTTTCAAAAATGTTCAACTGTGTGTGAAATCTTATGGGACTTAACTGCTTAGGTCATCAGTCCCTAAGCTTACACACTACTTAATCTAAATTATCCTAAGGACGAACACAGACACCTATGCCCGAGGGAGGACTCGAACCTCCACCAGGACCAGCTGCACAGTCCATGACTGCAGCGCCTGAGACTGCTCGGTTAATCCCGCGCTGCGAGGAAGTTTTAAAGTTGGACAAAATATGGATGTCGACCTTGCGCCAGCAGAATGACAGTCGATTACTCTTAATCGAGAATGATGACGCCTTCCAAAGATAGGCATACCGTCGGCATCACGTGACGAATGGTGGTGCCCTCTATGCGCTCTATAAATGCGAGAATGCCTGCTGCCTCAGTGGCAGTAGCCGGACGACAGAAGATGTTTCCCGCAGGTGGAGACGAAACGTTAGGTGGAAATTTTATACATCGACCACGGCCTCTCAGCCCGGAAGTTTCAACTGCAGATGCCAGTAGAAGTTCAGTTCGTTTCCAATCATAATTATTTATGCTTGTGAAGTGAAAGAAGACTTTTGCAATAATTTTCTTTATCTTGTGTTATATAATTAATGAAAAAATGAACTGTATTTTAGTTTAGGCATCGCAGGTGTTTACGAAATGCTTGTTTGCTTCACCCTATGTATGACCATGGAGCTGTAATTTGCAGACTGCATCTTTGGCAAAATCACTTGAGAAGCTGAATATGACTTCCTGACCGGAATTTATTGTATCCCATCTGACAATCATATCTCTCTTTATACCAGATAGGCACATAAATCGAACACACTATGGCTAACGAAAGAGCTGTTGTTTTGCACCAAAAATCAGCAACAAGTCAGTTATTACCGAGGCATCAGATATGAATCATCACTCTTCACTGACGAGATCCCACAAATACCACCGATGAGACAAATTAGCTGCTCTTCGAAGTGAAATGCTAATTTTGACTCTGGGCAAAAGGGCGGAAGTGTGGAACGTCAGTATATTGTATCTGTAGGTGTTATACACAACGAATTATAAATATACCTATTTGTCACCAACTGCACAAGTAGAAAGGCGGGAAATACTGCCCATGACAATTACGAAAAGACACAAAGCAGTAAAAATATGACAGGTATTGGAAATCACGAACGGAGAACACGAAAATGGCATACAGCAATCAAACATCAAATACAAATAACTCATATTGCATCCGCTATTGTTTCTGTTGCATATAAATCAGATACCAAATTCGCTATTTTGTCGAAAGTCGACATGTTGAGAAACGTGGCTGTTGTACTAAAGGTTTATAATTTATAAAAAACAGCTACCAGCCACATGTATGGTTTAAAAAGGTTTATTGTCTTCAGACCATGACCAGTTTCGGATTTTTCTTTACAAATCCATCTTCAGATGGCAGTTACAAGCATTCTAAGTTGGACCTAGTTTTGTTTTTGTTATTCGTTTGCTGCACTGGGAAAGAAAAGAAATATTTTTGTTGTCATATCGGTAATGGTATTTTTACAAAAGATTTACTTCTTTTACAAAATCTAATTGCTCATGAGATAGTTTTTTGTTTTAAACTTAGTAAACGTGCAGGGTAGTGTACTTACGAGCTATGTAGTTCTGCCTGACGAAATATTCGTGCGTTTATGTTTTCGAACGCAAGCTTAATACACTTTTCAATATGCACTATGCGAGTGCTATTCCAGTCAATGGACGTCACTTTCAACCTCATCATCTTAATTACACACGCAGCACACACGAATAACGTTTACAAAACGTGGCCCAGCTTCATATTACAAACGAGAACAATATTTGCAAAGAGCTTACAGTCATAACGATGTTAACTTACAGATGCTGTATAGTCGATATGGGTACAGTAAAATATCTCTTTGCTATTGTATGAAATTAATCTAAAACGGAATAAATAAAATTACATATAAATAAGATTACAAACATTATATGTAGTACAGAAATACTGTGTGTTACTAATTAGTTGTTACAATTTTTCCCTCCATGAACCATGGACCTTGCCGTTGGTGGGGAGGCTTGCGTGCCTCAGCGATACAGATAGCCGTACCGTAGGTACAACCACAACGGATGGGTATCTGTTGAGAGGCCAGACAAACGTGTGGTTCCTGAAGAGGGGCAGCAGCCTTTTCAGTAGTTGCAAGGGCAACAGTCTGGATGATTGACTGATCTGGCCTTGTAACAATAACCAAAACGGCCTTGCTGTGCTGGTACTGCGAACGGCTGAAAGCAAGGGGAAACTACGGCCGTAATTCTTCCCGAGGGCATGCAGCTTTACTGTATGATTAAATGATGATGGCGTCCTCTTGGGTAAAATATTCCGGAGGTAAAATAGTCCCCCATTCGGATCTCCGGGAGGGGACTACTCAAGAGGATGTCGTTATCAGGAGAAAGAAAACTGGCGTTCTACGGATCGGAGCGTGGAATGTCAGGTCCCTTAATCGGGCAGGTAGGCTAGAAAATTTGAAAAGGGAAATGGATAGGTTAAAGTTAGATATAGTGGGAATTAGTGAAGTTCGGTGGCGGGAGGAACAAGACTTCTGGTCAGGTGACTACAGGTTTATAAACACAAAGTCAAATAGGGGTAATGCAGGAGTAGGTTTAATAATGAATAGGAAAATAGCAACGCGGGTAAGCTACTACAAACAGCTTAGTGAACGCATTATTGTGGCCAAGATAGATACGAAGCCCACACCTACTACAGTAGTACAAGTTTATATGCCAACTAGCTCTGCAGATGACGAAGAAATTGAAGAAATGTATGATGAAATAAAAGAAATTATTCAGATAGTGAAGGGAGACGAAAATTTAATAGTCATGGGTGACTGGAATTCGAGTGTAGGAAAAGGGAGAGAAGGAAACGTAGTAGGTGAATATGGATTGGGGCTAAGAAATGAAAGAGGAAGCCGCCTGGTAGAATTTTGCACAGAGCACAACTTAATCATAGGTAACACTTGGTTTAAGAATCATGATAGAAGGTTGTATACATGGAAGAACCCTGGAGATACTAAAAGGTATCAGATAGATTATATAATGGTAAGACAGAGATTTAGGAACCAGGTTTTAAATTGTAAGACATTTCCAGGGGCAGATGTGGACTCTGACCACAATCTATTGGTTATGACCTGTAGATTAAAACTGAAGAAACTGCAAAAAGGTGGGAATTTAAGGAGATGGGACCTGGATAAACTGAAAGAACCAGAGGTTGTACAGAGTTTCAGGGAGAGCATAAGGGAACAATTGACAGGAATGGGGGAAAGAAATACAGTAGAAGAAGAATGGGTAGCTTTGAGGGATGAAGTAGTGAAGGCAGCAGAGGATAAAGTAGGTAAAAAGACGAGGGCTAGTAGAAATCCTTGGGTAACAGAAGAAATATTGAGTTTAATTGATGAAAGGAGAAAATATAAAAATGCAGTAAATGAAGCAGGCAAAAAGGAATACAAACGTCTCAAAAATGAGATTGACAGGAAGTGCAAAATGGCTAAGCAGGGATGGCTAGAGGACAAATGTAAGGATGTAGAGGCTTATCTCACTAGGGGTAAGATAGATACTGCCTACAGGAAAATTAAAGAGACCTTTGGAGATAAGAGAACCACTTCTATGAACATCAAGAGCTCAGATGGAAACCCAGTTCTAAGCAAAGAAGGGAAAGCAGAAAGGTGGAAGGAGTATATAGAGGGTCTATACAAGGGCGATGTACTTGTGGACAATATTATGGAAATGGAAGAGGATGTAGACGAAGATCAAATGGGAGATACTATACTGCGTGAAGAGTTTGACAGAGCACTGAAAGACCTGAGTCGAAACAAGGCCCCCGGAGTAGACAACATTCCATTGGAACTACTGACGGCCTTGGGAGAGCCAGTCCTGACAAAACTCTACCATCTGGTGAGCAAGATGTATGAAACAGGCGAAATACCCTCAGACTTCAAGAAGAATATAATAATTCCAATCCCAAAGAAAGCAGGTGTTGACAGATGTGAGAATTACCGAACAATCAGTTTAATAAGCCACAGCTGCAAAATACTAACACGAATTCTTTACAGACGAATGGAAAAACTGGTAGAAGCCGACCTCGGGGAAGATCAGTTTGGATTCCGTAGAAATACTGGAACACGTGAGGCAATACTGACCTTACGACTTATCTTAGAAGAAAGATTAAGGAAAGGCAAACCTACGTTTCTAGCATTTGTAGACTTAGAGAAAGCTTTTGACAATGTTGACTGGAATACTCTCTTTCAAATTCTAAAGGTGGCAGGGGTAAAATACAGGGAGCGAAAGGCTATTTACAATTTGTACAGAAACCAGATGGCAGTTATAAGAGTCGAGGGACACGAAAGGGAAGCAGTGGTTGGGAAGGGAGTAAGACAGGGTTGTAGCCTCTCCCCGATGTTATTCAATCTGTATATTGAGCAAGCAGTGAAGGAAACAAAAGAAAAGTTCGGAGTAGGTATTAAAATCCATGGAGAAGAAATAAAAACTTTGAGGTTCGCCGATGACATTGTAATTCTGTCAGAGACAGCAAAGGACTTGGAAGAGCAGTTGAACGGAATGGATGGTGTCTTGAAGGGAGGATATAAGATGAACATCAACAAAAGCAAAACGAGGATAATGGAATGTAGTCGAAGTAAGTCGGGTGATGTTGAGGGTATTAGATTAGGAAATGAGACACTTAAAGTAGTAAAGGAGTTTTGCTATTTGGGGAGCAAAATAACCGATGATGGTCGAAGTAGAGAGGATATAAAATGTAGACTGGCAATGGCAAGGAAAGCGTTTCTGAAGAAGAGAAATTTGTTAACATCGAGTATAGATTTAAGTGTCAGGAAGTCTTTTCTGAAAGTATTTGTATGGAGTGTAGCCATGTATGGAAGTGAAACATGGACGATAAATAGTTTGGACAAGAAGAGAATAGAAGCTTTCGAAATGTGGTGCTACAGAAGAAGGCTGAAGATTAGATGGGTAGATCACATAACTAATGAGGAGGTACTGAATCGGATTGGGGAGAAGAGGAGTTTGTGGCACAACTTGACCAGAAGAAGGGATCGGTTGGTAGGACATGTTCTGAGGCATCAAGGAATCACCAATTTAGTATTGGAGGGCAGCGTGGAGGGTAAAAATCGTAGGGGGAGACCAAGAGATGCATACACTAAGCAGATTCAGAAGGATGTAGGTTGCAGTAGGTACTGGGAGATGAAGAAGCTTGCACAGGATAGAGTAGCATGGAGAGCTGCATCAAACCAGTCTCAGGACTGAAGACCACAACAACAACAACAATTTTATGAGATAAATCCTAATATATGACATGATAAGCAATGCACATGTTTTCATTATGCAATGTTTCAAAGACATATAAGCAGTTTTTGGGGGCCTGTATACTGAATGTTTTTAATGGAATATTAGGCTTAAGTTATTTTAAAAAAGTGAAAGCTTCTTCAAAGTTATTTAGGAAGGGGGTGTTAACTGACTCTGTTCATTCAGAATGAGATCAGGGAACCTGTTTTTATGTGTATGAATCTCAATCTCCTCTAAGAGATTCAATGTGAAACCCTTGTCTTTGAGGTGTAATATCTGCAGGTTGTTTTCTATATTCTCAACTGTATGATTGTTTTCTGCAAGATGGGTGGCAAAAGCAGATTTGCTTAGGTTTTTCAGACGTAGCTCATCAAGGTGTTCCTTGAATCTTGTTTCAAAAGCTCTACCTGTTTGGCCAATGTAGAATTTAGGACAGTTGTTACACTTGAGTTTATAAATTCCAGATCTTTTATGGGGTATGCTATTGTGTGGGAGTGAGCTAGCAATTTTTTCTTTTGTTTTTTGAGAGAGTGTGCCTATGATTGAAGCATCATAGCCATAATTTTGCGCAATTGATCTGATTATGCTGATTTCTTTGTGCTGTTCAGTGGGGGTGAGGGGGACTTCATGCATACGATGTAGCATTGACCGGAAATTAGCCATCTTATGTTGGTTCGGGTGGCAGGATATATTATTGATGGTAACATCTGTGGTTGTTGGTTTTCGAAAGATACCAAAATGGTGTTTATTATTTATGTTTGATATTTTGAGATCCAGAAAATTGATGCTATTATGTATTTCATGCTCCACTGTGAATTTGATGCTGTTGTGTAATTTGCTCAGATCTTCAGCTAAGGTATCAATTTCGCTGCTGTTACCATCAAAAAGTAATAGAGTGTCATCTACGTATCTCTTGTAGTAAATTATTTTACTGTTCATTTGGTTATTGGATGTTCGGTAATTTTCGCATCTGTCAACGCCTGCTTTCTTTGGGATTGGAATTATTATATTCTTGAAGGCTGAGGGTATTTCGCCTGTCGCATACATTTTGCTCACCAGATGGTAGAGTTTTGTCAGGACTGGCTCTCCCAAGGCTGTCGATAGTTCTAATGGAATGTTGTCTACTCCCGGGGCCTTGTTCCGACTTAGGTCTTTCAGTGCTCTATCAAACTCTTCACACAGTATCATATCTCCCATTTCATCTTCATCTACATCCTCTTCCCTTTCTATAACATTACCCTCAAGTACATCGCCCTTGTATGGTCCCTCTATATACTCCTTCCACCTTTCTGCTTTCCCTTCTTTGCTTAGAACTGGGTTTCCATCAAAGCTCTTGATATTCATGCAAATGGTTCTCCTTTCTCCAAAGGTCTCTTTAATTTTCCTGTAGGCAGTATGTATCTTGCCTCTAGTGAGATAAGCCTCTACATCCTTACATTTGTCCTCTAGCCATGCCTGCTTAGCCATTTTGCACTTCCTATCGATCTCATTTTTGAAACGTTTGTATTCATTTTTGCCTGCTTCATTTACTGCATTTTTATATTTTCTCCTTTCATCAGTTAAATTCAGTATTTCTTCTGTCATCCAAATTTTAAATAATCTTCTTTGCTGCTGATCAAAGCACGTTACGGTAGCTCACCAGAAATGCACCTACGGAAGGAAAACAGGCTTAAATTTCTTTGAAACTGATGACTGGTTTTCTATAAATCGATTACTGCTTAACCTTCTGTTATTACATGCAGGGAGTAACTTCACATACAAACGAAAGAAGATAGAACGTAAGTGTCTGGCATCATTACAGCTCGACTGAGAGGGACCACAAGCTTAGGCGGAAAACTATGTGGAAGTAATCGACTGTCACGTAGTAAAAGATAGCCTTTCGGCGTTCACTTTAACTATTTTTTTGGAAACCTCGGAATATCCAAAGGAAGGTGGCTGCATGGAAATTTGATTCAAACTCCTCCAGAATAAAACTGGAAGACCACAGAGAAAAGGTAGCATAAAGTAGACCATTACGCGTGTCGCAGAGAATTTTAAAAGGAAACTGGTATTCCAGATCTTCCTACATCCTTGAATTTTATCTGAATGTAAATCCTAGTTTCGATGTTGAAGTACTGTAATCTACTCTTGTATTTCGTATCACGCTTACAAAATCCCTTGTTTCAGTAACGTAGGGACGATTACGGCTGCTCCTATCCACGTAAAACTGAAGCTGTTAAAACACTAATAATTCAGATGTTGAAAGACTGTTATAAAAACTATAACAGCATAATTATAAACAAAAGAACACCTCTTTTATTAAGCTTATGATGAAATTATCACAAAACAGCGATATTCGCGTCCCCTTTTCCGTAACAGCTGAATGCGATGTCGCAGCAAAGATATAAGTTTCTTGCTAATGGAGCTCAAAAATAAAATACAAATAATCTAGAGCAGACACCTGAATGGAAAGATATTTGACGAAGGAGGTAGAAGTGCGTGGATATCTAGTTAGTTCACTCATGGCTTACTCTTTAACGTCACGAAACTAATATTTTATACGTAGAAACCATGTAATAAATTTTCAGTCTTTCGAATGCTCCCCGTTTCGGAAGAAGTGTAAATATTTAGGTTTTCTCACAGCTTGTTGTACTAGTAATGAATTTCCCTTTCAGCTGCATTATAATTTCAGACTTCACGTTTGTTTCATCATGGCATTTTGTCGCACACTGTGTACATATTTGCTTTGAAGTACCTCCGGCACCTTCTCGAATTCTTTATGCGCGTTAATTTTTTCTCAGTCTCTTCTTTTTCCTCGAGGACTCATAAAGAGAAACGAGACTGTTATTGTAATGCAGCTAAAGCAATATTTGGCACTACAGATGTATCTGAATCGTCTGAGAAGTTACGCACATTTGTGATACCTCGTTGTTTCAATGTAGTTGGCTCAGCCGCAGGCCCTTGTTTCTTCATTAATTTTTCCTCCCTCTATCAAATATTCTGCGGCCTTTCGTTAAGCGACTGCTGATGTCAACCGTCCACATTTGTACTTTATGTAGACTTTTCTTGTATATGTTCTGTTTATCCTACATTAAGGGATTATAGCAATAAATGATACTCTCGAACTCCATCTTCGTATACTTTTGCTACAGCTTCCTCTGCATATGTAGCATCTACACTGTCATTCAAGCTTTGGTAGCCATCACTTCACACACAAGATTTCCTATCTTGTCAGTTACTGTCAGGTAACAGAACTTAATAACATTTACGTAGCTACATCACGTTCTTGGTGTTCACAAGAATGCTTGCTTGCTATTGACCTCTTCACAGTGAACGTTTAACTTTGATCGGTAAGAATAAGAATGCTTGCTGTTGGTCTCTTCAGATAGTCAGCTTACCTGTGACTGTTCCTAACAAAAATAATTGATTTAGTCTATTGATATTGCTACCTTTCTTTGCACTGCTATCACACCACCGTTTACCAGTTAATATCTTTTCAGTACTTTGTCATTTTGTTACTGTCTGCATACAATTTGCATAGCTTTATTGCATCACATAGTTGTATATATAAATTTCTATCTCCTAATCCTGATGTCGTTCTAACTTGATTCTTAGTGCATTGTATAGTGTAACATGAAAAAACAAACACATTTCTTTCATCAATATTGAAGATGACATGTTTTCAGGTATTAGATTTCTAAGGTTACGGTCACTGACCATAGTTGGTGCATTTTTCGAATGTACCATGCTGGATATAATTTAAAAAGCTTGTTCCCAGATCTTTCCAAAATTCGCTGTTCCACAGTTCCATCTCTATTAGGACAGAAATTGCAGCCGTTATTGTCTACACCATTTATCGTATTTTCCGCACATTTTCAGAACTTTGGGCGGCCGCTACTTTTGCTGTTCTTGTGCTATACTTCTGTAATTTGATGTTTTTCATTCTCTTATCACGTGCAATTAACACAGCAAATCTGACGAATGTAAGAAGTGGATGGGTTGGGTATTGCAACTTTTTGTGTTGCTTGCACTGGGAACGACTCTAGCGTATTTTCTTTCTGATATGCACTGATCAGCGCTACTGTGAGATTCTTTGCGTATTCCATTCTACAGAAGACCACACGCTGCTTCCTCATAATGTGTGAATGAGATGAACCTACCCAGCTGCCGCTAAACAAGAACAGAAGCGAGAAATAGCAAATAGAGTGATAAAATACATGGTTACAATGGCTTTTATTTTATAGTATGTAAATGTGTTTTTGCCAGATTTAAGAAGTCAGCATATAATGGATAGAAGTGAAGAACATGTAGTTCTATATCGATATAAGCAATAAAACATTTGAATTAATAATTTTATGTGACTTAGATGCCAAACTTACATACCAAAACACGTAAAAGTATAAAAAATTGGCCAGGTGTGAGTTTGACTCGCGCGCTCAAGGTTCCGTACAGAGTTAATTATATGAAATACCTGAGTTAATTAAGTATGTAGACAGTTCATCTATTCCGGGGATCGAGGATCTCGACGTTATTTGCCTGTTATCGACACCGATACACGCAAGACATTGGTCTCAGGTATTCCAAGACTTTCGAGAATGTTTTAATTTCAAGTTTGAAATTAGATAATAAATGACAAAAGACGTATCCTTTCGTGTGATATGATTACAAATTAACAATTTTCGGATTATTTTACTTTACTTGTGCTTTGAAACTTTGCCTCTTGCCAAATTTCACGATTGTAGACCAAAGGGAAGTACCCTATATGTTTTAATGAGTGTATGCCGAGTATCAAAATATGTGACAAAAATGGCTGTATCTCTAGGTTGCGTTGACTCAGGAGTTTCGAATTTTTGCACCGGCAAGGGACAGTAGACCTTATCAAGTGACAAATTTTAACTCGATACGTCAAACTACTCCTGAGAAAAAGGTTTTTAACAGTCGGACAGACAGATAGGCAAACGGACGGACAGCAAAGGGCTCCTACAATGGTTCCGTTTCTACCGACTGAGGTTCTAAACCCTAAAAACAGTTTTAAATACACTCCTGGAAATTGAAATAAGAACACCGTGAATTCATTGTCACAGGAAGGGGAAACTTTATTGACACATTCCTGGGGTCAGATACATCACATGATCACACTGACAGAACCACAGGCACATAGACACAGGCAACAGAGCATGCACAATGTCGGCACTAGTACAGTGTATATCCACCTTTCGCAGCAATGCAGGCTGCTATTCTCCCATGGAGACGATCGTAGAGATGCTGGATGTAGTCCTGTGGAACGGCTTGCCATGCCATTTCCACCTGGCGCCTCAGTTGGACCAGCGTTCGTGCTGGACGTGCAGACCGCGTGAGACGACGCTTCATCCAGTCCCAAA
Source organism: Schistocerca nitens (assembly GCF_023898315.1). NCBI lineage: Eukaryota > Metazoa > Arthropoda > Insecta > Orthoptera > Acrididae > Schistocerca > Schistocerca nitens. The sequence continues at coordinate 940,976,182 of NC_064615.1, forward strand.
CATGCTCAATGGGGGACAGATCCGGAGATCTTGCTGGCCAGGGTAGTTGACTTACACCTTCTAGAGCACGTTGGGTGGCACGGGATACATGCGGACGTGCATTGTCCTGTTGGAACAGCAAGTTCCCTTGCCGGTCTAGGAATGGTAGAACGATGGGTTCGATGACGGTTTGGATGTACCGTGCACTATTCAGTGTCCCCTCGACGATCACCAGTGGTGTACGGCCAGTGTAGGGGATCGCTCCCCACACCATGATGCCGGGTGTTGGCCCTGTGTGCCTCGGTCGTATGCAGTCCTGATTGTGGCGCTCACCTGCACGGCGCCAAACACGCATACGACCATCATTGGCACCAAGGCAGAAGCGACTCTCATCGCTGAAGACGACACGTCTCCATTCGTCCCTCCATTCACGCCTGTCGCGATACCACTGGAGGCGGGCTGCACGATGTTGGGGCGTGAGCGGAAGACGGCCTAACGGTGTGCGGGACCGTAGCCCAGCTTCATGGAGACGGTTGCGAATGGTCCTCGCCGATACCCCAGGAGCAACAGTGTCCCTAATTTGCTGGGAAGTGGCGGTGCGGTCCCCTACGGCACTGCGTAGGATCCTACGGTCTTGGCGTGCATCCGTGCGTCGCTGCGGTCCGGTCCCAGGTCGACGGGCACGTGCACCTTCCGCCGACCACTGGCGACAACATCGATGTACTGTGGAGACCTCACGCCCCACGTGTTGAACAATTCGGCGGTACGTCCACCCGGCCTCCCGCATGCCCACTATACGCCCTCGCTCAAAGTCCGTCAACTGCACATACGGTTCACGTCCACGCTGTCGCGGCATGCTACCAGTGTTAAAGACTGCGATGGAGCTCCGTATGCCACGGCAAACTGGATGACACTGACGGCGGCGGTGCACAAATGCTGCGCAGCTAGCGCCATTCGACGGCCAACACCGCGGTTCCTGGTGTGTCCGCTGTGCCGTGCGTGTGATCATTGCTTGTACAGCCCTCTCGCAGTGTCCGGAGCAAGTATGGTGGGTCTGACACACCGGTGTCAATGTGTTCTTTTTTCCATTTCCAGGAGTGTAATAATGTTATGTGACTAGATAGCAAAACGGGCTATTATCCGACGGTAATTCCAGTTGCTTTGGAAAACAGCACAGGAATCAGGTGAATCTGCAAGTGACGAAAAATAATTACTGACAAAATTATTTAACACTGAGGCTGGCTTGTCTATAGAAAAGTGAACTTTACAGTTGACAGCCAGGTCTTTACAGATGATCTCGGAATTTTCCTTGCTGGATAGGCAGAGCTGCAGAACAAATGAATGAACTGAAGACGCAACTAAAACAGACAGGACTACTCCTGATCTTTTCCGAGAAGACGGAATTTATTACAATACCATTTCACCACCCAGAGTGTCAGAGGTAGAAGGGAAATCAAACAGACGGAGATGTTTAAATACGTGCGAGGATGGAGAGAGTCAAACACATCTGAGAAAGAAGCCTTTTCACCACTGATCAGGGAAATTAAAACAGCATATCGGCTAACCAAGGTGTCTACAAGAAGAAATCAGTACCAGTCAATGTCTGTGTATGAATTCACCCCTATGGGCAATGAATCCACAGCCTTCAGTGAGGATCCACATTTCCGTTCGATCTCCAGCAGGAATTTGAAATAAGCGAGCATGGAGGATATGGTCGGAGACAGCGGATAGCTGGTGCCAGGTGGGAATGTGGGTGGGATGAGAGGCGTGCCGAGGTAGTCCGCGCATTTGCGATAAACGGAGTGTCTGGGTAGCGCAGTGGTTAACACAACTGTCCAGTGAGCAACAGATCCCGGGTTCGAGTCCCGCTAGTTCACTTGTCGCCGCTGATTCTGCATAAAGCGCCGATGCAGCTGATATCATTAGTTCATTTCCTTTCTCCCTCCCGCCCCCCTCCACCTTCCATTTATTATAACTAACTCCTACTTACGACTCTATTGCACTACCGGATGCCCTATAGGCCGTAGAAGGGCTTTCTATGAATACAAAAGTTATGGTCGAAAAATTACAAATAAGAGAAAGAAATCCCTTCAGGAAAACTCTAAGCCCAATAAAACAAAATGTTGCTGGCAGGGTCTTTAGTCGGAATACTGGTGCGACGCAGCTCTCTACGCTACTCTTTACTGTGCAAACTTCTCCATCTACGAATAACTAATGCCAGCTATGTCCATTGGAAACTGCTTATTGCATTAATTCCTTGGTCACCTGCTACAAATCGTACCTGCCCACTTCCTTCATTATCAGACGGATGATTCCTTGATGCCTCAATGTGTTCTTCCAATTTATTCCTTCTTTTAAGTCATAAATTCTGTTTCTTCTCAATTCGTTTCAGAACCATCTTATTAGTTACTCGATCCACCCATCTAAGCTTCAGCATTATTCTGTATCACCACTTTTAAAAAGTTTCTATTCTCTTCTTTTCTGAACTGTCTATCGTCCACATTTCGCTTCCGGACAAGACTACACTCCTGCCAAATACATTCATAAAAGATTTCTTTTCCAACACTTAAATTTATGGTAGAAGTTAACAACTTCCATTTTTCGGAAATGCTTTTCGTACTACAGCCAGTCACCATTTTATATCCTCTCTACGTCAGCCATCATCAGCTATTTGCTCCCTTACCTAATTCCCTCAGCATTAGCTGATTTAATTCGACTGCATTCCATTAACACTGTTTTGCTTTTGTTGATGTTCAGTTCATATCTCCCGTTCAAATGCTCCAGTTTCTGACAGAATTACATTGTCTTCAGCGAGCCTCAAAGTTTTTATTTATTCTCCCTGACCTTTAATACCTATTCCAAATTCTTATTTGGTTTCCTTTACTGCTTGCTCACTGTACAGACAGAATAACGTCGGAGTAGGCTACGACTCTGTCTCACTCCCTTCTCGACCACTTCCTCCCCTTTATGCCTGACTACTCATACAATTGTAGTCAGTTTTCTGTACAAGTTGTAAATAAACGTTCGCTTCCTGTATTCCATATCTGCTACTCTCAGACTTTCAAAGAGTTTATTCCGGTCTCCATTGTTAAAAGCTTTCTCTAAATCTGCTTCTAATATACACGTATGTCTGCCTATCCGAAACCTATCTTCTAAGATAAGCCGTAGGGTCAGTGCTTCCTTTAGGGTTTCTACTTTCCTCCGGAAGACAAACTGATCTTCCCCGAAGGAGGATTCTACGAGTTTTTCATTCTTTCATAAATAATTATTCTCAATGTTTTGGTAGAGTGGCTTTTCTAGCTGATGGGTGGACTATGCAGAAAAGATTACGTACATAATTCGTAAGAGGAAGGTTGTTTGTTGAAAAATCAGATATTAATCTAGTCACTCAAAAAAAAAAAAAAGAAGGATGCGTGATTCACTGGGATAGAAAAAGACATGAAGACTTGCAAGAGATGGGGATTACGGATTGCACAGCAGGATATCCATATATTCATAAACGCTCTCCGGTCTAGAAGAAACATCAAGAGCACCCAGGCTCCAAAAACTGGCGAAACGTGGACTGAAGAGAACTAGAAACAAAGAGGGAATACTGGGCTGGAGTTAAAGCCCAAGTGCAAGGAAAAGGAAAATTACAATTGAAACAGATTGCTCCATAGGTGGGAGGTACGATAAGAAGGGGAAGAGGGCATAATGTGACTTTTTGCAGCCACGAAAATATAGCTACCATTGCATTCATACCAACAACTGGAGAAAATACATCGATAAATAGCGATGATGACTACCATGCTAGTTTTGCAGACCAAATAAAATCAACAATCATTGGATAGATGCCACTATCAATTACACTACCATCATATGAAGTATCAAGGGAAATTTGTGACTGGATAGAGGATCTCTTCGTAACGATGACGCAGCATGTCATCTTGGATGGAGAGTCGTCAGAAAATATTAATATTATCCTCAGGCTTCTCGCAGATGATCCAGTGTAATGAAGCACTGCCTGAAGAAATCTGCACTAACATTCAGTCTGATTCTGATAATATTTCAAAGTGGTGCAAAGAATGGCACCTTGCCTTAAATGTTAAGAAATGTAAAACAGTTCACTTCATAAACGATAAAGCACAGTATCCAATGGCTTCAGTATCAACGAGTCTACATCTACATCTACGTGATTACTCTGCTATTAACAATAAAGTGCCTGGCAGAGAGTTCAATGAACCACCTTCAAGCTGCCTCTCTGCCGTTCCACTCTCGAATGGCACGCGGGAAAAACGAGTGCTTAAATTTTTCTATGCGAGCCCTGATTTCTCTTATTTTATCGTGATGGTCATTTCTCCCTATGTAGGTGGGTGCCATCAGAATGCTTTTTCAATCGGAGGAGAAAACTGGTAATTGAAATTTCATAAGAAGATCCCGTCGCAACGAAAAACGCCTTTGTTTTAATGATTGCCACACAATTCACGTATCATGTCTTTGACACTATCTTCCCTGCTTCGCGATAATACAAAACCAGCTGCCCCATTCTTTGTACTTTCTCGATGTCATCCGTCAGTCCCACCTGATGCGGATCCCACACCGCACAGCAATACTCACAGCTGGAATCAGTCAACGCACATAAACACGTGGGAGTACCAATTTGTAGGGATATAAAATGGAACGATCACATAGGCTCAGTCTTACGCAAAGCACTTGGTAGATTTCGGTTCATCGGTAGAATACTAGGTAAATGCTATCAGTCTACAAAAGAGATTACTTAAAAAAAAACTCGTATGATTCATCCTCTAATATCGCTCAAATGCGTGGGCCCTGTATGGTACAGGGCTAGCATGGAGGTTAGAACATAGGCATGGAAGGGCAGCACGAGTGGTCACAGGACTCTTTGACCGATGCGAGAGTGCCACGGAGATGATGAAGGAACTAATCTGGCAGATACTTAAAGATAGACGCAAGCCATTCCGAGAAAGCCTGTTTACCAAGGTTCTAGAACATGGTTTACATTATGAATTAAGGAATATACTGCAACCCTCTATATTTCACCCTATCAGGTGACATGAGGACAAGATCAAATACAGGATGATTGAACTGCCCCTACCGATGTCGTTTTATGCAACCCACACGAGATTTTCTTATACTCTCGCTCCCTATACGTAAACTATCAGACCCACAGAAACATTGAACAGGAAATTTAATGCAGTTAAATATTGTACTGAGACACGTTTTCGCTATAGGTCTATAGGACTAATAGTTTACGCGTAGCGAGCGAGAGAATACAAAAGTCTAGTGCACGCTTTGTGTATGTCAGACGAACATTGCGGGTTGCTTTACACGACATCGGTAGGGGAGCTAACCCTGTATACACTCCTGGAAATGGAAAAAAGAACACATTGACACCGGTGTGTCAGACCCACCATACTTGCTCCGGACACTGCGAGAGGGCTGTACAAGCAATGATCACACGCACGGCACAGCGGACACACCAGGAACCGCGGTGTTGGCCGTCGAATGGCGCTAGCTGCGCAGCATTTGTGCACCGCCGCCGTCAGTGTCATCCAGTTTGCCGTGGCATACGGAGCTCCATCGCAGTCTTTAACACTGGTAGCATGCCGCGACAGCGTGGACGTGAACCGTATGTGCAGTTGACGGACTTTGAGCGAGGGTGTATAGTGGGCATGCGGGAGGCCGGGTGGACGTACCGCCGAATTGCCCAACACGTGGGGCGTGAGGTCTCCACAGTACATCGATGTTGTCGCCAGTGGTCGGCGGAAGGTGCACGTGCCCGTCGACCTGGGACCGGACCGCAGCGACGCACGGATGCACGCCAAGACCGTAGGATCCTACGCAGTGCCGTAGGGGACCGCACCGCCACTTCCCAGCAAATTAGGGACACTGTTGCTCCTGGGGTATCGGCGAGGACCATTCGCAACCGTCTCCATGAAGCTGGGCTACGGTCCCGCACACCGTTAGGCCGTCTTCCGCTCACGCCCCAACATCGTGCAGCCCGCCTCCAGTGGTGTCGCGACAGGCGTGAATGGAGGGACGAATGGAGACGTGTCGTCTTCAGCGACGAGAGTCGCTTCTGCCTTGGTGCCAATGATGGTCGTATGCGTGTTTGGCGCCGTGCAGGTGAGCGCCACAATCAGGACTGCATACGACCGAGGCACACAGGGCCAACACCCGGCATCATGGTGTGGGGAGCGATCCCCTACACTGGCCGTACACCACTGGTGATCGTCGAGGGGACACTGAATAGTGCACGGTACATCCAAACCGTCATCGAACCCATCGTTCTACCATTCCTAGACCGGCAAGGGAACTTGCTGTTCCAACAGGACAATGCACGTCCGCATGTATCCCGTGCCACCCAACGTGCTCTACAAGGTGTAAGTCAACTACCCTGGCCAGCAAGATCTCCGGATCTGTCCCCCATTGAGCATGTTTGGGACTGGATGAAGCGTCGTCTCACGCGGTCTGCACGTCCAGCACGAACGCTGGTCCAACTGAAGCGCCAGGTGGAAATGGCATGGCAAGCCGTTCCACAGGACTACATCCAGCATCTCTACGATCGTCTCCATGGGAGAATAGCAGCCTGCATTGCTGCGAAAGGTGGATATACACTGTACTAATGCCGACATTGTGCATGCTCTGTTGCCTGTGTCTATGTGCCTGTGGTTCTGTCAGTGTGATCATGTGATGTATCTGACCCCAGGAATGTGTCAATAAAGTTTCCCCTTCCTGGGACAATGAATTCACGGTGTTCTTATTTCAATTTCCAGGAGTGTATATAGCCCACAGAGAGGCGTTCTTCCTGTGCTCCATACACGAATGGAACGGGAAGAACCGCTAATAACTGATACAATGCAACGTACCTTCTGCCGTGCACTTCATTGGCTTGCAGAGCATGGACACAATTGCTGTGTAGAGCTTGACATCACCGACTCTATCGTAACGAGGTTGGCTTGTCATGCGCACGTTCCTTTAGCAGTCGATTTTTACAAGGAATCTGTATTCGGGCATCATGAAGTACACTGAAGAAAACGATTTATTGGCACATAGTCAGCACTGATTCAGAAAATATCATTTTTGCGAAACACTACTAGCTCTTCATACTAATGAAGTAAAGAGTGCTATCGACAGGGGGTGTCAAATTGGTTCCATATTTTTAAATTTCCAGAAGGCTTTCGACACTGTTCCTCACAAGCGTCTTCTAACCAAACTGCGTACCTATGGAATATCACCTCAGTTGTGCGACTGGATTCATGATTTCCTATCAGTTCGTAGTAATGGACGTAACGTCATCGAGAAAAACAGAAATAATATCCGGCGTTCCCCAAGGAAGTGTTAGTAGGCCATCTATTGTTCCTGATCTATTAACTACATAGGAGACAATCTCAGTAGCCGTCTTAGTTTGTTTGTAGATGAAGCTGCCATTTACCGTCTTGTAAAGTCATCAGCTGACCAAAACGAATTTGCAAACTGATTTAGTTAAGATATCTGTATGGTGCGAAAAGTGGCAATTGACCCTGAATAAAGAAAAGTGTGAAGTTATTCACATGAGTACTAAAAGAAATCCGCTAAATTTCAATTACTCGGTAAGTCACACAAATCTGAAGACTGTAAATTCAACTAAATACTTAGGGATTACAGTTACAAATACCCGAAATTGGAACTATCACATCGATAATGTTGCGGGTAGAGCGAACCAAAGACTGAGATTCATTGGCAGAACACTTAGAAAGTGCAACAGGTCTATTAAAGAGACTGCTTACACCACACTTGTCCGCCCCAGTCTGGAGTATTGCTGTGCGCTGTGGGATCCACATCAGGTGGGACTGACGGATGACATCGAAAAAGTACAAAGAAGGGCAGTTCGTTTTGTATTATCGCGAAGTAGGGGAGATAGCGCCACAGACATGATATGTGAATTGGAGTGTCAATCATTAAAACAAAGGCGTTTTTCGTTGCGACAGGATCTTCTCATGAAATTTCAGTCACCAGTTTTCTCCTCCGATTGCGAAAACATTTTGTTGGTACCCGCCTACGTAGGGAGAAATGATCATCACGATAAAATAAGAGAAATCAGGGCTCGCACAGAAAAATTTAAGTGCTCGTTTTTCCCGCGCGCCGTTCGGGAGTGGAACGGTAGAGAGACAGCTTGAAGGTGGCTCATTGAACCCTTTGCCAGGCGCTTTATTGTGAATAGCAGGGTAATCACGTAGATGTAGATGAACCTTTACTGCAGGAGTTTTTGTATGCGGAGAGGAGCGGGAGGACATCGACCTCACCTCCTGTCCGTGACCTCGAAATCATCTGCGTTTGTCTCGAGACCGGAGACGAGTTTCCGACGGCGCACGGGCAAACTGGCAACGGTACAGACTGTAAGACAAAAGCCCCATACAAACGCAACCGGCATCACGACAACATGTGCGCCTAAGGCCTGGAATATTGAACACTTGAACTGTACTATAATACAGGAATGACATCGTAACTTAATACTCAGCCCAGAACCGAGTCACACGGAGCGTCTGACCACTTCACTACAGAATAGTTACCGACCTCCCTGGGCGATGAGACCGGATCAGTTAGTGTGTTTACAGTCGCCCTGTTTCGCTGTCTAGTAGAGGCAATTGAGGAGTCAACAGCGTTTCCCAGCGGCGCTGTTAATTTGTGTACAGTATACGAGCTGCCGAGTTAAAATTTCAGGGTCCACGGAGGTTAATCGACATGTTTGTTTCTTAGCTCAGTCTTCCGTAGCGGGAAGTAGCTTAAAAGTTATTGGAGCTTCATCTTCTCCTCAAATATAACTCTGGTCTTTCATAAAAAAACTGGTCAGTGCAAACATGAGTCGCGCACTGAGGGTTCCGCAGAAATAAATAGATTTCTGCAAATACATGTAGTTCATCCATCCTGAGAATCGAGAATCTCAACTATCTTTGCCTGTTATCGATATCGATACCGGCAGGATACTGGTCTTGGGAATGCCAGGAGCAATATTTCTAAAAATTTCTACTGTAAAATTTCTACTGTAGTGCCCGGAATACAAAAAGAGCCGAGTAGGGGACCTCAGTTTATATACGTAGAGATAGAATATTTAATAAAACATTTATTTATTTACTTACTAAAACATGACTACCACTTACATTTTATGTTTGCATGCAGTAATATTCGTCTTATATCATTTTATGTATGGTGAATGCAATGTATATTCAAATGGCAGAAGGTATTTTTATGTGATATAATTACAGTTTAATAAGTTGCAGATTTTTTACTTCACTGGTAGTGTGAAACCTTGATACTTGCCAAATTTCATGATTCTGTCTCAACGGGAAGCACTCTATAGCTTTTGATGAGAGAGTTTACGAGTATCAAAATATGTGACATAAATGACCACATCTTTTGTTTGCACTAACTTGGAAACTTACAATTCTAAATCCGCAAAGGGACCATAGACCTGAGTATGCGACATAAATTTGAAGCCGGCCGGGGTGGCCGTGCGGTTTTAGGCGCTACAGTCTGGAACCGAGCGACCGCTACGGTCGCAGGTTCGAATCCTGCCTCGGGCATGGATGTGTGTGATGTCCTTAGGTTAGTTAGGTTTAATTAGTTCTAAGTTCTAGGCGACTGATGACCTCAGAAGTTAAGTCGCATAGTGCTCAGAGCGATTTGAATCATTTGATAAATTTGAACGTGATACGCCGAAAGGTTCCACAGGAAGAGGGTTTTAACAGACAGACAAACAAACAGACGTATAAAAAATCACAAAAAAATATTTCTTCGTGTTTTATAATTACAAGTTAATTGTTTTCGGATTTTTTCCTTTACTTTTACTGTGAAACCTTGCTTATTGCCAAATTTTATGATTCTACATCTACAGGAAGCACCCTATAGGTTTTGATGAGTGAGTTTTCGAGTATCAAATGTGACATAAATGGCCGTATCTTTTGACTGAAGTGACGTAGAAGCTGAGAAATTTTTACACCTCCAAGGGCCATAGTCCTTAATGTGTGACATAGATTTGAACTTGGTACGTATGAAACGTCCCCTTGAAACAATTATACAAGACTGTGCTTAAACTGACACACAATATTTTTTAGTGCAACACAATCTGACTTTCAAAAATCCCTACAAAAAAATGGCCATGACTAACATTAACCTATGCGTTTCACAAATCGCTTACCTCACAAAAATCTTGGTTACTCGAACTACTGCAATACAGCAAGCGCCACTACTGCCAGCTAAATAAAAGATTCAAACTATGGAAGGCACTAACTACTGATAGGGATAGTTAGCAAATGAAAGATATTAATAGAGAACAAACAATGTATTTACCTTAATAATGTTGAAAACTCATAATATACATAACAGATCACTGTATATCTTAGAAATTTCCAAACTCCCCCATCTCTCTCCCCACATCCACCACTGCTGGCGGCTCACCCCCAACTGCGCAACGCTACGCGCTGTTCACATCTAGCTGCCGCTGCCCAACACTACAATGGCAGACAACAATGCAAACCAGCTACAGACTGCACACAGCACAGCCAGTGATTCTCACACAGAGCGCAACGTGGCGTTACCAGTAAGAAAACCTAAACAGCCTACTTACATGGCCCCCATGCTCCCCACAAAAAATTTTTCAAATTGTTTTGGGCAGTGGCCAATAATGATTTGATAAAATTTTTCATAATTACAATAACAAAGAAATCAAATGCACACACTTATTGATACAATGTTGGTCAAAAGCTAAAATTTTCTCACAGTCCATAAAGACAGTCCTGATCATCACAGTAAAATAGCAGTGTTTTTCTCAAAGTCTGAGCAGTAGAAGAAAATGCACACGGAAGTAGTGGATTTCCATGCAGTCTTGAAGAAGTAGTGTTGTCCTTCCAACGGAAAGACAGTGCTGACTCTTGAGATGCAGACAGGTATTGGTCCACAACAGAGCAAACCCACAGCAGAGTCAGTCGAAATTTTGAAGAGTATTGGTAGGTAGGTCATCACAGAGCAGACCCACTGTAGTCCTGGTAGAGATTACGGTATTGGGGGGCCATCAGAGGCGCAGAGCCACTGCAGTCCTTGTAGAAATAATGGTACTGGTGAGTCAGCAAAGGTGTAGACCCACTGTAGTCCTTGTAGAAATAATGGTATTGGTGGGTCATCAAAGATGCAGACCCACTGTAGTCCATCTAGAGACGGCCAGCAGCCATCTGTTGCGACTGTGCAGGTGCACAATCACCATCGAAGAGTCTTGCAGAGAAGATAGCAAGTCCATAAACCACCACTTGTGCACGCACAAAGTTTTTGGAATTGTCCTTAGAACCAGCAATGCTGTTATCCAGTCCCTTGCTGAATCATTAACACACGTGCAAACACTATCAGTCCCTACTTCTCACATATTGTCCATATACTATGACCAACAGAAACGTGTGCAGTGAAATGGAACTTACAAGCACTTAATTTGCGCACCTGGTGTCAATTACAATTTTATAACATAAGAATACAATTACAAAGGTACAAAATACATCATTAAAGAACATAACAATACAGAGAACATTTGTAGTACAGGCTTTACAAAAGAATCGAAATAACATATACGTCAGTGTTACAGGAATTATGACATGAGTACATACATAAAAGATCAGAATAACTTTCGAAACATCAACTTCACACATGAGCATTAAAACAAAACAGAATAAATATTGTCTAAACATCTTTACAAAGAAAATAACATAGTATTTGAAAAATTCTACAATATAAATCTTATTAGCTAAACACATAAAGACAGGAAAAACACAAATACACAAGGGAACACAAACACATAGTGGGATAACACAGGAGGAAAGGACAGGGTTTCTTTTACTGCAGTATTTTGCAAACAAAACTTTCTTTACTTCTCGGAGATCTCCCTTCATTCGTAATTATTCCCAAAAAGTCCTATCTATACCTGCTGTTGTGTCGACAGAGGTGCCGACACAGTGTGTTTGAGGGGGCCGAAATGCACGCTATAAGCGCACGAAGGATGGCGTGAGGTCTGAAACAAGATACGTAATGAATGCTATAAAGAAAAGTACGTAGCTGCGGAAATACTTAACTTTATTCCATCCTTGTGGTACATCGCTCTTGACGAATCAAGTGAGACTCTTAAGATACATGCAATGTTACAAATGGCGCCTTGCTAGGTCGTAGCCATGGACTTAGCTGAAGGCTATTCTAACTGTCTCTCGGCAAATGAGAGAAAGGCTTCGTCAGTGTAGTCGCTAGCAAAGTCGTCGTACAACTGGGGCGAGTGCTAGTAAGTCTCTCGAGACCTGCCGTGTGGTGGCACTCGGTCCGCGATCACTCAGTGGCGACACGCGGGTCCGACATGTACTAATGGACCGCGGCCGATTTAAAGCTACCACCTAGCAAGTGTGGTGTCTGGCGGTGACACCACACCTGCTTTCTGTATTCTATTCATATTTCTTTCAAAATAATTATTTCTCAGTGTACAATACTCATTTTGGCCCAAATCTTTTTCATATAACTTCTCAATGCATTTTTTCCCTATTGTCCATAGTCAGTTTCTTATATAGTCTACCCCCTCTTAAGCTAACTTAAATCTACTGAGCTCAGATGCTAAACTAAGGGCCGAGGCAATGCAGCAGCACAAAACAATTAACACAAACAGCAATGACAAAATATTCAAATTCGCAAAGCAAGCAGCAATATTACAACTAATATAAGGCAATGAGCAGCAAACAAGAAAAATAAATCAGTAGTAAAATGGCTTAACAGAGTAATACAAAGTCAAATTCAGTAACATTATGCCTGGCAAACAGCAGCAGCAAATAAAAAAAACTTATATCTAAACATGACATAGCTCAAGCAGAAAAAATATTGCACTACAAATGGCCATGTCTAATACCTATGTCACATCTTAACACTAGAGTGATGCATCACGAGAACTTACACTAGCAGATAAGTTACCAAATCATAAAGAAATTATTTATGCAATTCCTGTGAAGGGAAATGTCTATTTATGTGCCCTCGTTTTCTTGGAAGTAGATCATAAATTTCTTATTGACTGGATCTGTAGGCATAAAATAACTATATTAGTACATATATTAAATTTTATTTTAACCATTGCTGCAGTGCAGCTAGAAACTAGATATCAAATGAAATAAGCAACCATGTACAAAGCAAAGCATAAGAACATCATTCAATAGCCATGTGGCGTTTCATAAGTAGTAAAAAAAATTCTCTCAATTCTCGAGAAAGACGCTTGTCATAATCAGGTGTGCAGATGTAAGTATCTTTCCAAGTAATGAGCGTGTCATATTTGCGATGCTTTCTACAAAGGAATGTCAATAGCGAGGATAATGGCCTCTTTTTTTTTCTACACCTAATGGCTTTCTTTTGTCAGACGACTACCTCTCAGCTGGGCGCCCAAAACGCATTACGTGCAGGTGGTCACTTAACTTTCTTACCGAAATATTTACGACACCAGATTCCGCTACAGTGGCAGTCTCATATAAAAAATTTCACAGTTCAAGAATTTGCGTTGCAAATATGTAGAAACAAAATCCTATGAATATAACAGTGTCCAAAAAATTTTCACCAGCATTGTGATACATTCACGCATATACACAAATTTCATAACTCTTAAAGTACGATTCTTGGTTTCCAACAACCTTTTTCACAAACCAGAGTCCCTAACCACTACTCATTATTCCTTACCTTATTCGTCGACACTTCTTCAATATTTCATCATAACAGATATGTAGCATAATCAAATAACTCATATAGCATCAGCTTACTGATCATAAACATACCGCAACAGCATAATACACATAGTTATCGTAATAATACCATAACACCTCAGCCAAACCTCAAAAACGTCGTAGCTTTCTGCAATAATTTCAAAACCTAAAAAAATTCTCTGCTCATTTCAATAGTGTCATCAACCTCAAACGTACTTTAAATATCATGATCCCATACCAAACACATCATTCAAAGCTCTCATAGTATCACAATGGTTCCGAAAAAATATGAACAGTTCACAAAGTACAGACAAAATACAATTTCATAAGTATGAAGTTATCCAACTGTGTAATTGCGTAAACATGTGTCACTGATGGAGTAAAATAAATGTTTATCTCTCTCAGTTAAATGATCAGATAGCTGTGTAATTTATGTGTTATAGAAATATGGTACCGATGTGTAAAGTTGTATAAGCAAATACCATATTACCTAGGGCTCCTTGTGCTTGCCAAACACATTGTACACAAAGTAAGCGTGTACCCCCCTGAGGATTAATGAATAATACCCTCAGGTGTTACAGTTTACACCAATGGAATGAAATTTGTCACGGAAAACCTTTGTATCATTGTACTTCAAATATCTTTAAAAATAAATGATTTAAGTGCAAAATTAATCACTCAAATACGTGTCCTGTAGCGCTAAATGTGCATCTTGCTGTAAGATAATCTCTGTGGAAGTGTCGTAGTTATTGTCCTCCGAAAGCTAAGTTCTGCAGAAGTCAATGTACTTACCTCATGATAAACAAAAGTGAAATGCTTTGCGTATAGATATCTTAGTTATTACGCTTATTGCCATGATGAAGAAAGTACTGTGCTGTAACGTATTGTTGTGCTATGGAAAAGGCTGTCTCATTATTGCTATACCACAAAAGTTACTACTAAAACATGTTTTACTTTCCAGAAGAATTCAGAAAACTGTCCAGATATAAAACAGATACACCGCAAAAGCAACATTGTACATTGTCACTCATTAGTAGCGTCATGATAAAATCGTGTAGCTGTCACATAAACTAACCACTGTGTCATCTGGTATCTCACAGAAAGTACTTTAAATCCAGAATGTATTTTCAAGTAACCCAAAATGTTGCATTAAAATCTCATTAGCAGTACTGGTAAATGTTCTAAGTATGTGAGCCTTATAGTCATTATGTAATCGTGCAACTAACAAGCAAGAATGTACACACACAATTACACTGTGTCGTCTGTTCGCAATAACAATGCATTCATAATTTCTGTTTAAATAAGTTTTCTTGGTTCTTGACTGGATATTTAACTTCAAATATTGTTGCATGTTAACAGTTTCTTAAGTCTGACAAAGCATACTAGAAATGTGAAGTGAAAATTTTTATGGCAAAGACAAAGTTAAAAAGCAGATTATCTTTCAATAAACGGTTTTACATGTGAAATGTGGTGTAAACCTTTACTCTTCCTAGTACGCAGAGTTTCAACTTCAACGCAATTATCATGTTGTATACATCGGTAAAGAATGCTAAAATTTTTCTCAAGGCTAGCGTCTTACGTTATTTTTCTCGGGGCCAGCGGGCGCACGCGGCTGCCTGCTGTGCGAGTCATTGTCTGTCTCTTTGTTGGCGCGCGCCGTTATTGGGATTAGGAGACCTAACTTCTACAAATTCACTCTGACGAGAAGGCCCTGCCCTGTTTGAAGCTCGCCAGTTCTGATGGAATTCAGGTCTGTCGTTTAGTCGGTAGTTTACACAGTTTCTTTCTTGTCGGTCACGTGGTGGAGAATTTCTCCCTGTATCGTAACTGCGCGCTGAACTGTTGCGTCTGAAATTATTCTGTCTCCCTTGATAATAATAGTTCTGATTACCATATTGTCTGTTTCTATGGTTATCTCTGTCATATTCATTACTACGGAAATGCGATCTTTCTCTGTAACTATTATTCTGCCAGCGGTTGTCATAAGGGTGGTGTCTGTTTTGGTCACGATTTGTGTTGTGAGAATAGCCTTGTCGTGTCCATTTATTATTTCTTTCATCGCGGAATTGCGACTGATGTGACCTGTAATTGTTGTGTTCCTGTTTTCGCATTCCGCGATTGTCAGTGTCAATTTCTAATTCTTGTAAGAGTCCCTGAAAAGCTTCAATGTCGTCTTTGCAACGTCCTGCCAAAATAATGTGTCGTAAATGTTCAGGTAATTTGATTAAGCAAATGCGGATGAGTTCTGAGGGGCTGTACGGGTTTGAAAGATACTGATTCTTATGCAACATGTCTTCAAAATATTTCATAAGACTGGAAAATTCAGATTGTTCGAAACGTTTCATCATCATGATGCTATGTTTTACTCGGTCTTGTGTAGCTTGAGACCAATATGCTGAGCGGAAGGCATGGTAAAATTCTACTTCACTGTGACAATCGTGAATGACCGATCGCATTCTTACAGCTGGTTCATTCTCTAAGTAGCCACACATAAATTCTAATCTGTGTTCTAACGACCAGTTGGGAGGAAAACAATGAGAGAATTGATGGAGCCATGCTTGTGGATGAATGTCGTTGCCAGAATTCTTAAATGTTTTGAATTTACGTGTAGTAATGAACAGCTTATAGTCAAAGTCATCATGTCGGCGAGTCGCATATCGGTCATTGTTACGTCGTTTCGGCGGTTCCATTTCAAAATTCGGTGCACCTTGCCAATTTCTTTCATAATTTCCGAAATGCGCTGTGTTATTATTTTGTGGCTGTTCCGTATTTCTATGTCCCTCTTCCCGTACTGGAGCGCGAGTGTCCTCTGAAATATGTAATTCTTGTATTACCTGCGTCAACTGATCTTGTACTTCCCGGATTTCTCTTTTGTACTGTGTATTGATTTGATGTTGATTTTGTTTGAATTTTCTAATTTGATCATACTCTTCTGTGTCAGTGAAGGCTACAGGTCTTGTGTCATTCAGATCATCATCTACCTTTGTAGATAAGTTAGTGACCTGATCCGAAAGTTCGGCTACTTTCTCCGATAGTGAACACATTTCCTCAGTGTGTTTTTCTGAACCAAGTTTCAGAGTGTCCATTTGTGTTGAAGTCGTATCTACTGTGTCCTTTAAGTTTTCCTGAGTTTTTGCAAGTTGCATAACCGAATCGGTAGATGCAACTGAGTCAATTTTAGCTTGCAAGGTCTCATGATTTTCATGAACAATAGTTTGCAGTTCTTTTATGGCTGCTTCGTGATTCTGTAATGCATTTTCATGTCGCGAAAAAATAGGTTGAAAATGCTCACAAATTTGTGTTTTTACGTCATTACAGACTTTTTGACATTTCGATTCAATGTTATGTAACTCAGTAGTTAAATCTTCACGTGTTTGTTCAAGTGTGATGTCTACCTTTTTAACATTTTGTTCCACTGTGTCTAACTTTTTGAGATTTTGTTCCACTGTGTCTAACTGTTGCTGTGTTTGTCTCTCGTGTTGTTCCATTGTGTCTAACTTTTGAAGATTTTGTTCCATTATGTCTAACTTTTGAAGCTTTTGTCCCATTTGTTGCATTAATTGTAATAACAATGCACTGGTGTCTGAAACATGTTCCACTGTGCTATTCGGCAATGCATTTGAACCGGCAATATTCGCAGTTTGAAAAGCAGAAAATGTGTCTTGACTTATTTGAGAAAACGGTGAGGACGCAAAACCTGAATCTACAGTATTTGTGAAATTGTGTCCTGTCATTTCGGATTCCTGAGGCGAGCTGTTGCCGAGCGATCGATCGATAATGCTTCCCTGTTCACTAATTGTTTCACTGCCTACACCATTGTTTGCCGCCCGCTCCATTTCCCTATGCACAATTACCAAGTTACTATGTTGAACATTAGTTAATTCATTACACAGTGGCGCTAACACACTGCTTTCGTCTTCGCTGTCATTTCTCAGTTTACTTTGGAGCCTAGTGTTACGTTTTTCACACGCCATTATTGTCACAATATTTCACACGACAACACAGAAAAACACAATTTGAAGAGCAAAAATAGGGGAACACATTAACATAGCACTGAAAATAATATCTAGTTAATTGCAAGCGCAGCTGCGAAATACTTGCTGCAAATCTACATGCATGCCACAACTGTTTTACTGTACAAGAATGAAAAACTACAACTACAAAGGAAATTCTCTCTACAATTACGCGCTAGCAATAAACAATAGCTGCACTAATTGTGTGGTGTCACCGCTAGACACCACACTTGCTAGGTGGTAGCTTTAAATCGGCCGCGGTCCATTAGTACATGTCGGACCCGCGTGTCGCCACTGGCAGTGATCGCAGACCGAGCGCCACCACACGGCAGGTCTCGAGAGACGTACTAGCACTCGCCCCAGTTGTACGGACGACATTGCTAGCGACTACACGTACGAAGCCTTTCTCTCATTTGCCGAGAGACCGTTAGAATAGCCTTCAGCTAAGTTAATGGCTACGACCTAGCAAGGCGCCATTTGTAACATTGCATGTATCTCAAGATAGTCTCACTTGTCTCATCAAGAATGCTGTATACCAAAGGACGATATAAAAGTTAAGTGTTCTAGTAGCTACGTTCTTTTCTTTATTGCATTCATTACGAATCCTGTTCCAGACTTCGCGCCAGTCGGCGTGTGTGTACGTGTGCCCTTTCGGCTACCCGTCACTGTGGACTGGCTGCCTTGTCAGTCCACTACAAATTGCACAAACTACAAGAAAAAAATCAGAAGATTCCAGTGAGGTATCCTCGGCTAAGGGTCGACATATGAAACGTCCCCTTGAAACAATTATACAAGACTGTGCTTAAACTGACACACAATATTTTTTAGCGCAACGCAATCTGACTTTCAAAAATCCCTACAAAAAAATGGCCATGACTAACATTAACCTATGCGTTTCACAAATCGCTTACCTCACAAAAATCTTGGTTACTCGAACTACTGCAATACAGCAAGCGCCACTACTGCCAGCTAAATAAAAGATTCAAACTATGGAAGGCACTAACTACTGTTTGGGATAGTTAGCAAATGAAAGATATTAATAGAGAACAAACAATGTATTTACCTTAATAATGTTGAAAACTCATAATATACATAACAGATCATTGTATATCTTAGAAATTTCCAAACTCCGCCATCTCTCTCCCCACATCCACCACTGCTGGCGGCTCACCTCCAACTGTGCAACGCTACGCGCTGTTCACATCCAGCTGCCGCTGCCCAACACTACAATGGCAGACAACAATGCAAACCAGCCACAGACTGCACACAGCACAGCCAGTGATTCTTACACAGAGCGCAACGTGGCGTTACCAATAAGAAAACCTAAACAGCCTACTTAC
Organism: Schistocerca nitens; assembly: GCF_023898315.1. NCBI lineage: Eukaryota > Metazoa > Arthropoda > Insecta > Orthoptera > Acrididae > Schistocerca > Schistocerca nitens. The sequence goes on from NC_064615.1 coordinate 940,995,253, forward strand.
ACGTATACCCGTTCCTGAGAAAATGTTTCTTAACAGTGGGACAGACAGATAGACAACAAAGCAATCTTATAATGGTATCCTTTTTACAGATTGAGGCACTGGAGCCTAAAAAGAGACACATGTACAGAAGTACCCATCGCTTCACTTTAGATAAAAACCTTACATATGTGTCATCCTCTTCTCTTTCATTTAACGAGCAGACTAAACAAATTGTTTCTTAGTCTTCCCTTTTCTCTTGCCCTTTTAGAAAATGATATTTTAGTCGATCTGGAGGCTACAGTGATTGTTTTGGAAATAATTTATTGTCCGACAGGATCACATTAATTTCAAACGAAATTATCGGGTTCAGTCGGATTTGATTATCCCTAGATCATAAAATATATGCTATGCTTCAATTCCATACTGATGGTAACGTTAATGATTACTAAAACAACCTCAGCTGTATTATTACACATTCCTCGTGTTACCACTTGTTTCGTTCGTTGAACATCTTCAGGAGTGGAAGTCATTACATAAATGATCTGGCTGTCGCAATTAATTTTAAAGACGAAATTCAAAAACACTGATTATAAACCTTCTGCCGACCGTCTCGAGGAAGAATGACACTTAGACAAGGCATGCCACGTGAAAAATATTATTATGTGTATTTCATACAGTTAATAGACTGACATATTCGAGTAACATTTCAGAGCGAATGAAGGAAGAAGTAATTGTGTTACATTATACACAGTTACTAAATTGCCACACTGGGAAGAGTAACATAAAATTATTGTCTTTATTATCATTGTTATTATTACTAGTATTAAGTTTTGGAATGACTGTACTTGATGTGCAGGTTGTGCAAATAATTTATGAAAATTTCTTAGAAACATGTATCCGAATTCGACGCAAGAGGTTAACAGGGAACTTTTTATCCAAGGACTTCGTCGTGAAAGACTCCATAGCCAGACCGAAAAAATTGACGAACCATTATGTCTTTTGCAGTGGAGCAGGTGAATGAAGATGTGTAGTAACGTAGCTGCGACTAAATAAAGTGCTGTCCATACAGTGTGATTCGGCTGCACCTACGATGCCGTTTTATGCAAACTCACAACTTGCAACTTGTAACTTGCAACTTGCAACCATGCGCGAGATTTTCATATTCTCTCGCTCGTGCGCACAGGTTGCCCGAACTCTTACGGGAATCGTCACCTTAATGTGCGCGAGTAATGAGTGGATTGGCAAATATTTATTAGGTACATTATGTACGTAGATTGTGGACAGTTAGGAATGTAGGTCCCACGGGCAGCGTGCAAGGGATAAGGCCCTGCAGTCACGCTATTCACCGGTGTCCTCGATGGCTCAGATGGATAGAGCGTCTGCCATGAAAGCAGGAGATACCGGCTTCGAGTTCCGGTCGGGGCACACCTTTTTCAGCTGTCCCCATCGAGGTATATCAACAACACCTGTCGGCAGCTGAGGGTTTCAATTAATTATCATTTATTCTAGAGAAGCTGCACTGTCATCAATGGTATCTGTTCTTTCGAGAACAGTTACTATCTTCATATGGATGTCCATATACCTTTGTCACATAGTGTACAAGCCACAGAGATGAGTTTTCTTAGAGCAGTAAAGAGATGCAGATTTCGAAATTCAGAAATTAGGGAAGAAATTGAATATATTTAACATATTTCTTGGTACACAATAGAATATTGGATTCCACTGAGGATTTTTCATCCAATTCCTCAAGAATGGCATTGTTAACAATTAAGGTGAAAAACAAATACACACTGATAAATATTCATGCTCCTACTAATGTCAACAATAGAACTGACAAGGATGGAGCGGAAAAATTCTGGGATGAACTTGATCAACTAGTAAGGACCATACCGGAAACTAACATTAAAATTCTGCTTGGAGACTGTAATGCGAAGATAGGACGAGACAAGAAATTTCGAGGTGTGGTGGGGTGATGGCCAGTGCATAAACTTACAAACAAGAACGGGGAACGGTTAATTGAATTTTGTACTATAAATGGATTGGATTTGAAGACAAAAAGGTTTAAGAGAAGACCACATAAGTGAATGACATGGAAATGTCCTAACGCCAAGCTAGGAGAGTTCCAGATAGATAATGTGGCCATGGATCAGAAATTCCATAAAGTAGTCTATAATGTTAAGGTGCTGCGTGGCGTCGATATTGATTTAAACCACTACATTTCAAAAATTAAAATCAAACGAACACCTAAAAGAAAAAGCAAACCTCAAAACTTAGATACAGAGAGAACATATGACCCTAATTATATTATTAATAATCAGATATATAACGAGAGCTCAAGAATACCTTTAAGTGACAATCTAGAAGCCACTGTCAGTCGATTAAAAGCCTTGGCTGAAGAAATAGTTCCTGTACGGAAACGCAAGAAACGTGCTTGGTGGAATGACGAATGCGATGTAGCGATTCAACGTACACATAAGGCCTGGTTAAATGACCAAAAAAAGAACTGAAAGCTCCATGGAGGATTTAATAAATGCTAGACGATCAACCGCCAAAGAAATTAGAACGGTCAAAAGGCAATTTCATAAGGACTAGCTAAAATCTATCGAGGATCTTTCAATCGCCACAAGACAAGAGATTACTATCAGACATTCAAACACTACCCGTCGAAATACACTCCACCTACTCTTATGATGAAGAATACAAATCTAAAGGTGGCACATAACAATGATAATTCAATGATATTGGCTAAATATTTCAAACAGTTACTAAACAGCCTGGAACCTGATCATCATTTGTAATTTGACCCCTATCCAAGAAACAAAACACATTTAGAAAGAGCTATACCACCACATCCAGAGGAAGTACAAGCAGTGATTAACTCACTTCGGAATTATAAAGCAGCAGGCGAGAACCAACTAGTGGCAGAACTTTGGAAATATGCAAATGTACAAATTATTCTGAACTTACACAAACATCTTACTGACATTTGGAATACTGAGAAGCTACCAGAGGAATGGAATGTTGCAATAATCCATCCACTACACAAAAAAGGAGATAGATCGTATCCAGATAATTATAGGGGTATATCCCTGCTGGATATTACTTATAAAATTTTTTCCAAGGTTCTGTATTTCAGAGTTCATGAACAACTTGATGGTGAACTAGGCGAATATCAAGGAGGCTTTCGTCCAGCACGAAGCTGTCCTGATCAAATTATTAGTCTCAAGTGGATAATGAAACATCAAAGGGTCAGGGACAAGAAACTAGTGATCACGTTTGTCGATTTTAAAAAAGCATACGATAGTATCCACCGTGAATCTCTGCTGTCAATTCTTAAAGAATTTGGTTTACATCAGAAACTTGTCAACCTCGTTGCAGTCACCCTTCGAAATACTAAAGCTAGAGTAAGGTTCAGAAACGAATTCTCTGAAACTTTTGAGATCCATACTGACCTTCGACAAGGTGACGGATTGTCTCCATTATTGTACAGTTGTGTGCTGGAGAAAATCATGCGTAAATAGAACAAGATATGCACACCATCTATTAAGATTGGAAGAAAGATTTGACTTAACTGCCTTGCTTGTGCAGATGATTTGGAGCTGTTAGCAAACAATATCGATGAAGCAAAGGTTCAGATAGAAAAACTAGAACGATTAGCGGCAAAGGTCGGATTGCAAATTTCATTTGAGAAAACAGAAATGATACCCAGCTTCCCAGTTGACTTATCCCGTATCATACTCCATAATGGTCCACAAATTAAAGTAGTAAGAAAGTTTAAATATCATGGTGAGATTATTACCTGGAATGTTAATGAAAGGGCATCAATAGATAGTAGAACATTAAAACTTCAGCGAGCGTAGAGAACCACATGGCCAACCTACAAAAAACAATCTCTCTCAATAAATGCTAAATTTCTACATTACTCCTCCGTCGTTAAACCGGAAGCAACATATACAAGTGAAACACTATTCAGACTAAATACTCAAGCAACAACTGACAACTTGCAGAAAGTTGATAGAAGAATACTCCGAACAATTATCAGTAAGAAACATCAAATTAATGGGCAATGGAGACTTTTGCCCAATTCAGTAGTGTATAAAGAAAGTGAATCCATTATTGATACAATGCAGAAAAGAAGGATTGCATTTTTCGGCCACATATCTCGCCTACCAAATACTAGAATTCTGAAGCAACTTTTTGACTACTTCTGGAACAGTAAAACCAAACATCTGGTTTAAAGAAGTACAAAGTGATCTGGATGAACTGAACATCACCACACACCAAATTCAACACATAGGAGAGAAATTGCTTCTGAAGAACAAATACACACGGCTGACATTCAAACCATCAGAACAGAAGAAGTATGTCATATCTGCAGAAGAACGAACAGCCAGATCACAGACAATGAAGATGTTTTGGGAAACGAAAAAATTGCTGACTGCTAAGACCTAAGACTCTGTTATGTTATCTTTGATTTTAGTGCTCCAATGTGGGTATAAACTACGTAAACAAGAGAACAGGAGAAGCAGGAATGAATATCTCTAAAGAATGTTGGGAAAAGGTTACCTCTCCAGATAAGAATATTTTAGCCGGTTGGGATAAAAGTCAAGGAAGTGAGAGCAAGCGATGGGCACCTTAACAAATGGAGCAAATGGCTCTGAGCACTATGGGACTTAACATCTGAGGTCATCAGTCCCCTAGAACTTAGAACTACTTAAACCTAACTAACCTAACGACGTCACACACATCGAGCCCGAGGCAGAATTCGAACCTTCAACTGTAGCGGTCACGCTGTTCCAGGCTGAAGCGCCTAGAACCGCTCGGCCACACCGGCCGGCGGCACCGTAACAGGCAAAAAAAAAAAAAAAAAAAGCCTGATGACTCAGTGAAGATGACGATGTTACGTAACGTGTTTATTTTCTAAGTTATGGAGTCGCAGAAGAAAAAGATTTTCTGACGATGTCATAACCCAGTCATCTTCGCAGACGAAGTCACGATCCAGCCATATCCAGTAGACAGACATTTTCCTCAGTTTGAAGTGGATCAGCCCCTCACCCTAAACGTATTTCGCCTATGTTATAGCATCCTCGGTATTTTCAAAGGAGTTTTGAAACATCCTTGGATGAAAACAAACGGAATTATCTTGTTTCTTAAATGCAATCGTAAGCTTCAGAAGTATGATCAGAACTATATGAAGTTTATAAAAAGAGTAATATACTTCATAACCTTGTAGCCAAACAATCTGCTGGATAATTTGTTAAGCCTGGAAGTGCAAACAGATGATAGTAGACTGCATTAAGTACAATATGGTGGTGTAGCGGTTCTCGCTTATCGATGGTGCAGGAAGTATGAATCAGTTATATTTATCTCTAGAACGACATTACCAGCACCCGCCTGCTTAGCGAAGGCCTCTATCACTTGCTTGAAACATGTTTATACACGGTCTAGTCACATTAATGTATCCACCTCCTGTGTTCAGTGTCAACGTGCAATAACACACTCACAGTAGGTAAGTGGCCGCACTAGGAATACATGTTATGCGAGGAATCATATCCGAAACGGTTAACTTTCTAAACTGTTCGCGTGCCGCCGTAATTTTATACACTTCAAGTGTATAAACTTATGACTGATATTTAACTAAAAACAGCTAATAACTTGCCTAGTGAATAAACTCACTTCAACGGTTCATTTTGTAGCAGCTGTACAGTTACTGTAAGGAACTAATAGAAACTTCCAACTGAAAATGTTGTATCTATAATCTCCACAGTGACAGAAAATATTTACAGCACTTTTTTTACACATCTTTGATTTGCTTCCTGTGAGTGTCAGTGGAAAAGTGAGAAAAATGTGTGTGTGTGTGTGTGTGTCTGTGTTAGTTTGGGTGAAGTGTGAGTAATGCAGTCCGAATGTATTCACAGTAAATGTATGACAGCTGTAAGTTTAAATAATTTCCATTACAGACAAGCAGGGGCCAATATTCTATACGGAGTGTCTCAAACGTTTTGGGTCGAATTGAAACAGGTGATAGCGGATCTACAGCCGATTATATTGAGATAGGGAATCAGTATTCGGAAGTGCACATACATTGTTATATCGACTTACAGAGGGTACATCGCATAACAGCAACGTAGCTGATAGTAACTGTTCCAGATGAGCACCGAAAGTCACAATGCTTGCATGGCGACAACGTACACCCCTTACCACCAAACAGACTTACTGCACACAACTTAGCTCATAGCATGTGTCTGATGTGACGACCACATGCATCGAAATGGTTCAAATGGCTCTGAGCACTATGGGACTCAACTGCTGTGTGGTCATCAGTCCCCTAGAACTTAGAACTACTTAAACCTAACTAACCTAAGGACATCACACACATCCATGCCCGAGGCAGGATTCGAACCTGCGACCGCAGCAGTCGCACGGTTCCGGACTGCGCGCCTAGAACCGCGAGACCACCGCGGCCGGCACCACATGCATCGCATTGGCGCATTAACCTGTGTTGCACTCATACCACTGTTCCTGGTGCTAGTTGTCCATTGTGTCTGACAGCTTGTGGCAACTTCAATAAAATTCTTCAGGGTATCAGACCGCATCGTCATAATTTAAAATACGCCAACGTTTCGGCCAGCGTTGCAGCTAGCCTTCATCAGGGCCTTACGTTAACTGCTAAATGAACACACTTGGTTCCTTAAATAGCTGCACGAGAAAACCGTGTCGTTACTTGATTGGCTGTAAAAGGAGGAGGAGGAGGGGTGAAAGGTATGCTTTATTGGTGTTTCCTTTATTATCTGTCATTGGCTGAAATAGCTGTTTTCTATTGGTCTTTATATTAATCCACCCCATTGGAGGAGACGGACGAATAGCGAACAGGTGATGGCTGTGACGTCACACTGTTTCCATGCTGTCCAGAAGCCGGTTGCGGCGTGCCATTGCTTTGTGTGCTCGCGACCACTACTGCGGCTCTCCGCGTGTCTGCATGGGCCGCCACGGCTCTGCCGCCGCTCCGTAGCCCTGCTATTGCAGGCAGCCAAGACCTCGGAAGCTTGTACCCGTCCTCTCTATTCATGTTGGCGGGTCTTTTGGCTATTTCTATCGCCTCTCTAATCTTTCTTTTGAAAGTGAGAGGCTGTTTCGCCAGGACGCGGGCTTCTTGAAAAAATATTGGTTTCCCGCACTCGTCTCGGTGTTCCGCCACTGCTGACAGTGTGTTGTTTCAGGCGGATATATCTTTCATGTTCCGAGAGCCTTGTGCTAATCGGACGTCCCGTCTCACCTATGTAGACTAATCCACACGCACAACCAATTTCATACACGCCAGCTGTGTGTAGTTTGTCAACTGCATCCTTTGTAGAACCGAGCATGTCTGATATTTTGTTTCTGCTTCGGAAAATTGGTTTGATGTCGGCTTTTCGTAGAATTTTGCCAATACGTTCGGTGACCCCTTGTACATATGGTAACACAGCAATGCTCTGTGCCTCCTTCTCCTCTTCCCTATTAGTCTTCTCCCTTGTCGACATGGTGCTGTCTATCATCTGCTTCCCATAGCCATTAGTTCCGAAGATGGACCTGAGGCGTTGAAGTTCTGTCTTCAGATGTTCTTCGTCGCTTATCCTGTACGCTCTCTTCGTTAGCGTGTGCAGGGCGGACTTCTTCTGCGTGGGGTGATGGTGGGAGGAGGCGTGAAGGTACCTGTCCGTATTGGTTGGTTTCCTGTACACTTCGTGGCCAAGTTTACCATCAGGTTTTCGATAAACTTCCACGTCGAGAAAAGGCAGCACCCCATTCTTCTCTGTTTCCATTGTAAACTGAATTTTCCTATGCTGTTGGTTAAGGTGCTTGTGGAAGTTCTGTAACTCCTCTTCTCCGTGGGGCCAGATGACGAAAGTATCATCGACATAGCGAAGCCAACAATTTGGACGTAATGGTGCGGACTGGAGGGCTGTTTCCTCAAATGCCTCCATGAAAATTTCTGCTGCGATAGGCGATAGGGGTGAGCCCATAGCTACACCGTCAGTTTGTTCATAAAATTGACCTCTCCACTTGAAATAGGTGGTCGTCAGACAGTGGCGCACAAGCTCACATGTATCAGGTGCCACGCGTTCTTCTAGGATGTTCACAGTATCTGACACTGGGACATTCGTGAATAGGGATTTGACGTCGAAACTAACCATCAGATCTTGGTCCGTAACACGCATTTCCTTTAGGAGAGACACGAAGTGAGTGGAATCCTTAACGTGGGACTCGGTTTGGTGCACTAGGTGTCGGAGCCTAGGTGCCAGTTCTTTCGCTAGGTAGTAGGTCGGCGAATTTATACTGTTTACTATGGGCCTTAAGGGGAAGTCGGTTTTGTGTACCTTCGGTACACCATATATCCTTGGTGCCTGTGTCACTTGCGGGATGAATCTTCTGGCCTTGTCGAAATTGATTCTAGAGTGCTTGAGCAGTGCCTGCGTCGTTCTGATTACCTTGGCCGTCGGATCTCCCTGAAGTTTCTTGTAGATAGGTTCTGCGAGAATATCTTCCATTCGTTTGTTGTAATCAGTTGTGTCCAAGACTACAGTGGCGTTGCCCTTATCTGCCTTTGGCATTGAGGAAACTGCGCGCGCTGTTGTGCCATCGCGGTGGTGCTCCATCTTGCTGATGGAACCTTACGCTAATATGGAAAGTTACTTCATCGCTGAATACCATCCGTGACATAAAGGTGTCATCTTCCATGTCCTCTAGAATAGCATTGCTTAAGTCCACCCACTTCACTTTGTCAGTATCTTGAAGAGCTTGAACCAGTTGTAATCGATATGGTTTGAGGGCTAAACGACGCCACACTGTCATGCGCGGTAACGCAAGTTCCCTACTAGCACGACGCGTAGACTTCCCGCGTAGACTTGCGGTGGCTCACTGTTTGCTCAGGAACACGTGGCCGGCCAAGACTTTTGCCTTTACAGAGACATTATGTTTCTTCAAACTGTTTATACCACTGTCAAATGTTCTTTGGTCATGGTGGTTTAGCACGAAATCGAATATGAAACGCCCGCTCAACTGCGATCACTGGTTGAGTACGACTAAATTCAATAACACAATACGCCTTCTGTTGTGCGGATGCCATATTGCGCGATCTGGCTGCACGCTCCAGGTCATCTAGCAGATTTTTCTGAAACTCTAGACCATGCAGGTTACATCTAGCGCTGTTGCAGTTACCTAGTGACATTTGTCTCAATGTTATTACAAGTTAAAATCGGGTCATTCTTTTTGGGACACACTGTATATACTATTATTAGTAATGATGTGCTTTTGCGTGTTCAGCAAAGTTATTGATCACGTTTATCTGCATGATATTTCGACGACGATCAAATCGTTTCCCTCATGTGCTGATGAAGCGAAGGCTGTTGCACTTTCGGTTCAAAAGAGAACACGCAAATGACGACAGGCAAAAGTTAGTAGAGATTCGTGCATCTGTGAAAAGATCTATGGGCGAAGCATACTATACCAACAGCAATCATAGCAGTGATATCTTAGCAAAATAACTGGCCGAAAACTCGAGAAAATTCTGGTAAGTAAAATCGCTAAGTGGGTCTAAGGCATCCATCTACAATACTGGCCATTAAAATTGCTACACCTCGAAGATGACGTGCTACAGACGCGAAATGTAACCTACAGGAAGAAGATGCTGTGATATGCAAATGATTAGCTTTTCAGAGCATTTACACAAGGTTGGCGCCGGTGGCGACACCTACAACGTGCTGACATGAGGAAAGTTTCCAACCGATTTCTCATACACAAACAGCAGTTGACCGGCGTTGCCTGGTGAAACGTTGTCGTGATGACTCGTGTAAGGAGGAGAAATTCTTACCATCACGTTTCCGACTTTGATAAAGGTCGGATTGTAGCCTATCGCGATTGCTGTTTATCGTATCGCGACAATACTGCTCGCATTGGTCGAGATCCAATGACTGTTAGCAGAATATGGAATCGGTGGGTTCTGGAGGGTAATACGGAACGCCGTGATGGATCCCAACGGTCTCGTATCAATAGCAGTCGAGATGACAGTCATCTTATCCGCATGGCTGTAACGGATCGTGCAGCCACGTCTCGATCCCTGAGTCAACAGATGGGGACGTCTGCAAGACAACAACCATCTGCACGAAGAGTTCGACGACGTTTGCAGCAGAATGGACTATCAGCTTGGAGATCATGGTTGCGGTTACCCTTGACGCTGCATCACAGACAGGATCGCCTGCGATGGTGTACTCAATGACGAACCTGGCTGCATGAATGGCAAAATGTCATTTGTTCGGATGAATCCAGGTTCTGTTTACAGCATCATGATGGTCGCATCCCCGTTTGGCGACATCGCGGTGAACGCACATTGGGAGCGTGTATTCGTCATCGCTATACTGGCGTATCACCCGGCGAGATGGTATGGGGTGCCATTAGTTACACGTCTCGGTCACCTCTTGTTCGCATTGACGGCACTTTGAACAGTGGACGTTACATTTCAGATGTGTTACGACCCGTGGCTCTGCCCTTAATTCGATCCCTGCGAAACCCTAAATTTCAGCAGGATAATACACGACCGCATCTTGCAGGTCCTGTACGGGCCTTTCTGCATACAGAAAATGTTCGACTGCTGCACTGGCCAGTACATTCTCCAGATCTATCCCCAATTGAAAACGTCTGGTGAATGGTGACCGAGCAACTGGCTCGTCACAATACCCCAGTCACTACTCTTGATGAACTGTGGTATCGTGTTGAAGCTGCATGGGCAGCTGTACCTGTGCGCGCCATCCAAGCTCTGTTTGACTCAGTGCCTAGGCGTATCAAGGCCGTTATTACGGCCAGTGGTGGTTGTTCTGGGTACTGATTTCTCAGGATCTATGCACCCGAACTGCGTGAAAATGTAATCACATAGCCAGGTTGGGTGGCCCTGCGGTTCTAGGCGCTACAGTCTGGAACCGCGCGATCGCTACAGTCGCAGATTCGAATCCTGCCTCGGGCATGGATGTGTGTGATCTTCTTAGGTTAGTTAGGTTTAAGTAGTTCTATGTTCTAGGCGACTGATGACCTCAGAAATTAAGTCCCATAGTGCTTAGAGCCATTTGAACCATTTGTAGTCACATGTCAGTTCTATTATAATATATTTGTCCCATGAATACCCGTTTATCATCTGCATTTCTTCTTGGTGTAGCAATTTTAATGGCCAGGAGTGTAGTCACTCGTTGACCAGTATGGTGTGGCAGATGAAGGTAGCAAAAACAAATCCAAAGTTTTAAAGTCCGCATTTAAGAAAACGTTCACGCAGGAGACTCGTACAAACATACCGTCGTTTGACCATCGCACAGACTTCCGTAGGGACAGCACAATAATAAGCATCCCTGGTGTAGTGAAACAACTGGAAGAGTTGAAAACAAATATATCACCAGGTCCGGATGGAATCCCAGTTCGGTTTTACAAAGAGCACTCCACGGCACTGACCCCTTACTTAGCTTGTATTTATCGCGAATCTTTCGCCCAGCGCACAGCTCCAAGCTACTCAAAGACAGCGCAGTTGTCTCCTGTATATAAGAAAGGTTAAAGAAGAGACCCGAAAAATTACACACCAATACCCTTAACATTGGTTTTATGTAGAATTCTGAAGCATATTCTCAGTTCGAATATAATAAACTTCTTAGAGACCGAAAAGCTGATATACACGAAGCAGTACGATTTTTAGAAAGCGTCGCTCGTGCGAAACTCAGCTTGCCCTTTTCTCAGATGATCTGTTGCGAACTACGGATGAAGGGCAATAGGCAGTTTCCACGTTTCTAGATTTCCGAAAAGCATTTGGCACGGTACCCCACTGCAGACAGTTAACGAAGGTACGAACATACCGGATAGGTTCCCAGGTATGTGATTGGCTCGAAGACTTCTTAAGAAATAGAACCCAGTATGTTGTCCAGGATGGCGAGTGTTCATCAGAGACAAGGGTATCGCCAGGAATGCCCCAGGAAAGCGTGATAGGACCGTCATTATTTTTATACACGTAAATGATCTGGCGGACATAGTGGGCAGCAATCTGCGGTTGTTCGCTGATGATGCTGTGCTTGCGGGCAGGCGTCGAAATTGAGTAACTGTTGGAGGAAGCAAAATCACCTAGAAAAAGTTGCTGTGATGAATGACAGCTATCTCTTCGCATGCACCATTAGTTGAGTCCCTTTTGACAGAGTCACGTCATTTAAATATTTGAGCGTAACACTGCAAAGCGACATGAAATGGAACGAGCATGTGAGGACGGTGGTAGGGAAGGCGAATGGTCAACTTCGGTTTATTAGGAGAATTTTAGGAAACTGTGGTTCATCCGTAAACGAGAGCGCATATAGGATACTGGTGCGGCCTTTTCTCGAGTACTGCTCGAGTGTTTTGGATCCGTACCACGTCGGCTTGAAGGAAGAAAATGGTTCAAATGGCTCTGAGCACTATGGGACTTAACTTCTGAGGTCATCAGTCCCCTAGAACTTAGAACTACTGAAACCTAACTAAACTAAGGACATCACACACATCCATGCCCGAGGCAGGATTCGAACCTGCGACCGTAGCGGTCGCGCGGTTCCACACTGAAGCGCTTAGAACCGCTTGGCCACTTCGGCCGGCGCTTGAACGAAGACATCGAAGCAGTTCTGAGGCGGGCTGTTAGATTTGTTACCGGTAAGTTCGACCAACACGAAGTGTTACGGAGACGATTCGGGAATTCAAATGAGACTCACTGGAGGGAAGGCGACCATCTTTTCGAGAAATACTTTTGAGAGAATTTAGAGAACCGACATTTGAAGCTCACAGCAGAACAATCCTACAGACGCCAACACAAATTTCACGTGAGGACTACGAAGGTAAGATACGAGTAATCAGGGCTCATGTCGAGGCGTAAGGACAGGAGTATTTCCCTCGCTGTATCTCCGAGTGGTAGAGTAAAGAGACTACAAATTGCAGTTGTTTCAAACAAAATGCCTTTTTCGCATACTGCACATCGAAATTTTTATTTTTATTTATGCACCCAGCCGCTTTTCGCCATTTTTGCAGAACATCTTCAGTGGGTGTCCTGAAATATTACATGACTTGTTCATTTTCATACATAGGTTATCGTTTCACATCTAGGTTATAGATTTGAAAACATTTCCTTAATTTTTTTTATGAAATGGAAAGGTACTTACAGGTAACTTCTAATTCACTGCATCTAAGCAAACTGCTTTTTCTCATCTGGCAACCAGGTGGATATCTGACAGTTCACTTTCAGTTCACTGTTTACGTTACACATCACTGTAACTGCCATCTTTTTAATACAGAGTTTCATCTGTTTTTCTAAGTGTTACCAACATTCTTAGTTTTCTGCATTCAACTGTTTTGTGAATGTGTATGTGTGTGTGTGTGTGTGTGAGAGAGAGAGAGAGAGAGAGAGAGAGAGAGAGAGAGAGAGAGAGAGATTTTTTAATAAAATAAAAATTATTTATTTTATTTTAATTACTATTTTTATTCATCTATTTATTCTTAAAAATAATAATAATTATTATTATTATATTTTCCTGTATAGATTTATGAGAGGAATCAGATGTGTAATCATTTGTTGGGATTTCTGTCTATTGTATGATCAATCAATGTAAACAGTGAGTTGTTAGTCATATTTACTTGGTCATTAAGTAATTCTTTGTTTACAGCCTTTGTTTTGTATATATGATAATTTTCCTGTAGTGTTAGGAGATGTCTTTCATTATTTATTCTAATTTTTTCATATCATTTTCTCTTGTAGTAGGTTTGTTGTTGTTGTTTTCTGTCAAATGTTCTGCAAAAGTTGAGTGGCTCGTTCCATATTTCCATGCTTTGATATGTTCTTTGTACCGACTGTCAAATGCTCTGCTGCTTTGTCCTATATACCTTCCATCACATGTGTTGCACTGTAGTTGGTATATTACTGCTTTTTGGTATATTTCTGTGTTTTTGTTATTTTTGGAATGTGCCTTTGGATTGAATTGTCTGTTTTGAATGCCGTGTTTATCCCTTGTCTTTTGAAAATGATTGTTATTTTATGTGTGAGTTTGTGCTTGTATGTCATTGTGTGTCATCTTGAATCTTCTTTCTTGTTTTCCTGTATTCTTTGTGTCGTTATTGTTCTGTCACTGTTTGTGCCCGTTTTTGTAGTGTTGTTTGTGGGTGTTTATGTGCTTTGTTCACTGACTGTATTTGTTTTCTAATTTTTCTGTTTAATTTGGTGACTACATAATAATCATTATTATTTACAAGAATAAATAAAGTAATAAAAATAGTAATAAAAATAAAATAAATAATTTTTATTTTATTAAAAAGTCTCTCTCTCCCCCCCCCTCTCTCTCTCTCTCTCTCTCTCTCTCTCTCACACACACACACACACACACATTCACAAAACAGTTGAATGCAGAAAACTGAGAAGGTTGGCAACACTTAGAAAAACAGATGAAACTCGGTATTAAAAAGATGGCAGTTACAGTGATGTGTAACCTAAACAGTGAACTGAAAGTGAACTGTAAGATATCCACCTGGTTGCCAGATGAGAAAAAGCAGTTTGCTTAGATGCAGTGAATTAGAAGTTACCTGTAAGTACCTTTACATTCCATAAAAAAAGTTAAGAAAATGTTTTTAAATCTATAACCTAGATGTGAAACGATAACCTTTGTATAAAAATGGACAAATCATGTAATATTTCAGGACACCCACTGAAGATGCCGTGCAAAAAAGGGCGAAACGCGTCTGGGTGCATAAATAAAAATAAACATTTCGATCTGCAGCATGCAAAAAAATGGCCACTACAAGAAACGTGGAAATAGGCTAGTAATGATACAGGGTACCCTCCATCACGTACCATGGCTTGCAGAATATGTGTGCAGATGTAGACGTGGATGAGCAAGTAATTCGAAGTTATTTTATAGCTGTAACACATTTTCGGGAATCCATAGAAACGGTGGAACGTTTTATCAGTATGGGAAATAGTTATATTGAGACGATATTCTACAAAAAACCTATTTTGACTCTCGCAAAACAGTTGTCAACGCTGCAGACAAGATAAAGTCTTAACATCACGCGGGACTTGTTGGTATTGCGATAAGTGGCAGACACAGAGGAATAAAATGACTAGAGGGCAGCGAACCACTAGCTTATGCAATAACTGAAAGACAAATCCAAGGACATTACTCATAATCTTTCGTCAACATTCACCCTAAAACAATGGCCACTAGATGCTAAGATGCTTCATTGTGTGTGCACTGTTCGTTTCACTTGACGAGCAGTGTAGTGCGCCTTGGTAAATGCTGCTCAAGGACATGAGCAGGCGGCGCGAACCGTGCAAACAGAATCTGCTACTTGACCTTGAATGTCTGTTACGTCAAAAAACACTAGTGTGTTCCCAAAAATAAGTCGATGTAAGGAAACTGCATGTTACCTAGTAACCGCTCTGCTTGGGCGTTTTATGAGATGCCTGTGTGTGACCTTTCTACTGCGAGCAGTCAGACATCGTGGTTACTTCAAGGAGTCACGTTATTGGATGAGTAACAGAGAGCGCGTGCAATGGAACAACTCCGTGTTAGCAAAATTTATTGTTCTGCTGTACTTTGCTGCACACGAACGGCTCATTCCGTGAGCCTTTCCAGTCTTTTTTAATTTTTTTGTGCATTAGAAAAGCTCACTGGTAGTTGCCTTTGATGTATGAACTTTTTGTGAAGAGCTGTCTCATTGATGACTTAAATTATTCGGTATCAGACAGTTCCTATGTGTTATGACGATAGTTCCAGGAAATTCCCATTTCCGAACTCGTCCGTACTTGAAATACAAACGTGAATAAATAACTATTGCTTGTTTGACTCTTGAAAGCTGGATATGATGCAGATGCGGTATTCTCACAAGATTTAAAGGCTACCAGCTGCCAGCTGTCGGCCCCGGTAGCTGCGCGAGCAGCGCCTTAGGTTGCTAGCCGAAGGAGCCTGGGTTCGATTCTCGTCCGGGTCGGAGATTTTCTTCGCTCGGGGAACTGTCCTTCAGTTCGTATCGTCAGAAATGACATTTCACTGTATAGCCACGTCCTGAAAGCCAATAAACCGAATTAAAAAGCCGGCCGCGGTGGCCGTGCGGTTCTAGGCGCTGCAGTCAGGAACCGTGCGACTGCTACGGTCGCAGGTTCGACTCCTGCCTCGGGCATGGATGTGTGTGATGTCCTTAGGTTAGTTAGGTTTAACTAGTTCTAAGTTCTAGGGGACTGATGACCTAAGATGTGAAGTCCCATAGTGCTCAGAGCCATTTTGAACCGAATTAAAAAGAAAAAAAAAGAAAAAAAAAGGAAGCTACTGGGACGTTGACACAGAGTAGAGGTCAAAGTATTTACCAAAGGCAGAAGTTCTAAACATTAATTAAAGGCAACTATTTGCGGTAGGGGCTGTGCTGTGCTTGTTGGACGATTTGTCTGCAAGACAAGGGCGCTACGATGATTGCGGTGTGGTTCCAATATTAGCAATATCAGTTGTATATTTACAACTGGCAGAAATGTAAGTTTGACATTGGCTACAATTATAATTTCAGCTAATTTAAATTTGATTTCTTTTGATTTCAGAGAGACGCCGTAATAAAAGTCCACAAATGGTATAAAGTGTTATATATTTGAAGTAAGAAATTTTTTGCTACAGGCCTTAAATTACAGTGATGAATGATGAAGTCTCATACTCTTTGACAGAGCGTAGGGGATCGATGCGGGAGACCCGCACCGCCTTACTAGGCAAGGTCCTAGTGCAGGTGATTTGCCATTGTCTTCCTCCGACCGCAATGGGGATGAATGATGATGATGATGACGACACAAAAATACCCAGTCATCTCGAAGCAGGGAAAATCCTTGACCCCGCGGGGAATCGAAGCCTGGTCCGCGTGCTCGGGAAGCGAGAACGCTACCGCGAGACCACAAGCAGCGGACTATAAATTATTAGGAGACAAGTAATTCTTGTTACAGTTCTGAGATAGTGCAGTGTTATGATTAGCATATATTTGTTACTGGAGCGCCCATGTGAATGAAGTCACAGTATACATGCACTCTAAGAACAACGCTGCAATCGGTGGAATTACAGCACGTCTGTCTTGTTCCTAAAGGTCTTAAATTTGCGATAAACCTGCAGTGCAGTTTCCTGCTAAGAGAAAGCATGTCTAAAAATTTCTATTTTTAGGTGTGACCTTTTTTCGTGCATTTTTACCTTCACGTGAGGGAGCTGGCACGTCACTAATCATTACTCGGAAACATCCATTCCGATGCACAGCATCCCTTTCAATGTTTCCCGTGTTTTGTCTAAATGATGGCTACAACAAGTTTTTGACGAGTTTCTTTCACCATTCATGTCACGTGCGATCCTTTCCTCCATCTTCTATAATCTCGATGGCTGATATTAGAACACGAAAAAATATGTACCTGTTCAACATAGCAAAATCATGTTTGTGAAAACAGATGAACAACAATGAAACCATCTCAAAAGCATGGTCACTAGTATGACTAATGAACGCTGAATGTTTCAAATCAGCGTTGCGTCATTATCGGAAAAATCGATAGATGTGTTCACTACATGACGATCAGTTGTTATCTGCTGTTTTAACGGGTTATGCTCGTGTTGTAATGGATTATATCCTTTTCTATGTTAAAGCTTCCCCCATGAACCATGGACCTTGCCGTTGGTGGGGAGGCTTGCGTGCCTCAGCGATACAGATGGCCGTACCGTAGGTGCAACCACAACGGAGGGGTATCTGTTGAGAGGCCAAACAAACGTGTGGTTCCTGAAGAGGGGCAGCAGCCTTTTCAGTAGTTTCAGGGGCAACAGTCTGGATGATTGACTGATCTGGCCTTGTAACATTAACCAAAACGGCCTTGCTGTGCTGGTACTGCGAACGGCTGAAAGCAAGGGGAAACTACAGCCGTAATTTTTCCCGAGGACATGCAGCTTTACATGCAGCTTTAAGGTATGATTAAATGATGATGGCGTCCTCTTGGGTAAAATATTCCGGAGGTAAAATAGTCCCCCACTCGGATCTCCGGGCGGGGACTACTCAAGAGGACGTCGTTATCAGGAGAAAGAAAACTGGCAATCTACGGATCGGAGCGTGGAATGTCAGATCCCTTAATCGGGCAGGTAGGTTAGAAAATTTAAAAAGGGAAATGGATAGGTTAAAGTTAGATATAGTGGGAATTAGTGAAGTTCGGTGGCAGGAGGAACAAGACTTTTGGTCAGGTGATTACAGGGTTATAAATACAAAATCAAATAGAGGTAATGCAGGAGTAGGTTTAATAATGAATAAAAAAATAGGAGTGCGGGTTAGCTACTACAAACAGCATAGTGAACGCATTATTGTGGCCAAGATAGACACAAAGCCCATGCCTACTACAGTAGTACAAGTTTATATGCCAACTAGCTCTGCAGATGATGAAGAAATTGATGAAATGTATGACGAGATAAAAGAAATTATTCAGGTAGTGAAGGGAGACGAAAATTTAATAGTCATGGGTGACTGGAATTCGTCAGTAGGAAAAGGGAGAGAAGGAAACGTAGTAGGTGAATATGGATTGGGGGGAAGAAATGAAAGAGGAAGCCGCCTTGTAGAATTTTGCACAGAGCATAACTTAATCATAGCTAACACTTGGTTCAAGAATTATAAAAGAAGGTTGTATACCTGGAAGAATCCTGGAGATACTAATAGGTATCAGATAGATTATATAATGGTAAGACAGAGATTTAGGAACCAGGTTTTAAATTGTAAGACATTTCCAGGGGCAGATGTGGATTCTGACCACAATCTATTGGTTATGAACTGCAGATTGAAACTGAAGAAACTGCAAAAAGGTGGGAATTTAAGGAGATGGGACCTGGATAAACTGAAAGAACCAGAGGTTGTAAAGAGTTTCAGGGAGAGCATAAGGGAACAATTGACAGGAATGGGGGAAAGAAATACAGTAGAAGAAGAATGGGTAGCTCTGAGGGATGAAGTAGTGAAGGCAGCAGACGATCAAGTAGGTAAAAAGACGAGGGCTAATAGAAATCCTTGGGTAACAGAAGAAATATTGAATTTAATTGATGAAAGGAGAAAATACAAAAATGCAGTAAATGAAGCAGGCAAAAGGGAATACAAACGACTCAAAAATGAGATCGACAGAAAGTGCAAAATGGCTAAGCAGGGATGGCTAGAGGACAAATGTAAGGATGTAGAGGCTTGTATCACTAGGGGTAAGATAGATACTGCCTACAGGGAAATTAAAGAGACCTTTGGAGAGAAGAGAACCACTTGTATAAATATCAAGAGGTCAGATGGCAACCCAGTTCTAAGCAAAGAAGGGAAGGCAGAAAGGTGGAAGGAGTATATAGAGGGTTTATACAAGGGTGATGTACTTGAGGACAATATTATGGAAATGGAAGAGGATGTAGATGAAGATGAAATGGGAGATAAGATACTGCATGAAGAGTTTGACAGAGCACTGAAAGACCTGAGTCGAAACAAGGCCCCGGGAGTAGACAACATTCCATTAGAACTACTGATGGCCTTGGGAGAGCCAGTCATGACAAAACTCTACCATCTGGTGAGCAAGATGTATGAGACAGGCGAAATACCCACAGACTTCAAGAAGAATATAATAATTCCAATCCCAAAGAAGGCAGATGTTGACAGATATGAAAATTACCGAACTATCAGTTTAATAAGTCACAGCTGCAAAATACTAACGCGAATTCTTTACAGACGAATGGAAAAACTGGTAGAAGCGGACCTCGGGGAAGATCAGTTTGGATTCCGTAGAAATGTTGGAACACGAGAGGCAATACTAACCTTACGACTTATCTTAGAAGAAAGATTAAGAAAAGGCAAACCTACATTTCTAGCATTTGTAGACTTAGAGAAAGCTTTTGACAACGTTAACTGGAATACTCTCTTACAAATTCTGAAGGTGGCAGGGGTAAAATACAGGGAGCGAAAGGCTATTTACAATTTGTACAGAAACCAGATGGCAGTTATAAGAGTCGGGGGGCATGAAAGGGAAGCAGTGGTTGGGAAAGGAGTGAGACAGGGTTGTAGCCTCTCCCCGATGTTATTCAATCTGTATATTGGGCAAGCAGTAAAGGAAACAAAAGAAAAATTCGGAGTAGGTATTAAAATTCATGGAGAAGAAGTAAAAACTTTGAGGTTCGCCGATGACATTGTAATTCTGTCAGAGACAGCAAAGGACTTGGAAGAGCAGTTGAACGGAATGGACAGTGTCTTGAAAGGAGGATATAAGATGAATATCAACAAAAGCAAAACGAGGATAATGGAATGTAGTCAAATTAAATCGGGTGATGCTGAGGGGATTAGATTAGGAAATGAGACACTTAAAGTAGTAATGGAGTTTTGCTATTTAGGGAGTAAAATAACTGATGATGGTCGAAGTAGAGAGGATATAAAATGTAGACTGGCAATGGCAAGGAAATCGTTTCTGAAGAAGAGAAATTTGTTAACATCGAGTATTGATTTAAGTGTCAGGAAGTCGTTTCTAAAAATATTTGTATGGAGTGTAGCCATGTATGGAAGTCAAACATGGACGATAACCAGTTTGGACAAGAAGAGAATAGAAGCTTTCGAAATGTGGTGCTACAGAAGAATGCTGAAGATAAGGTGGGTAGATCACGTAACTAATGAGGAGGTATTGAATAGGATTGGGGAGAAGAGAAGTTTGTGGCACAACTTGACTAGAAGAAGGGATCGGTTGGTAGGACATGTTTTAAGGCATCAAGGGATCACAAATTTAGCATTGGAGGGCAGCGTGGAGGGTAAAAATCGTAGAGGGAGACCAAAAGATCAATACACTAAGCAGATTCAGAAGGATGTAGGTTGCAGTAGGTACTGGGAGATGAAGAAGCTTGCACAGGATAGAGTAACATGGAGAGCTGCATCAAACCAGTCTCAGGACTGAAGACCACAACAACAACAACTATGTTAAAGCACTTACTGTCGTTCTGATGCGCATAACTATGAAGACTTTTACATGTCCTATTTGGTTTGCAATTTCAGAAATAATAATGGCAAGTGAATAATTTTTTTTTTCAGAGAAGAAAAATTATTTTACACCTTTACTACAAAGTGAAATAAGGTAGATCACACGCGATGAGTTGGATTCGCTGGGTGTGTTGCTGGGATAATACACAGATGTCTCTGTAGCGAGGGAGATTTATAACTCAAGAGAAAGACGAATCTCGCCAGGCTAGGATAGCAAGGGCGCCGTTAAAGTCCCGTTTTATCCAATGAGAGAATTGTACACTTGATATCACTGGTGGAAACAGGAAATAGCTTACCACAAACGTTCCAGGCTAGAAGCCTGGGCTGGAAACTTTATTACTCCAGATCTTGCATCGAAGTGTATTGATCTTCGGAAAAAATTTCGGTGAAAACTGTTTTCTGCTGTAAGGTACATTTTGAAGTAATATTTCACAAACAAATGTGGAGTGGAAAGGGGGACTGTCCATAACGTGATCGCTATTGTCAATATATAATTCTGTTGGTCGAACTGAAAACAGATCCAGGCCAAGCGAATGTAAGTAGCGTCGTGCGAAAGCTACGAGAATAGACAGGGAGGTACCTAATCTTCCTGTTGAAGACTGCTGCCTAGACCTCCCTGTTACACTTGTGCTGGATGACTTTTGCTTGCGACTTGGCTCAAGACTCTGGTGGTGAGTGCTGATGAGTCGGGTCGGCGGCACTGTGATTACCGCGCTGGATTCGAATTCCGGAAGACAGCTTTCAGATCCTCTTCCAGGCATCCAGATTCTGGTTTCTCATGATTTCCCTCAATCACTTAAGGCAAGTACCGAAATGTTTCCTTAGAAAACGACGTGGCCATCTCCCCTTCTCGTCCTTCCTTCAATCAAAACTTTTGCTCTGTCTATAATCACCTTGTTGTCGATGACACATTCAAACTCAGTCCTCCCCCTCTTCCTCCTAGAGAACTTTCAGCCAGATATAGTTGGCAGACGGCCCTCGACTTTTTCGAAGTCATGTATAAAACTCTCTCAGAAATCTAGCTACGTCGTGTCTGAGTTGAGACTTGAACTTTTGAAAGATATTCACCATCTTCTTCATGAGCTTATGACAAAGAAGATGGTAAATATCGCCGAAAGTCGAGTTTTAACTCAGATATGACGTTGCTAGACCACCGATGATATTTCGTACATAGTTGGTACATGTACGAGTTGTCATCAGTTCCAACTTCAGCTTTCTGGGCTGACACACACAAGCTGCTGATTGAGCTAAAAATGTTATCTTTGCAGAAGCCGCGTATCCCATGGCGCCGCCGTCGTTGACTTTCCCGATAATGCAATGAACTGGCACACGCAACGAGATAGTGCCTTCAAATATTGCTTCCAAATGTTCTGAGTTTGTCTCAGGGTTACAAAAACTTAAAACCAGGATAAAGTGGACCCGAGCTCATCAACAGAATGGACAACAATTTCAGTAAGTATTGATTCACTAACTATTAAATTGTTGTTGTTGTTGTTTTCGTCTTCGGCCCGAAAACCGGTTTGCTAGCTTTCACCACGACAGTCTATCCTGTGCAACTCTCTTAATCTCTATTGACTGCCGTCAATCCTTAGTCTTCCTCTATACTTGTCATCCTTTACAAATGGCTCAAATGGCTCTGAGCACTATGGGACTTAACATCTGAGGTCAACAGTCCCCTAGAACTTAGAACTACTTAAACCTAACTAACCTAAAGACATCACACACATCCATTCCCGAGGCAGGATTCGAACCTGCGACCGTAGTGGTCGCGCGGTTCCAGACTGAAGCGCCTACAACCACTCGGCCACATCGGCCGGCTTCATCCTTTACACCTCCCTCTGTTACCGGATTGACGATTCCTTGGTATCTTAGGATATTTCCTATTTTTTCTTTTTGGTCATCAGTCTACTGACTGGTTTGATGCGGCCCGCCACGAATTCCTTTTCTGTGCTAACCTCTTCATCTCAGAGTAGCACTTGCAACCTACGTCCTCAATTATTTGCTTGACGTATTCCAATCTCTGTCTTCCTCTACAGTTTTTGCCCTCTACAGCTCCCTCTAGTACCATGCAAGTCATTCCCTCATGTCTTAGCAGATGTCTTATCATCCTGTCCCTTCTCCTTATCAGTGTTTTCCACATATTCCTTTCCTCTCCGATTCTGCGTAGAACCTCCTCATTCCTTACCTTATCAGTCCACCTAATTTTCAACATTCGTCTATAGCACCACATCTTAAATGCTTCGATTCTCTTCTGTTCCGGTTTTCCCACAGTCCATGTTTCACTACCATACAATGCTGTACTCCAGACGTACATCCTCAGAAATTTCTTCCTCAAATTAAGGCCGGTATTTGATATTAGTAGACTTCCTTTGGCCAGAAATGCCTTTTTTGCCATAGCGAGTCTGCTTTTGATGTCCTCCTTGCTCCGTCCGTCATTGGTTATTTTACTGCCTAGGTAGCAGAATTCCTTAACTTCATTGACTTCGTGACCATCAATCCTGATGTTAAGTTTCTCGCTGTTCTCATTTCTACTACTTCTCATTACCTTCGTCTTTCTCCTATTTACTCTCAAACCATACTGTGTACTCCTTAGACTGTTCATTCCGTTCAGCAGATTATATAATTCTTCTTCACTTTCACTCAGGATAGCAATGTCATCAGCGAATCGTATCATTGATATCCTTTCACCTTGTATTTTAATTCCACTCCTGAACCTTTCTTTTATTTCCATCATTGCTTCCTCGATGTACAGATTGAAGAGTAGGGGCGAAAGGCTACAGCCTTGTCATACACCCGTCTTAATACGAGCACTTCGTTCTCGATCGTCCACTCTTATTATTCCCTCTTGGTTGTTGTACATATTGTATATGACCCGTCTCTCCCTATAGCTTATCCCTACTTCAGAATCTCGAACAGCTTGCACCATTTTATATTGTCGAACGCTTTTTCCAGGTCGACAAATCCTATGAAAGTGTCTTGATTTTTCTTTAGCGTTGCTTCCATTATTAGCCGTAACGTCAGAATTGCCTCTCTCGTCCCTTTACTTTTCCTAAAGCCAAACTGATCGTCACCTAGCGCGTTCTCAATTTTCTTTTCCATTCTTCTGTATATTATTCTTGTAAGCAGCTTCGATGCATGAGCTGTTAAGCTGATTGTGCGATAATTCTCGCACTTGTCAGCTCTTGCCGTCTTCGGAATTGTGTGGATGATGCTTTTCCGAAAGTCAGATGGTATGTTGCCAGACTCATATATTCAACACACCAACGTGAATAGTCGTTTTGTTGCCACTTCCCCCAATGATTTTAGAAATTCTGATGGAATGTTATCTATCCCTTCTGCCTTATTTGACCGTAAGTCCTCCAAAGCTCTTTTAAATTCCGATTCTAATACTGGATCCCCTATCTCTTCTAAATCGCCTCCTGTTTGTTCTTCTATCACATCAGATAAATCTTCACCCTCATAGAGGCTTTCAATGTATTCTTTCCACCTGTCTGCTCTCTCCTCTGCATTTAACAGTGGAATTCCCGCTGCACTCTTAATGTTACCACTGTTGCTTTTAATGTCACCAAAGGTTGTTTTGACTTTCCTGTATGCTGAGTCTGTCCTTCCGACAATCATATCTTTTTCGATGTCTTCACATTTTTCCTGCAGCCATTTCGTCTTAGCTTCCCTGCACTTCCTATTTATTTCATTCCTCAGCGACTTGTATTTCTGTATTCCTGATTTTCCCGGAACATGTTTGTACTTCCTCCTTTCATCAATCAACTGAAGTATTTCTTCTGTTACCCATGGTTTCTTCGCAGCTACCTTCTTTGTACCTATGTTTTCCTTCCCAACTTCTGTGATGGCCCTCTTTAGAGATGTCCATTCCTCTTCAACTGTACTGCCTACTGCGCTATTCCTTATTGCTGTATCTATAGCGTTAGAGAACTTCAAACGTATCTCGTCATTCCTTAGTACTTCCGTATCCCACTTCTTTGCGTATTGATGCTTCCTGACTAATGTCTTGAACTTCAGCCTACTCTTCATCACTACTATATTGTGATCTGAGTCTATATCTGCTCCTGGGTACGCCTTACAATCCAGTATCTGATTTCGGAATCTCTGTCTGACCATGATGTAATCTAATTGAAATCTTCCCGTATCTCCCGGCCTTTTCCAAGTATACCTCCTCCTCTTGTGATTCTTGAACAGGGTATTCGCTATTACTAGCTGAAACTTGTTACAGAACTCAATTAGTCTTTCTCCTCTTTCATTCCTTGTCCCAAGCCCATATTCTCCTGTAACCTCTTCTTCTACTCCTTCCCCTGATCACTGAACTGTTCACAGTAAGACACCCTCTGCCCTACCTTCCTATTTATAACGAATCCTACACCTGTTATACCATTCTCTGCTGATGTTGATATTACCCGATACTCATCTGACCAGAAATCCTTGTCTTCCTTCCACTTCACTTCACTGAGCCCTACTATATTTAGATTGAGCCTTTGCATTTCCCTTTTCAGATTTTCTAGTTTCCCTACCACGTTCAAGCTTCTGACATTCCTCGCCCCGACTCGTAGAACGTTATCCTTTCGTTGATTATTCAATCTTTTTCTCATGGTAACCTCCCCCTTGGCAGTCCCCTCCCGGAGATCCGAATGGGGGACTATTCCGGAATCTTTTGCCAATGGAGAGATCATCATGACACTTCTTCAATTACAGGCCACATGTCCTGTGGATACACGTTACGTGTCTTTAATGCAGTGGTTTCCATTGCCTATTAACCGATCCCTTCTTTTAGTCAAATTGGGCCATAAATGTATTTTCTTTCGGCGATTGGATTCAGGACATCTTCGCCAGCGATGCATGTTCAGTACATTTCACTAGCGATACCCAAAAATTTTGAAAGTGTTGTCTGTTCAGTATTGTGATGCTTTGAGGTGAGTAACCATGACAAAATTCGGTCTTGGTCTAAAATTGGTGATTCGTGGAAAATAAAACCAGTTATAATGTATCTGTACTCTACTGTTGCAGCTGGTGTCTAAACAGATAATTCCAACTCTCACACAAATGTGCATGTATTTAATTAAATACGCTACTGGCCTTAAAATTTGCTACACCAAGAGGAAATGCAGATGGTAAACGGAAATTCATTATACTGGAACTGACATGTGATTACATTTTCACGCAATTTGGGTGCATAGGTCCTGTGAAATCAGTACTCAGAACAAGCACCTCTGGCCGTAATAACGGCCTTGATACGCCTGGGCAGAGCTCAAACAGAGCTTGAATGGCGTGTACAGGTACAGCTGCCCATGCAGCTTCAACACGATACCACAGTTCATCAAGAGTAGTGACTGGCCTATTGTGACGAGCCAGTTGCTCGGCCACCATTCACCAGACGTTTCCAATTGGTGAGAGATCTGGAGAATGTGCTGGCCAGGGCAGCAGACGAACATTTTCTGTGTCCAGAAAGGCCCGTACAGAACCTGCAACATGCGGTCGTGCATTATCCTGCTGAAATGTAGGGTTTCGCAGGGATCGAATGAAGGGTAGAGTCACGGGTCATAACACATCTGAAATGAAACGTACAGTGTTCAAAGTGCCGTCAATACGAACAAGAGGTGACCGAGACGTGTAACCAATGGCATCCCATACCACCACGCCGGATGATACGCCAGTATGACGATGACGAATACACGCTTCCAATGTGCGTTTATCGCGATGTCACAAAACACGGATGCGACCATCATGATGCTGTAAACAGAACCTGGATTCATCCAGAAAAATGACGTTTTGCCATTCTTGACCCAGATTCGTCGTTGTTACACCATCGCAGGCGCTCCTGTCTGTGATGCAGCGTCAAGGGTAACCGCAGCCATGGTCTCCGAGCTGATAGTCCATGCTGCTGCAAACGTCGTCGAACTCTTCGTGCAGATGGTTGTTGTCTTGCAAACGTTACCATCTGTTGACTCAGGGATCGAGACGTGGCTGCACGATCCGTTACAGCCATGCGGATAAGATGCCTGTCATCTCGTCTGATAGTGATACGAGGCCGTTGGTATCCAGCATGGCGTTCCGTATTACCCTCCTGAACCCACCGATTCCATATTCTGCTAACAGTCATTGGATCTCGACCAACGCGAGCAACAATGTCGCGATACGATAAACCGTAATCGCGATAGGCTACAATCTGACCTTTATCAAAGTCGGAACCGTGATGGTACGCATTTCTCCTCCTTACACGAGGCATCACAACAACGTTTCACCAGGCAAAACGGGTCAAGTGCTGTTTGTGTATGAGAAATCGGTTGGAAACTTTCCTCATGTCAGCACATTGTAGGTGTCGCCACCGGCGCCAACCTTGTGTGAATGTTCTGAAAAGCTTATCATATGCATATCACAGCATCTTCTTCCTGTCGGTTAAATTTCGCGTCTGTAGCATGTCATCTTCGTGGTGTAGCAATTTTAATGGCCAGTAGTGTATTAATTAACATTCGATTTTAATACACTGAGGAACATCAAAAATAAATAATTTAGAGTAATGAAATTTCAGGAATACATTTGTCTACGTAACATATTTGAGTGATTAATATTGCATGATCACAGGTTAATGTAAGTGTGAGATAGCCATTGCAAAGGTGAAATGCTGGTACATTAATAACAGGTGTAACCGCCACAGTGTTGAATACAAGCGTGAAAACGTGCACGCATTGTGTTGTACAGGTGCCGGAGATCGGTTTGTGGGAAGGAGTTCTCTGCCTGTTGCACTTTGTTTGCCGATACAGGGAGTGTTAATGCTGGTTAGAGCATGCTGGGATACAACAGCAGTATATGGGTGATCGTTATCATTTTGGAAAACACCCCCTGAAATGCTATTCAAGGGTAACACAACAGATCGAATCACTAGACCGACGCACAAATTTGCAGTCGTGGTGCGTGGGGTAATCATAATAATACTCCCGCTGTCATACGAAATCGCACCCCAGAGGATAGTGCCAGGTGTAGATCCAGTGTGTGTAGCACCCAGATAAGTTGTTTGCAGCCTCTCAGCTGGCGTCATTCTAACCAACAGTCGGCCGACTCCGAGGCGGAACCAGCTTTCACCAGAAAACACAACACACCTCCACCCTGCCCTCTAATTTGCTCTCACTTGACACCATTGAAGTCACAAAAGGCGATGGTTTGGGATCGGTGGAATGCACGCTACAAGGCGTCTGTCTCGGAACTGTCATTGAAGTAACAGACCTGTAACAGTGTGTTGTGCCACTTTGGTGCCAACTGGTGATCAAGTTGCTGCTGCAGATGCACTACGATGCGCCAGAGCCATACGCCGAACACGATGGTGTTCCCTCTCGGTTGTGCCAAGTGGCAGTCTGGAGCACGGTCTTCTTGCGACCGTATATTCTGGTGACCAACGCTGCCAGCAATCCTGTACAGTGGCTACATTCCTGCCGACTGTTTCTGCAGTAACTCAAAAGTAACGACCAGCTTCTTGTAGACTTGTTACACGCCGCCTTCAAACTCATTGGGATGTTAATAACAGCGCCTTTTTCGCCTTAAAGGTATTCTTGACTAACATCAGTTCACGACGTAAAATCTCAAAGCTAACTAACACTCACGATCGTTACAGAGCGTGTTAAAAGCAAACCTGGTTGTCGCCCTCAAAGTGACGCTACTAGCGGCAGTCTTAAGCGACTGGCGTGAAATCTGAGTAGACTTCATCTATCAGATGGTGAAACACGTTTACTAACTTTCATTTTTGTAGCACTTTAACCCTTGGTGTTGCGATTTTTTTCCATCAGTGTATGTTATTTTCACTCAATAGAGTCCATCGGGCCGTACTGCCTAAAACTAGAGACGGCATAGAATTCTTTGCGACGGGTAAGTATTTCAATAACATTAATTGCTAGAGGACTTCTTACGGCGGCCAAAAGTTCCTGCGTAAGAAGTCACCCTCATACAGCCAACGCCCATGTCAAAGAGGGCGGAGGAGCGTACAGAGTTCCAGGGGTGGGAAACTGCCGCTAAAGACAGAAGAACCAGCAACGGTCTAAGGCATGAGGATGCAGAACACAATGGACACTGCATTAAAGACACATAATGTGTATTCACTGGTCATCGGAATAGTCTCCCTCTCGGATCTCCGGGAGGGGACTGCGAAGCGGGAGGTGACCATGAGAAGAAGACTGAATAAGCAACGAAAGGATAACGTTCTACGAGTCGGATCGGTTAATGTCAGAAGTTTTAATGTGGTAGGGAGCTAGAAAATCTGAAAAGGGAAATGCTAAGGCCCAATCTAGATATAGTGGGGCCAGCGAAGTGAAATGGAGAGAAAACAAGGATTTCTGACCTGAGGAGTATAGAGTAATATCAACAGCAACAAAAAATGGTATAACGGGCGTAGGATTCGTTATGAATAGGAATGTAGGACAGAGAGTAAGTTACTGTGAACAGTTCAGTGATAGGATAGTTTGCACCAGAATCGACATCAAACCAACACCGACAACGATATCAGTACGTAACGAGAGATGAAAATTTAATTGTCACGAGGGACTTGAACGCTATTGTAGAGGAAGGAGTAGAAGAAAGTGTTACAGGAGAATATGGGCTTGGGACTAGGAATGACATAGGAGAAAGAGTAATCCAGTTCTACAATGAATTTCAGCTAGTAATAACGAATAATCTGTTCAAGAATCACAAGAGGAGGAGGTATATTTGGAAAACGCCGTGTAATGTCTCTTGCAGCGGTCTCTCCGCGATATTTTCAGAAATTTTATAAATTATATAACTCAGTACATATCTCGAAATATCTCTTCTTATCTTACCGATTCCTAAACTTTAATATACGATGATTATCAATGCAAAGTAGTTTCAAGCTCTATTATTCCTTGGAGCGTCCATTTACTCCATGGAATAGCTTCTCTGCTATCTATGTTTTCTCTTATGAAAAGAATGAAAGAGATCTTGCCGATTAGCCGTGAAAGAAGGACGATGTATATGTATGTATTATTGAGCCAGTCGCAATCTTGATGAGATTCTGCATGAGAAAGAATTTAATACATGAACTAAACTAAAGTAAGTGTGTTCGCGTATTATTTAACGGATTATTATTATTGACAGTGTCTGCTTACTACGCTGTGTTGCACGGGATCAGTGGGGAACGCCTGATTTACACTGGACGAACCTGCCGTTTTGTATGCTCAAGATATCTAGTTCAAATAAATAGGCTAACACGGTCTTACCAGCAGATCTCCGGTTTTCCCCATGTGATCACCGAAAGTTAATAATTATTACAAATGTTTTCAGGAGATCGACTGACAATTTTCGTCGCAGCGAGACTTCGAAATTGCTTCACTGCCTTATGGAATTTAAGTTAAGCTCAATTTAATCAGGATAGAACAGTATTGAACTGTGTGAATGTGATAAGCCTGCTTTGTGAATGAAAATTCCCTTAATATACGCATGTTTTTACTATCCTGATCAGTGAAGCTAAATCAGGCCGGTGTGAGAGAGGTTTTTAAATTTTAGATCCCACAAAAAAAATATTAAAGCCGGGAGATACGGGAAGATTTCAATTAGATTATATCATGGTCAGGCAGAGTTTCTGAAATCAGATATTGCATTGTAAGGCGTATCCAGGAGAAGATAATGACTCAGATCATCATTTAGTAGTAATGAGAAGTAGGCTGAAGTTTAAGAGACTAGTCAGACAAAAGTCAGTGCCCAAAGAAGTGGGATACAGGAGTACTAAGAAATGAGTAGATACGCTTGATGTTCTCTGAGACTATAGACACTGCGATAGGTAGTAGCTCAGTAGGCGGCTCTGTTGAAGAGGAATAAATATCTCTAAAAAGGGCAATCACAGAAGTTGGAAAGAAAAACATAGGTACAAAGAAGGTAACTGCAAAGAAATTATGGGTAACAAGAAATACTCCAACGGATCGATGATAAAAGGAAGTACAAAAATGTTCAGGGAAATTCAGTAATGCATATATACAAGTCACTTAGAAATGAAATAAATAGGAAATGCAGGAAGTTAAGACGAAATGGCTGCAGGAAAAATGTCAAGAAACAGGAAAAGGAATGGTTGTCGGAAGGACTGACTCAGCATATAGGAAAGACAAAACAACCTTCGGTGAAATTAAAAGCAAGGATGGTAACATTAAGAGTGCACTGGAATTCCACTGTTAAATACTGAGGAGAGAGCAGATAGGTGCAAAGAGTACACTGAAAGCCTCTATGAGGGGGAAGACTCGTCTGAAGACGTGACAGGAGAAGAGTCGCTACAGAAATGGCAAGGGATCCAGTATTAGAATAAGAATTTAAATGAAGATTTAAGATCGAATAAGGCGGAAGATACAAATAACATTCCATCAGAATTTCTAAAATCATTGGGGGAGGTGGCAAGCACACGTTAGTATGTAGAATGTATGAGTGTAGTGATGTACTATCTGACTTTCGGAAAAACATCATCCACACAATACCGAAGTTTGCAAGAGCTGACAAGTGCTAGAATTATCGCACAATCAGCTTAACATCTCGTGCATCTAAGTTACTGACATGAATGATATAAAAAAGAACGAAAAACAAAATTGAAGATCTATTGGACGATGATCAGTTTGGCTTTAGGAAAGGTAAAGGCACCTGATAGACAATTCCGACGTTGCGGTTGATAATGGAAGCAAGATTGAAGAAAAATCAAGACACTTTCATAGGATTTACCGAACTGGAAAATGCGTTCGACAATGTAAAATGGTACAGGATATTCGAAATTGTCAGAAAAATAGGGGTAAGGTATAGGGAAGGGCGAGAAATACACAACATGTACAAGAACCAAGTGGGAACAATAAGAGTGGGAGACGAAGAAGGAAGTGCTCGGATTAAGAAAGCTTTGGAGAGAGATGTAGTCTTTCGGCCCTACTATTCAATCCGTACAGGAAGAAGCACTGACGGAAATAAAAGAAAGATTCAAGAGTGGAATTAAAATTCAAAGTCAAAGGATATCAATGATAAGATTGGCTGACGACATTGCTGTCCTCAGTGATAGTGAAGAGGAATTAAATGATCTGCTGAATGGAAAGAACAGTCTAATGAGTACAGAATGTGGACTTAGAGTAAATCGAAGAAAGACGAACAGTTAGAAACTTATCAAGAGTGGTACTCACGAAGTAGATGAAGTTACGGAATTCTGCTACCTAAACAGAAAAATAACCTACCTAGGCAGCAAAACAGCCCATGACGATGGAGCAAGGAGGACACAAAAAGCAGACAGCACTGGCAAAAAAAGGCTTTCCTGGTGAAGATAAGTCTACTAGTGTCAAACATAGGCTTCTGTTTGAGGAAGTATTTTCTGGGAATGTACGTTTGGAGCACAGCATTATATAGTAGTGAAATATGGAACGTGGGAAAACATAAAAGAAGAGAGTCGAAGTATTTGAGATCTGACGTTATAGGAGAATGTTTAAAATTTGGTGCACTGATAAGGTAAGGAAGTGGGAAGTTTTCCGGAGAATCAGCTAGGAAGGGAATATATGGAACCCACTGACAGGAAAAAGAGACAGGGTGGTAGCACTTATGTTGAGACATCACGGAATAAAGAATTTTTAGCATATTGCCGCTGCCAACCGACCGCGTGGTGAAGTGATGCCGGGACTGGACTTCAGTTAAGTAGTTTTAATTCGACATGATACCACGGTACTATAGGTTTTAATGTTAAATGTAGACTGTGCCTTACTCTGGCATGTTATAGTAATTTTATGCTTCTGAAGAAGGCTAGATTATTCTAGCCGAAACCTGGATCAAATGTGTGTGTGTGAAATCCTATGGGACTTAACTGCTAGGGTTATCAGTCCCTAAACTTACACACTACTTAACCTAAATTATCCTAAGGACAAACACACACACCCATACCCGAGGGAGGACTCGAACCTCCGCCGGGAACAGCCGCATAGTCCATGACTGCAGCGCCTGGGGCCGCTCGGCTAATCACGCGCGGCAAACCTGGGTCAAGACCTGAAATTTTCCGCAACTGAGGCGGATTTTTCGATATATTAATATATTGTTATGGAATAACTTCCATGACACTAGAGGGAGCTATAGAGGGTAAAACTGTAGAGGGGGGCAGAGACTGGCATACATTCAGCAAACAATTGAGGACGTACGTTGCAAGTGCTAGTCTCAGATGAAGAAGCAGACAGAAGAGAGGAATTCGTGGCAGGAAACATCAAACCGGTCAGAAGACTGTTTACTAAAAAACCTTATTGAGCTGACGAGACTTTTGGTGGTTGGTGGTTGGGCAGGCCAACTACAAAGCAAGATCTGCTTCTTTACGATAGTCTCTAATAATGTTGTGTTGCTAGACTATCGCGAATAATGAGCAAGAGGTTTAGTTTCGATTTGTACAACCTGAATTATCGGGTACTTGACCATTAACGCACAGTTTTGTCTGGTTTGGGCTCATACCCAAAAGGACCATCCGTCCATCCTAATTGAGGTTTCCTGTCGTTATTCGCAACTATGTGAAACGAATGGTTCGTCGAACAAAGCGAAGACCACGCGATTTCTGTCCTCGTCCCTATGGTTCATTTCTAAAGATGGTATGTTAAACTACAATCTTCCTTCTTCCAACATTGGAATATTAAGTCCATCATAATACACTGTAATTTGTTCCCTGTAAACAATACTGCCTGAGTCGTCAGTGGTGCTACCTCGAGGACTTATCCTGTCTCTGAAAGCAGTTGTTGACAAAGAAGACGCAGACGTTTACGACAACCAAACAGTGTGATACCTGCAAGAGCGTTTCAGCGCTGTCTTAAGTCTCAGAAAGAAGCTGAAGACACTCCTCACTGCCACTCTTACGTTACTCGTATGTTATTTATCCAGTGGAGTCATCTCATTTCGTTTTCCATTGCCCGCCCTCTTCCCCCCTCCCCCTTAGCGCAAAACGGCGATACCACAGCATGAGCACTCACGGCATTTAAACATGAATCTGGGTCACACACACCAGTGTGCAGTGCACTTCATTAGCTGTTTATCATTGCACTACTCTTCTAGGTGTGCGTTCCATTTAGTAGAACAGTTAGTATAAATACCTCGATTTTCATGCGTTTTCAGGCTACCGGACAGATGATGATGATGTTTTTGTGCTCAATATTTCAACTACTGACTTGGTCGTCTTACCACACCCTGCGACATTTGGGATTATGTCCGCTCCCTGCCAGCATTCCAACTAGCTCTTTTTTTTCTTATCAGTCAACTCATACCCAATGTGGTAGAGTCGGCCTTTCTAGAATTTTTGGCTTTCCAACCAAAACAAAACACAGGGAGCTTGGAGTGTGGCAAGAGGTTCCCTGGTTGGGAAGAAGTTACATATTACTAGTTCCTTTGTCTAGTAGCCAAGGGAAACAACTCCCCCTCCCCCTCCCCACTCCACCAATGTTGAACTCTCCGATCGCAGCCAAGGCACGGGAACTACTTCTAATTTGTTTCGCGGACAAATTAAATACGTAGAACGTGTGTGTGGGTGTGGGTGTGTGTGTGTGCGAGTGCATACCCGCGCATTTGCGAGCGTGTAAGGTATTGTTGATACTGCAGCTCTCTGTATCGCAAAGTTCGTTCCTCTGCTCCCGCTTTGCCCTCAGATACCATTAAGCCGTGAAATGCACATTCTCTCAGTTATTTTGGACCCTGGTAGATGAGATGAGAGCCGAAATCTAAATAGACTGACTGCCGGTTTCTAAGCCTTTGTTGAAATTGAAAACTTACGGAAAAAACAAGCCGCCTCCAGTCACAAATCGTGATTTTATTTCAATGCACGATGCATTTCGAGCACTGGGTTCTCATCTTCAGGTCTTTCATCAATCTAAACCATTTTTCAAATTTACGTTACTATTCGCTCTGTTACGATTACATAGATGTAATGACAATATGGCACATTGTGAACACATTTTTTTATAAAGCTAAGACAATGTCGAAAAATGATTTACTGTTTTTAGTAGTGGTTACATGGTTTTGACATACAATGTGAGTAGTCATATTTATGTACATATGCACACCTTTCGTCCTACAGCACATTTGTAAATACAGTTCAAAACAAGTAAATGAATGTCAATGTAGAAAGATGCTACCTTTCTACATATACACCGGCATTGTTATTTAAAAGAAGATACAAAAGTGTTACATTATAAATTATATGTAGAGCAGTTATCTGTATAAATATCAGATGTGACTATATGTTATGGAACGGTTGGGCTGTTAAATGGTTCAAATGGCTCTAAGCACTATGGGACTTAACATCTTAGGTCATCAGTCCCCTAGAACTTAGAACTACTTAAACCTAACTAACCTAAGGACACCACACACACCCATGCCCGAGGCAGGATTCGAACCTGCGACCGTAGCGGTAGCGCGGTTCCAGACTGTAGCGCCTAGAACCGCTCGGCCACCCAGGCCGGCAGAAAACGGCACTAACATTTCTACGTGTGTCGTGTTACACACGGGGATCACACTGAATGCATCAAAGTTCTATGTGGTAACTTAGAATTTCCATCGTTTAGCTGGTGGTAATATTAGGTATTCATGTTGAATGTCTTTGAAACTATAGTTTCGGAAACATTGCAATATTTCGTGCCCCAGCTCAGGAGAATTCTGTAAACCTCCAGGATTCGTACTGAAGAAATAAACGAACCTCGAATACCCGTATGACTTCCTCATGCTGATATTCCGTGGTTTCCCTCAGTCACTGCGACGAAGCTGAAATGAATTCCTGAAAACACTATGACCAACTATCTTTCCCATTCTTGACCAGTTCCAGGTCGTACCCTGTCTAATGATTTAGACGTTGGAAAATATTCGAAGGATCTATGGGGCCTATTGTTTCCATTCACTATGTGTCTCTAAACGTTTCTATTGGTTTGTGTTTGCAGATTGTTTCACGGTGAACGAACTTTCATAAAACTGCTGAATCTGCAATTGACTGTAATAGCTGTAGATAATGAACCTACGTAGAGTACAATGTAAGATTCGATCCTGTTCTAAGCTACATTACCTGCAGTAACTTCAGGCCAGCAGAAATTCACGCTCTGGAGCGTAGAACGTGACAGCGATTACATCACGAGAGCCGCGACCTCGGCCATGACTTCGTAGTAAGCCGCTCAGCAGCAAGATAACGCTGACCCCATGACCCATGCGAAGTTTCCTCGACCCAAGAACAACGAGAACAAGAGACCACACTTGATAGAGGGTTTTAACTTTTATCATTACATTGCCTAAACAACAAACCTGCATAAAAACTGTTCACATGAACCCATGCACAACAAATAATCACAGACTCTACATATATCTGGAGCAGTCTTCAACGAAGCGAAAATAAATGTTAAGTTCACGCAGATAAATATTTACTCAAACTACACCAGAAAAGTCTAGGTTTTGCAAGATGCGTCCAAATGTTCAGTGATTGTAACGTTAGTTAAATGGCAACGTTGTTAGAAATGTGTGCTACTGAACGGACACATACAGCGTAAAGAGTCGCGTAACGTGAAACAGACTTTAACCCGTCGGCACACGGACCGTGCATCCGAACGTTGAGCGTTGAGCGTGCCGAGTTTCTCACGTCATAGCGTGAAATAGCACGGTCGGGAGTCTTTCCGAACGTGCAGAGTAATATCGGGCATGTCAGATATTCTGAGCGTGCGTCTGAGCGTTGGCCAATAAGATGGCCAAACGCCACCTACGTCACATGCACGCCGTCTCCCATCAGCATATTGGCATTCATTTCAAGCCTATATGTATATATATGCCGTTTCTGAGCACCAGCAAATTGAGAATCACTGGAAACTCGTTGATACTTGTGTGATTCGTTCCAATAAAATAATGAGAAACATCATATTCGTGCCAAAAGAATTATTGTAAATTGCGTATTATGAGAGTAGGCTATTTGAAGGCAGCGACACACTGAAGATCCACCCAAAACGCATTGTTCTTGGTACAATTTGTTATAATTAAATTTCAATTAGTAACATAATTATCTACGATTAACGTTTTTAGCAGAGGGTAACACAATATGTTTACATCTGCGAAGCCTAATGTTGGTTTAGCGTAATGATTAGCATCTCTGTCTGTTAAGAAGTCTCCATTTGGGCGGTGGTTCGTGTCATTACTATTCCAATGATTTTTTTCCCTAACATTTGCGTATTTATTAGGTTCTGATACTTTATTATTAGTTTAATATAAGTATATGCTATAATATTTGATGTTATGGAATTATAAGTTCACCTTTGTTTACTTTGTTCGATTGGCTTAATCTACAGGACAGCTTGCGCTACTGGTATAAAGATATTTTGCTCCTTTTTCTTTCACGCTTCCTAATTCACATGTTACAATGATTCTGCTACTGGGTAGGAACAGTCATCAAGTAAGACTGACCTTGGGGTTTTACTAAAATGTGAGAGTGATGAAATAATGTTTACCCTATGCGGAGTATTCCAAATTTGTACCGCACTGTTTGTAATGGAACTTTTATAAGCCTGTGTCTTTATTGATTGGACATGGTACTTTCCTTTTCGTGGACGATGGAGGAAATGTGCGTTTTAACAGAGCTAACGTGGGAGTTTTACGCGCGCCCGTTGAGTAAACAGTGTGATTTACGAACTAGAAATATCCCTCAACTGTCGCTGGAGTGCGTTGCGATCGCGTATACCACGTTGGGGTCCCACGTACCGTATGCAAAAGTCGTATCGTTCCTGAGCGTTCAGTAGCACGTTGAACTTGGCACGCCCAACGTTCGACAGTACGGCCCGTGTGCCGACGGCTTAAGGTGAAGACCTGCTACAGGCATTCGAGCGCAAGGGCGTGAGGCCACGTGCATTAGTGTAATGGCGCAACGCATGAACATCATATTTTGTTATAAAAGGCGCAGAAACAGCGACAGAGATGCAAGCACTGTTGAAACAAGCGAACAGAACAAGTGCCGTGTGCGGAAAATAATTAGCTCAATAGCCTTCAGGACTGAGAGGAAAGGAAAATATCGATTTGACCATCAAGAAGTATAACGCAGTGCTTAAGATGTTGGTACAGGCTCTCAGACTAATATAGGAGAAATTTCTGATTGGCATATAGGGTATTAGCAGCAAATACTTAGGTAAGAAGATTATCTGATTACAGAATGCAAATCTTCACCGTCGGAAATTTTGCTATTATGAAAATTTCCAGGGCTGTTTTGCTGCGGTCGAATGATTTCGTAATGAACTCAGTGCTTCGTTCCTTTTTGGGCAGCACATCTTAAAAAGGATTTCGATTCATAATCCGCAGTAGATCTGGAGCGCTGCTTGCTAAAATTTATTTCGTTGCGGGGTGCGTTATGATAATATTTGTTTCCTATTTGCACTAGACAGATTGGACTGGTGTACACAAAGCAAAAAGGATGTAAACTATTGAAAATTTCATTGTTAATTATGACCGAGCTCCATCTTTATCCTGTACCATCATCAGAATGGCTGAGTGTTTATACCACCAATAGGAAAGGTAACGTCGATTGTCGGTGCTACAATTTATCGTGGAAAATGGCTCTGAGCACTATGGGACTTAACATCTGTGGTCATCAGTCCCCTAGAACTTAGAACTACTTAAAGCTAACTAACCTAAGGACATCACACACATCCATGCCCGAGGCAGGATTCGAACCTGCGACCGTAGCAGTCGCTCGGTTCCGGACTGCGCGCCTAGAACCGTTAGACTACCGCGGCCGGCGTGGAAAATGAAGACGAATAAGTTTTATTCGTGTTTTCTGATATTATTCTCCGAAAATTGTAGGTGCTTGGTAATATATTTTGCGTATAACAATTTCCTCGACTGCGCAGACCTGACTTTATTTATTTTTCACTGCCATCTTCTCAACGTAGAAGCTCCTGCAGGGAAGGTGAATATTTGATATACAGTCTGCTCCACTAGAAAGTGTACGCCATAATGTTAAAGGTAACGTCGGCAGCGACGTCTCTGGTAGTGGTCTCGAATCTACACGCAATGCGCTTTTGAACAGTGTGTAGATCAACAGAGAGAGAGTTGAATGTTTTTTTTTTTTTTGCCGGTTGCAGTTTTGGCTATTTGCACTTATTTACAGCCAATTTAAACGCTAAAAAATGTGAAATGTTGATCTAAAATGCCGTCTGAGGTCCATTAAGAAGCTGTGTAGTTCGAACGAGGCAAACCGTGTGCTTCAGGAGCAGCCGTCTCTGTACAGTGTGTAAACAAGACAATGGGGTGTCCACGATTGATTGGTCTGCAAAGTCTCCGGATGCAAATCCGATCGCAAATGTTTGGTCGTATATTAAGATGAAGCACAAAGAAAAGCCAATATATACTTTGAAGCAGCTGTCATTAAAATCAGCACTATATGGAGATCATTACCGAGAGAATTTGCAGAAAATCTCGTGAAAAGCATGCCAAAAAGATGCCAAGCTATAATCGATAATGACTGCGATTGGGTTAGGTAATAGTGCAAATAGAAACAACATATAATTTCATGTAATCATATGTTTATAATAGTGTCTTTTATTTCATACAGATAACGGCGAAAACTTTCTGGTGGAACTGACTGTACGAGCAGTGATCTAACCACATTACAGAAAATCGTTAGAATTTGTTCAGTTTTCATCGGATAGGACCACATAGCCGTCTGTATTCTTCAACTGGATGTGCGCAATGGCCCGATAATAATCTACGTAAACATTTCAGGCAGATTTAGAAAATAGGTTTTCTCTACATGTTCTGAGGGATGTGATTAATAATAACTTAACTAAATCAATCTCAGTAATATCTTGTACGTAGTCTGCTTGTATATTGAGTTTCCAATATCTGTATCTACGTATGTACATATTCAGTTATGCAGTGCACAGTGCACGGTGAATGGTACTTCGCATCAACACTGTCTAGTCCTAAATGCAGTGCCTTATCACGTACGGTATCGGACGTGGGAAAAGTTACGTCTCCGTATGCGCCCCAATGCTCTTATTGCATTCTGATGTTCTCTGTGTAAGACATATTTCTCAGGTAGCAAAATTCTCACACAGTCTACTTAGAAAACAGTTTCTCTAAATTTACCCGACGTACATCTGTTATACTTTCAACTGTGCTAGTTTCGTTTGAGTCATCTGTTTTCTGACTGGTCTGATGCGGCCCGCCACAAATTCCTCTCCTGTGCCAACCTCTTCATCTCAGCGTAGCACTTGCACACAACGTTGTCAGTTATCTGCTGGATGTATTCCAGTCTCTGTCTTCCCCTACAACCTTTACTCTCTTCAGCTCCCTCTAGTTCCAGGAGGGTATTCCCTGACGACTTAACACATTTTTTATCATCCTGTCCATTTATCTCGTCAGTGTTTTCTATATGTTCCTTTCTTCGCTGATTCTGCTGAGAACCTCCTCATTCTTTATCACTCCACCTAATTTTCAACATCCTTGCATAGCACCACAGCTTCAGCGCTTCGATATTCTTCTTCAGTTTTCTCATAGTTTATGAGTCATTACCACCCTATGTGCAGACACGCCGTGGCACGAAACGTGTGTGGGCAGATTCTATGTAAATCTCTGCACACCGTTCTACACTGCTAGTGGGAAAAATTGATTCTTAATCTACCTTTATGACAGTTGTAGCGTTTTTCTTGGAAAGGCGACTTCTCATATAACGAGTGCTGCTCGATTTTCAGTTTAAACAAACTATACCTCTGCAGAATTTTCTGTCCCGCTTCCTTATGTGAGTAGGCAAAATAACTTCAAGGAGATCGTGTCTATATAGTGGAGTTATTTTCAGTTTGTTAAGCGAGTACTTATATGCAGTTACTGAGATTTTATGTAAAATTCGTTCGTATAGAGAATGACTGAGAAGTATTAAATTTGTAAGAATGATGTTGTCAATGACCTACGTAGCGTTGATGGAAAAGGAATTGGCACCCTCCTGGTGGCTATCATTGACAGTGTATTGTAAAGCCATGTAACCAGTTAGTAGTCACTTGGTGAATTACTGTGTGAGCTGGAAGTTACTGCAATTCTTTCACCACTGACGACCACGCTGTTTAGCGCCCGAAAACCTCAAACCACACACACACACCACTAACAGTGTTACTGGTAGACTGCACAAATCTCTTCCGTTCGGCACTTGTAGGGTTGGCTGCACTGAGTGGAGCCACCCACCATACATCCACAGTATATCTTGGAAATTGGGTGTCAATATATATGATGGAATGTTACTGATCATATTCAAGTCTAGAACAGTAATCTGATGTAATGCATTTCTTTACTTATGTTGAAATATCTGTGAAGTTCCATAAAACTTGGCGACCTGCTTCTGCTGCAGAGGGTTCCAGTTTAATTCTCTGGGCCGCTTCAGATGTTGGGAGAGCTAATACTAGGATTATACGTTTTATACCCCTCACGCTGTGAAGCGTATTCCAGTCATTGGTGGTGGAGACAATTTAATCGACATTGTCGAAAACATATTGACAGCATGCTGCTGGGGGAGGATCTTTCGTGCAACTGCAAATAAGTACCAACCTATCTGAGTGAAGTTATTTTTGTCTACGCAAATAAAAAAACTGGAGAAGTAAATTCTGCCCACATACGTTTCTTACGTTAGTATTATTTATAACTTACATCTGTATTCCATGTAGTATTAAAGCACTTTGTGGAAAGTAAACACCCCGGTACGTCTGTGTACTGCGTCGCCAGTTATTCATAAGGCGCGCTGCAAAATTTTCAGATAACTTCGTGAAACACCCAGAAATTGCTTCTTGTGACGTAGTGGGTTTTATAGGGTGGCGCCTGCTCGGTCTTCAATTTGCAGTACTATGAAAGACGAAAGTGCATGGCTTCAATTCAGCGACTTACTTACCTCACGTTTTACACCCCCCTCCCCCACCCGCACCCTGCTCTACACCAAAAACATAAATTACTCCTCAATGCAGCCCTACTGCACTAACGCGTGATACGAACATTTAATATTTGTTCTTAACCCACTTCATTCCACAATAAACATTAATTTTATACCATTCAAAAAGTTTTTAATAAACTGCAATTATTCCGCCCCTGCGACGTGGAAACTAT
Organism: Schistocerca nitens; assembly: GCF_023898315.1. Classification (NCBI taxonomy): domain Eukaryota; kingdom Metazoa; phylum Arthropoda; class Insecta; order Orthoptera; family Acrididae; genus Schistocerca; species Schistocerca nitens. The sequence goes on from NC_064615.1 coordinate 941,037,349, forward strand.
TTGTCCTAGAGGAAAAAAGGAATAGCACTTTTTTGTAGGAAATTTGATGTAGTTTAATTTTGCACCGGAAAACATTTTTGATAAAAGCCCGATATTCAAGTTATTAAAGAAAAACGAAAAATGGTGACCTTCATACTAGCCGCCCCCTCTCCCCTCTACCTTCATATTCTACCTGTGAGGATTTTTAGTTTGTTGTTCATGGCACTCCTAACTACAACTATAAAAAATTTGCGACTCTTCGAAGTTTTTCCCCAATTTTCCTTCGTTGACTGGACTACTTGGCCGATGTGGACGGATACCCGCAGCCCGCGGACTGCCCTCCGCGGGAGCTGGACTGGACCACAGAGCATAAAAGCAAACAGAGTAACCTTTAAGGGGAAGGGGGGTCGGGTAAGGTGTGTCAAGCTTCCCCAACCCTCTGGGTACCCACAACCATAGAGTTTCTGGTCGCTCCGTGCAGATCGTATAGCACGACACACGGGGAGTGAAATTTCAAGTAATCCCATTTGCCTTAAATTATTTTTTATGTAGATAAAGCTGCATCCGACTCTGTAGTTAGTTTCTCAGCAAAACTTTTCGTGTAAAAAAATAAAAAGAACATTGTTTCGTTGTCAGCGCGTGTTTTGCACTATGCCGTCTTTCTCATTCGATTTTGAGGAAACTATTCGCTGTAGGCACACATTGTAGATTGATAATGAAGTTGTTTTCATTATGGCCCATAGTTATTGTGATACTTCAAAGTAACGTACAACACCACTCATACGCTGGAGGGAGAAGTAGATTCTAGAGAAAATACGTTAGGCATATTGAAGTTTTTCCGCGACGACCTTGGCACCTACGCGCCACACCCACCGCTATTGCTGTCTGCTATGCGGAATGCGGAGCAGCCTCGTGTTGTACTTTTTCGTTTGCTGCCGATACAAACCGAAGCTGGTAATGAAAGAAAAACTTAATGAAATGAAAAGATACCGGGAGTCGCTCACACCACGAAGATAACGTCCTACAGACGCGAAATTTAATCGACAGGAAGAAGATGCTGTGATATGCAATTGATTAGCTTTACAGAGCACTCACACAAGGTTGGCGCCGGTGGCGACATCTTCAACCTGCTGACATGAGGAAAGTTTCCAACCGATTTCTCATACACAAACAGCAGTTGACCGGCGTTGCCTGGTAAAACGTTGTTGTGATGCCTCGTGCAAGGAGGAGAAATGCGTACCATCACGTTTCCGACTTTGATAAAGGTCGGATTGTAGACTATCGCGATTGCGGTTTATTGTATCGCGACATTGCTGCTCACGTTGATGGAGATCCAATGACTGTTAGCCGAATATGGAATCGGTAGGTTCAGGAAGGTAATACGGAACGCCGTGCTGGATTCCAACGGCCTCGTATCACTATCAGTCGAGATGACAGGCATCTTATCCGCATGGCTGTAACGGATCGTGCAGCCACGTCTCGATCCCTGAGTCAACAGATGGGGACGTTTGCAGGACAACAACCATCTGCACGCACAGTTCGACGACGTTTGCAGCGGCATGGACTATCAGCTCGGAGACCATGGCTGCGGTTACCGTTGACGCTGCATCACAGACAGGAGCGCCTGCGATGGTGTACTCAACGACGAACCTGGGTGCACGAATGACAAAACGTGATTTTTTCGGATGAATCCAGGTTCTGTTTACAGCATCATGATGGTTGCATCCGTGTTTGGCGACATCGCGGTGAACGCACATTGGAAGCATGTATTCGTCATCGCCATACTGGCGTATCACCCGGCGTGATGGTATGGGGTGCCATTGGCTGCAAGTCTCGGTCACCTCTTGTTCGCATTGACGGCACTTTGAACAGTGGATGTTACATTTCAGATGTGTTACGACCCGTGGCTCTACCCTTCATTCGATCCCTGCGAAACCCTACATTTCAGCAGGATAATGCACGACCGATTGTTGCAGGTCGGGCCTATCTGGATACAGAAAATGTTCGACTGCTGCCCTGGCCAACACATTCTCCAGATCTCTCACCAACTGAAAACGTCTGGTCAATGGTGGCCGAGCAACTGCCTCTACTCTTAATGAACTGTGGTATCGTGTTGAAGCTGCATGGGCAGCTGTACTTGTACACGCCATCCAAGCTCTGTTTGACTCAATGCCCAGGCGTATCAAGGCCGTTATTACGGCCAGAGCTGGTTGTTCTGAGTACTGATTTCTCAGGATCTAGGCACCCAAATTGCGTGAAAATGTAATCACGTGTCAGTTCTAGTATAATTTATTTGTCCAATGACCGGCCAGTAGCGTATATTATTTTGTTCACAACGTGATTCATGTTATTGAAATTATTCGGTCATTTATTTACAACCTGTTTATTTTACAACTGCCATTTAGCTGAGCAAGCAACGAGTGCTGACTTGTTCCACTATTGATAGTTTCATTCAATTGTTTCGAATGACGCCCGAGCGATATAACTGTGCTCCATCAAAATGGAACACGGTTCCTGAACTGTGCTTCATATACATGCGGCAGGTAAAACAAACATACATTCTGTTAACACATTCCTCTACAGAAAACAATCGAAATGAACAATAGGAAAATAAAACTTCCATTACTCTCGAACGGTGCAGCTGTGATTGTAAGAAACAAGAGTAATTTTCGCTTTTGCTCTCTTATTCTTGTGCAGGAAAGCACAGAAAATGAAAAAAAAAAGCTATTGTGTTACTATTAATAACTGAAGCGAATGTGTAATATATTGGCTATGAATACATTTTTCTACAGAGAAGTGAACGAGTCGCGCGGGGTAGCAGCGTGGTCTCGGGCGCCTTGCCACGGTTCGTGCGGCTGCCCCCGTCGGAGGTTCGAGTCCTCTCTCGGGCTTGGGTGTGCATGTTGACCTTAGCGTAACTTACTTTAAGTTAGATTACGTAGTGTCTAAGCCTAGGGACCAATGACGTCAGAAATTTGATCCCATAGACACTTACCACACACTGAAGTGCACGAAATTAAAGTCAAACTTGCTTTACGATCTAATAACTGGAGTCAGTGTTTAGGTTACTGTTTAGTGTTCTTCTCTCCTTTCTCGTTATCTGTCATTGTTCTAGGAATGTGTGCACGCCATTTTACAATGTCCTCCCTCTCAGCTTGGAATATTTTTATATTTTTTAAAACGAAGCAAAACTTTCCGTTTTTCTTATCGACAAAACTGAACTGCCTTACTTATCAACACTTTTCCATCTCAGGTTACTCTTCGATACGTATATTTGCTCGATGACTGTCCACTGTGACAGACGCCAAGAATACGCAGAAGCAGTAACGCGCTATGGCTATAACCTTACTGCCGGGCCACGTGCGTCAATCGTGTACTGTGGAATATTGTGGTCCGGTCTGTACGTAAACAAAGTCGAGTCTCGCGTGCTGCCGTCAGTAGTTATAATAAACTGAAGAGGTTATAATTTACTTAAAAACTAACAAACCTAAAGGAAACCCTTTAGAAAGGCGAGATGAGGTAGTAAGTAAGACAAGTAAACACAGGGAAAACAGCAGAGAGACTGGTGCTGCGCCAGGCGTGGTAGGTACCAAACGGTGGGGAAGGGGGGGCTGGTGAGGGGTGAGGTGGAGGGGGGGGGGGGGGGGGGCAAGCGCTCTCTAGTCCTGCGCCACAGGAAATGCCTCCTCTGCTTCCTTCTATGCCTGGACCTGATAGCAACCAGCAGGGCGGCTTGTGACATCGGGCGCGGAGCGATGAGGCGCTGTCTAGACACTGCGGACTTCGTGTCGCCGATGGGGCCATATTGTTGTTCAAATGGTTCAAATGGCTCTGAGCACTATGGGACTCAACTGCTGTGGTTATCAGTCCCCTAGAACTTAGAACTACTTAAACCTAACTAACCTAAGGACATCACACACATCCATGCCCGAGGCAGGATTCGAACCTGCGACCGTAGCAGTCGCACGGTTCCGGACTGCGCGCCTAGAACCGCGAGACCACCGCGGCCGGCCATATTGTTGTTGGATTCTTCGTAAGGCAGGTGAAAGTATTTCGGGTCATTTCTCAAAATGAAGAAAACCACAAAAATTGCGGTAGCGTTTCTTCGTTTTGTGAAAATGGAGATGTACAACTGAGGTTGCCCTGCGAAGAGAACACTTTGTATTTCTGGTCGGTTGTTGTTCGACGTAAGCCTATTCATTAAGTCATTTCCGTTGTGTCACCTCAGTCACCATTTACCGTGCTGGTACTACTGATTCCTTGCTTCAGTATTTTTCGGAGCTGACAATGACTGGACACTGAAAAACAGACCAGTGAAGAAGTTGTAGGGATACTGTAATGGAACCTAGCAATAAACAGAAACCGAAGGAAGTTCTCACCAAAACACGTGACTGGCCTGTCCTCAGACCTAATAGTGGCCATCAGTTGAGTTCAAAATGGTTCAAATGGCTCTGAGCACTATGGGACTAAACATCTGTGGTCATCAGTCCCCTAGAACTTAGAACTACTTAAACCTAACTAACCTAAGGACATCACACACATCCATGCCCGAGGCAGGATTCGAACCTGCGACCGTAGCAGTCGCGCGGTTCCGGACTGAGCGCCTAGAACCGCTAGATCACCGCGGCCGGCGTCAGTTGAGTGTAGATAGGGAAGAGGCTCTATGTCAGTCCCTTTCATCGTGGACAGATCGCTAGACATCTGTTGCAGGTCGAGCAGGAACTGGGGTTTTCACTTGCTACTAAGTCAAGTGTGTGCAGTGAGGACGTAGATTTGGAGAAAGTATCACCACTGTAGTCAACCTCTGTGTCACAAGTTGTTGGTGATAGAGGGTGCCGCTGACTACCACGGATTCTAAAGGGGTTAGACAGATCACAGTGCAGTCAACTAGTCACCAGTGCTAGACGAATAAAAGTCAGTGTGCAGCCGTTTCCACCAGAGCATCAGACACACGTGTACTCCTGAGGGCACAGTACGTTACGCCACGTAGAGAGTACGAGTCGCGTGTGCTCAGGAATGCTGACCACGCGCCTACTGAGCACATATCAGACGTCAGGGAGAAGGATGTGTGTGCCTAGCGTCCAGCTTTACCCAGGCTGTATGAGTTGTGGGGACGTGGCTCAGAGATCATAACGGTGTCTCAGAAAATCGTTCCCAGAAAGCTTAGCCTCCCACGAATAGCTTCTTCTTCTTCGTCTTTTTCTTTAATCTATCCATTAATGGATGTTGGTGACCACACAGAGCATCTTTATTTCATGAAACGCAGTATGTAGCAGCTGATACTGAAAGGTGGCTACACTGAGCCACAGCGCCAGAGATCGCTAGAGAGCATTGTTCCGCCGCCTCCACGGGAAGTGATTATTGAGATGTCGTAGGGCAGTGCTTGTCCAGGACTCGTAGTAGTCAGTTCGTGTTCAGATGTGCTAGTAGGGAGTGCTTGCTGAGATGTGATACTGAAAAGTTCTTGTTGAGATGTGGTAATAGCGAGTCGGTGTGGAGCTATATTGTAATTATGAGAGTGATTTTGGTCAATATATGAAGGTAACGAAACTTGATTTATTTTTCATTATTTCCATGTTTTAAATAATGTGTCATTACAGGTTCAGTCAACAAAGCATCTGGCTTGTGTTCTTGGATTAGAGTGTAATTGTGGATCTCTTGAGTAATTATGGTATTTGTATTTTCTTTAATTAATTCAGTATAAATGTTATTTAAAAATTCTTGTGTTGTTGAAGAAGAACCGTGCCAGATGCGTACGTTGAGTCACACTCCCACACACAGAACAGTTACTCTTGTGCTTGTTGTTGCGTTGGTTTTATAGTTGCTGGGGACTTAATTAATTAACTGTGTTAATGAAAATTTCCATTTCATTCTTTGTTATTGTTCTAAGCAGTCAGATTGCGTAATAATAACAGTCAGGGCCAACCGTTACGAGACTTCGTAATCGGACAGACTAATACTAAAGCAGAAATTAAAATTATTAGCATTTCATTTTAATTAAGCCCCCATGCACGTGGCGACCACTGCTTCGGATCGTCCCTTGGAATTCTTCTGATTGTAGAAATAGTGGACAGTAGCATTGTTGTAGTAATTTGTAGTTTAGTAATTATAGTCTGTTTTGCATGTGTAGATTTGGTAAGTGTCATTCTTATAATGGTGTTTTTTTCTCTGAATTTGATTTGTTGTCTTGTATACGCGTTTGACGACTTAGTGCAATTATTTCAATTGTTCGTTAATCGTGTTTGAGGGAAACATTTCGAGTGAATGGTATTGTTGATGTGTAATTGTGTGTAATTTGATGTGCAATTGTGTGTAATTTTCGTACAGTGACGAGTTTTGTATTTTTTGTAAATGATTACGCGATCGATGAAAAAGGCAAAAATGATGGATAGTGAGAATGACGAAATTGTTAACATGGCGAACTCGCCAACAGAGGAAAACAGTATCATGAATAATGAAGTGGAAAACAATTTAATAAGTCGGGAAAATAGTCCGGAACCATTTCAAAATTTTTCTCAATCAGAAAATTCACAGAATACGAGATTAACGATAGAAGATTCTGAAATAGTATCGAACACAGATAGCTTTACAGCCATGACGAAAGAAGTTGGTTTTGCGGGAAATGTTAGGGGCGAAAAGAATTTCGAACCGGCTATTATGGAGCAGTTGATGAGTGCGATATTAAATTTACGATCTGAATTAAAAACAGATAGGGGAACAATGGAGCAGTTTCGATCTGAATTAAAAACAGATAGGGGAACAATGGAGCAGTTTCGATCTGAATTAAAAACAGAAATAGGAACAATTACAACTGGTATGGGAACAATGGAAACACGGTTAGACTCACTGGGATCACAAATAGGAACAATCAAAACCGAGATGGGAACTTTGGGATCTGAATTAAAAACTGATATGGGAACAATGGAAACACAGTTCAGATCTGAATTAAAAACACAGATGGGGACAATGGAAACACGGTTAGACTCACGAATAGGGACATGTTTCAAAAATATGAAAGATGAATTAAAGAAAGAAATCAGAGAAGAAGTACAACCGATTTTGAATTCTCACAATAATAGATTAATTGCAGTAGAGATTAGACAAAGGGAACAGGATAGAGAACAGGAGGAGAGAGATCGCGTGATAGTACAGAAATTTTCAGAGTTAAATTTACAATGTGCACACGATAAGGAAGAAATATTTGAGAGAATCGCGGAATCCGTACCAAATGACAGAATAAATAATCTAACACAACAATATGAACAGTTAACTACCAAATGTGTCAACACTGAAACCCGAGTCGCGACACTTACGGAAGACGTAAATAAACAGAAAGAACAATTAGGTGACTTATCGGAAAGAGTTGAGGAGATTTCAGATAAATTGACAAATCTTAGTTTACATGGGGACAGAGATTCAGATGATACAGCTCCATTACCATTTGCAGAAACCGAAGAGTACCAGAACATAAATAAGCATGTTGAAAATCAGGGAAAATTTAATGAACGCGTTAAAAGGGAAGTTGAGGCATTACGAAAGCAAGTCAAACAAATTGAAGGCGAAATCGTAGGAAAAGACAGCAGAAGAAATTTAGAATCACAGATAGCAGAGGGGTTTGAAGAAAGTAATTTATTTCATTTACGGGACACAACAAGAGAGCGCCAGGCGCGCGAACTTGACAATAATCGACATTCAAACTGGGACAGACGCGGTAGGTCTTTGTCGCCACGAGGCGAAAACTTTGACTATAAACACTTTTTGACTGTTCGGAAATTTAAGATCTTCCGCAATTCTAAAAATGACATACATCCATGTGCATGGTTAGATCAATTTATGTATGCACTCCCACCAAATTGGCCACTAAGTCACAAACTGGAATTTATGTGTGGATATTTAGAAAACGAACCGGCGACGCGGATGCGTGCACTCATTAGAGATTGTAATAATCTGAATGATTTTTATCATGCATTTCTATCGGCATATTGGTCCGAAAACACGCAAGACAGAGTCAAACACAGTCTTATTATGCAGCGTAATTTCAAACAGTCTGAATTCCGCACGCCAGCCGAATATTTTGAAGACATGATTCGAAAGAATCAGTTCCTTTCCAACCCTTACAGCCCGACTGAATTAATTCGCATTTGTTTAACTAAGCTGCCACAATCCATAAGACAAATTGCTTTAGCCGGAAGATGTAAAGACGACATTGAGACTTTTAAGACTTTGCTACAAGAACTTGAGTATGACAACGACGACGGGATTTCTTGTAATTTTTTCAGTAGCAGTAATTACAATACAATTTCAGAGAAAAGGGATAGTGATCGGAACGGACGTTATTTGGGTAACTTTGAGAATGACAGACGTAACAGACAGGACAATAGATACCAGCCTTATGACAATAACAGACGTTCTAACAGAAATTACACAGACAATTATAATAACGGTAATTCCTACCGGAATGATCAACCATACGGAAACAGTAATCGGTATCATCAAGATAGAAATTATTCATACAATAACAGAAATTCTTACTACAGAAATAACCAGGGTAGTAGATACAACAATAATTTCAGAAGTGACAGTCGAAATTACACAAGAAGTAGTTATGCAGACAGACAGGAAAACAGAAATTTTAATAACAGACACAACCAAGAATTTGCATCTAACAGACAGGAAGGACCTAATTGGCATCCTCCACGTGACAGAACTTCAGAGAGACAAGTGCAATTAGTAGAAATTGATCCGCGAAATGACGCGAATAATCAAAGACGTGACGCAAACAATCGACAATGACTAGCAGCTTCGGCTTCTGGCAGCAATATAGACGGTTCAGAAAGTAATGACACTTCGACTTTACACTACGTACGACTGGAAGACATGAGAGACATTTTGTTAGACGAAAAGGAAAATAATGTAGACGCATTTTTACATCCTGTTATTGAAGTATGTGTGGGTAAGAATAAGTTCACTGCAGTTTTAGATTCTGGGAGCCCACTGAACGTCATTAGTGAATCAGTTTTTCGTATATGTGAAAGAACTATTGCCTGTCCTGTGTTACCTATTTCTAAAACTACAATTCGAGGAGCGATTTCTGGAAAAGGTGTGGAAGTTAAACAACAGACCAACCTAAATTTCATTTGTCAAGGATACGAATTTTCTGCTAATTTTATTATTGTTCCATTACTCAGTACACAGATTATTTTAGGTATGGAGTTTCTTAACACACATAAGGCAATTTTGAACTTTAAAGAAGGAAGTGTGAATTTGACTGTTGCCGGAATGCCGAAATGTTTGAAATTTTTCGAGTGTTTAGCAAGATCTGAATCAGATACAAAATGTTTAAGGTTTCTTACTTCTGATGCTTTCGTTGAGCATTATGACGACAGTGTGTTTATTCATGACAATGACAATAGATACAGAGACGCGATGGAGGATATAATTAGTAGCGAAGAATTAATTAATGAAAAGGTTAAGAAAGCTGAAGTGCCAGATGACGTTGCAAAAGAAGAGCTGCACCACATTTTGACTTCACATGCTACAGTGTTTAGTCATCACACAGGAACTATACAAGGCTTACAATATTTATTTAAAGTAAAAGAACACACACCATTTCGCGGGAAAACGTACGCTATTCCTTTGGCTTACAGAGACAAGGTTAAGAATGAACTTCAATACATGTTAGATCAGGGCATTATTGAGCCAGCAGTCAGCCCTTATACCAACCCATTACATGTCGTGCTTAAAAAGGATGGGTCAATTCGTTTGGTTCTGGATTCCAGACAGATAAATAATATTATTATTCCTGAAACTGACCGTCCACAAAATTTAGATGAACTTCTTCAACATTTCCATGGAATTAAAGTTTTATCCACGATTGATATGCGCGCAAGTTTTTGGCAAATAGAACTCCACCCTGATTGTAGAAAATATACTGCCTTTTTAGCCTTCGGTAACTGTTACCAGTTTCGGAAATTACCATTTGGACTTACTATATTTTTTGCAGCATTCATTCGTAGCTTAAATGAAATTTTACCTGTTTATCTTCGTGACAACATTACTTCATATGTTGACGATATTCTTATTGCCAAACGTTCTTGGAGTGAGCATAACATTTCGGAAATTACTGTTTGGACTTACTATATTTTCTGCAGCATTCATTCGTAGTTTAAACGAAATTTTACCTGTTTATCTTCGTGACAATATTACTTCATATGTTGACGATATTCTTATTGCTAAACATTCTTGGAGTGAACACAACAAAATTTTGGATTCATTATTACGTATCTTTGCAAGAGTTGGCATTACTGTGAACTTAGAAAAATCTGAATTTGGTCGTTCACAGGTGAAATTTCTCGGTCACATTATTTCTACAGAAGGTATTCTTCCTGATCCAGAAAAAATTAGACGCTATTCGTAATTATGCTGTTCCTACCACAAAACGTGATGTTCGTAGTTTTATTGGTGTTTGTAATTTTCTTAGACGCCTTGGTAAATTGGACGATTTGGCCACACCTCGTTTACACATTTCAGTTATGCGCATTTTGGTCCCAGAAAATGCTTTCATAAATTACGAGAAAATTGCTACTTCAGTAATATGGAAAAACGTATTCGATCTGTTCTTGCCAAATGCAAATTATGTCAGATGGCTAAACCGCCAACGATTTCTCATAGAGCACCGTTGTTTCCTATCATTCCAGCGAAATTAAAGGAGATGGCTGCAGTCGATTTGTTCGGTCCAGTGGTTCGTTCTACTAATGGTTTTGCGTACATTTTCGTAGCAGTGGAATTGACATCAAAATATGTGTGTTTTACACCTTTACGCAAAGCAACAGCTCGTTCAGTATCTAATGCTTTCATCAAACATTTTCTTAAGGAAGTTGGTCATGTTGATAAGGTTATATCAGATAATGGATCACAGTTTCGCTCTAAAATTTGGCTTCGTACTCTACGGCGTCGTAAAATTAAACCAATCTTCATTTCACTTTTTCACCCTCAATCTATTGCTTCAGAGAGATGGATGAAGGAAATCAATAAATTGTGTCGTCTTTATTGTCATCAGAATCACAGAACGTGGGATCAGTATCTTCATATTTTTCAAAACATTCTGAATGAACTTCCTAATGATTCAACTTCTTTACCGCCTATACTGATATTAAAAAATAAAGTACCAATAAATCGCATTTCTGAAATCGTTCCTTTTCCGCCTTCACGGAAACTGCGGCATTCTGAAGTTGTCAACCTGGCTCTACGAAATATTGCGTCTGCGGCTGCTAGAAGAGAGAAATCAGCGAAACGTCCTGGTCGTTTAAAAATCTTGTCAGTTGGCCAGAAGGTGTTAATTAAGTCCCACCGTTTGTCTCATAAAGGAAAAGGCTTGTGTCGCAAATTTTTTCTGCTTTATAACGGTCCATATAGAGTTCGCAAAATTATTCATGATAACACTGTCGTAGTAGAAACTCTTAAATCACGACGCTCTAAGGGAATACATCATATATCGAACGTAAAAATTTTTGTGGAATGACATACTTTTGAGAAACCAACAGCTACATGTAAACACGAAGAGAGTACAAGGATACCGCGCTGTGTTTTGGCGGCGGCACATACTCAAAGCAACAGTCAAGTCGGCGCGCCGCACAAGGCAGTCGTTGACCGCAAACAATCTCTTCCTACGTCACGCGCCTACAGCTGATCGAGCGCTCAGTGCGAATGCACTGACAGACGTAAATAAATACACAGTTTAATTTCTCCGAGTAAATTCTGTATAAAGCTATAAGGACTTCATAAATTATGTTATTAACGTTCAGTATTTTTCAGGATACGGTTGTATAAAGTATTTAAGACCTTCAGGTAAATTCTGTGCGTGTCCGACGTTAAGACGACTTGCTTTGGAGAAAATTTTCAGGAAGAAGGTCATTTCGAAGAAGAAAGTAATAAACAAAAAAAGGTAACGGTTAATTGAGTTTATTTTTCAGGTAACATAATTCCACTTAGGTACGTACTTCAGACGTAATTTGCTGCTTGCGATTACGTGATTCATACTTTGTGCTAATTTCATGTTCTATGAATTTACTAGTGAAGCGACGTGCTTACGCATATTAACTGATTTTGACAATGATTAATTAATGAACAGGGTTGTTATTTGTATATATTATGCATCGCTTGGCTGCTATGCTTTTTCACTGATGTCATATTTTTCTATTATGTGCCTGCTGTGCTTATTTATTTAAATTATAATTGTCACCTGATTAATTGTGCTGATGTGGTTAGATATGTAAGTTATACTTTGTGATTTATCTGCTTGCGCCTTCATGTTTACTTATTAAGATTACATATAAACATTTATTTGCTTATGCTGATATGATGCTAATGACCTGTTTATTATGATAGATAACATATTTGCTGCCTTGCTTATGGATTGCATATTTACACATTTCTGTTTTGTTGTCATAACTACTCTTCAATTTAGTATATAGAAATGCTGATATACTGTGTACAAACATAGAGACTAGGTTACACTATGGTATTAATTGTAGATTGTTCGCTTGGCAGAGCCTTGTTATAGGGATTGTGCTGCATCCACTTGTTGACATTCTGTTCTCTACTGGTATATTTACTCGCTATTGCATGTTTTGCTTACGCTCAGTGCCTTATATTTTTAAGATAAGAAAATGAACTGCTATAATTCGACGAACGACATTAGTAAAAGAAAGTCATAGAAGTCACATGAGCTGAGGTTTTATGGAAGCTGTATAAATTTATGCTAATAGGAAGGAAGCTAACGACATGACAGACCAAAACTAGGTTTAGACCATTGACAGTATTACACTGCATTTTCGTGAGCAATTGAAATAGGAAGTGACAAATGACACAAAAAATACTCCACATGTTTGCTTCTGCTATGATTCTTGAAGTGGTGTACACACTGTGAAATGTTATGATCATTCACACTCCGTAATCGTACTTAATTACTGAGAGTTATTCGAACTAAGGTCTGTTAGAGGTCATGTATGCATTTCTTTTATTTAATGATGGACAAGGAACCAAAATGTATCTTATAATTTATAATGAGTAGAAAATTTGGGTCAGATGGATTACACAGAGGTTGTGTGTGGACACTGTGTCTTCGGATTGTATGGGATGATGAATTGAAGTTGCACTAGGATTTTGTCTGTACTTGTTCGAGGAGACTGACTAGAGGAAAGAGTTGTTATGGAAGTGAAATGATATTGGTGCTGAGGTTTATATGTATCGACGTATTATTGAGGTATTGAGATTAGGTGAAGTAGATGATTATTGGAGTTTTCGTGGACAAAAGGTAAGATAAATGATATTGATGATCGACGTATTGAAAAGGTATTAGTGAAGTATTGAGATTATGCTGATGATTATTGGAGTTTTGGTGGATAAGAGGTAAAGTAAGTGAGTAAGATTAAGTGATGATGATTGGAGTTTTGGTGGATAAGAGGTAAAGTAAGTGAGGAGCATATTCTTTTTGTTGGTCCATATGGAACAAGGAGGATGAAGATGGCAGACTAGAACACCCAAGTAGAAAGAAGATTGCCTACACACACACTTTGTTAAATCAATAAGCAGTATACACTTTTTTTTTTTTGAAGAGAGGAAGTATTTGCATATCTTGGCTCACTGACAGTTGTTCAGCAACAGTACAATGTGATCTGGCTTGGCAAACATTGGTCTTGACATGATGACTATGACGTTGACTTAACTATTATTGACTGTTATACATTGCTGCCACTACTACTTGATCCACATGATGAACATAAAATTTCGACAGAATTGCATTTACACAGTTAACACTATTCAATTACACAGTAGCACTAATGTGGATGAAAGATGAGTGAGTGTGTTTTGTGTGTTTTCCTTTTATAATCCCAGAGAAGTGATCCCAACCTATCTCCTAAATATTATTTCACTTGTTTGTTGTGGCTTGCACTGACACCCATAAATATTATAGGTTAACTGTTATTGTGTACTGTAATAGTTAATGTAACAATTACCTGATATCATTTGTGTGTTTATTATGATTTGTATGTTTAGTGTAAGAGCATTGATAATAATTTGTTAAAGAAATTGTATGAGCATTCAAACTATTGTTCATGACTGAACTGTCTCAGTAGTTATGGTGAATAGTATGGACTGTTACTTGCACTTTTTCTACATGATTGGTGCCACAAGGACATGTTTAATTTCTGCTGATGAACTGTGTGATCAGTGATTGTAAAAAAATTATGGACTGTTACTTGTACCTTTTCTACAATATTGGTGCCACTAGGACATGTTTAATTTCTGCTTATAAACTCTGATGAACAGTGTGATCAGTGACAGTGTATTTTATGGAACTGCTTCTGCTGAGAAATGTAACTTGTTGCTGTGTGTACCTGCTCAACATTGCTGGGTACCACTGATGGACTGTTTCTACTGAAAAGATGTCACCTGTTGATGTCTGCACCTACTCAACATTGCTGGGTGCCACTGATGGATTGCTTCTACTGAAATGAAGTCACCTGTTGCTGTGTGCACCTGATCAACATTGCTGGTGCCACTAATGGACTGATTCTACTGAAATGGTGTTACTTGTTGATGTCTGCACCTGCTCAACATTGCTGGGTGCCACTGATGGACTGTTTCTACTGAAAAGATGTCACCTGTTGCTGTGTGTACCTGCTCAACATTGCTGGGTACCACTGATGGACTGTTTCTACTGAAAAGATGTCACCTGTTGCTGTGTGTACCTACTCAACATTGCTGGGTACCACTGATGGACTGTTTCTACTGAAAAGATGTCACCTGTTGCTGTGTGCACCTACTCAAGATTGCTGGGTGCCACTGATGGATTGCTTCTACTGAAATGAAGTCACCTGTTGCTGTGTGCACCTGATCAACATTGCTGGTGCCACTAATGGACTGATTCTACTGAAATGGTGTTACTTGTTGGTGTCTGCACCTGCTCAACATTACTGGGTGCCACTGATGGACTGCTTCTACTAAGATGATGTCACTTGTTGGTGTCAGCACCTGTTGACCATTGCTGGGTGCTACTGCTGGAACTGTCAACTGCTTATTCTTGGGCTATGGAAAGCGTTTATGTGAATATTTGTATAAACTGATTTTTTGTGTATTACTGTTTGTGAAAAGTTATGAGACTCTTACCTGCACATATTCGTCATTGCTGACGCTATTGATTGAACTGTTTAACCATATAATACTTGTGTAAACTGTTATGTAAAGTCACATGTATGAAAGAATTTGTATTGCTTACTGTATTTTATATATTAGGTTATTGAAAGGTCAGTGCAAAGCCAAAATTTTATCTAGTTATATGATATTTACGTATTAATATTATCTTTTATTTTTGTCTGTATTTTTTTGACGAATTTGGTGGTATTTTCACCACCAATGCTGGAAAAAATACCATCAAATTCTAGCCGTGGAGGAAGGGCATATGAAAGGTGGCTACACTGAGCCACAGCGCCAGAGATCGCTAGAGAGCATTGTTCCGCCGCCTCCACGGGAAGTGATTATTGAGATGTCGTAGGGCAGTGCTTGTCCAGGACTCGTAGTAGTCAGTTCGTGTTCAGATGTGCTAGTAGGGAGTGCTTGCTGAGATGTGATACTGAAAAGTTCTTGTTGAGATGTGGTAATAGCGAGTCGGTGTGGAGCTATATTGTAATTATGAGAGTGATTTTGGTCAATATATGAAGGTAACGAAACTTGATTTATTTTTCATTATTTCCATGTTTTAAATAATGTGTCATTACAGGTTCAGTCAACAAAGCATCTGGCTTGTGTTCTTGGATTAGAGTGTAATTGTGGATCTCTTGAGTAATTATGGTATTTGTATTTTCTTTAATTAATTCAGTATAAATGTTATTTAAAAATTCTTGTGTTGTTGAAGAAGAACCGTGCCAGATGCGTACGTTGAGTCACACTCCCACACACAGAACAGTTACTCTTGTGCTTGTTGTTGCGTTGGTTTTATAGTTGCTGGGGACTTAATTAATTAACTGTGTTAATGAAAATTTCCATTTCATTCTTTGTTATTGTTCTAAGCAGTCAGATTGCGTAATAATAACAGTCAGGGCCAACCGTTACGAGACTTCGTAATCGGACAGACTAATACTAAAGCAGAAATTAAAATTATTAGCATTTCATTTTTATTAAGCCCCCATGCAATACATACTTAAAATATTCTTATTTGCTCTTTTCTTCGTTTACCCTCGACCGTCCCTTATATTATCAATTCCAGAAATATACCTAGAAAATCACGAAGCAGGCTGCGTAATTCCTTTATACAACAGACAGACTGCCATAATCAGTATTTCGTAATCTTAGTCAAGATTACGTAGGTGTTTCGGTTTTGTAACGGAGGTGTGTGGTACTAATTTTTATCCACCTGCAGTTTTTCCTACTTTGCAGTTCGAAATTGGAGACTTCCGCGAACCATCACTTTTTTGTCTTGTCAAATTGCCATCGTGGTTCATCGAATCTTGATAATACAGTATGGAGTAGGACACAAAATCTTATGGATATGATTCGCTCTTTCACCTGACATATCTTATGTGGGGGCTTAATTGCGATAAATTTAAAGTGTGACCCTGAAGTGGAGGTGAATTAAAGGTGCCGCCATTATTGAGCGGATTTGCAACACCAAGAGGCATATACATTGCCGATATATTTATATCACATGACTACACAGAAATGAATAAGTAATCCCTAACATGGTTGTTCTTCTTATTACAAATGTTTATTTGCCCAGATCGCACAAAAACATACAGTGATTACTAGTTTCAGCGAAATTAAATAGCTATCTTCAGGTCATTCGTACAGAAAAAAATACAGGACCAATCCGTGTTGTAGACTGTTCACATTAATTTGACAAGATTGTAATGTATATAAATGTACAATTACGTAAAATTCTAACGTCAAACTAACATAAAATGGATAAAAATTCAGAGTAAACATACCTTATAGGGACAACATTCCATAGCACCTTCCCTTATCGTACAACTGCCAAAAATAAAATACATAAGACGTATATAAAATGTTTTCATATTGTGTCATTGTTGACAACTGTGAAAAACTTACGAGGCAATCAAAGGAATACATCGTGTTTTGACACACCACCAGACGACAGCAGTCTTTTACATCACAACATTACGTCTTCGAAATATAATATAAAGAATTTTATATTTTTATGTATGTAAAAATCCATGAAAATTAAAAGAATTATATACCTGGTTTTCTAAGTACATACGTCAAAAATTATTACAAAAATGTTATTACTGTATCTTATATCAGTGTTATTGTTGTCATCTACATAAAGTGGTAAGCTATTAACACCCCAATACTAAATTCTTGGTCCATAGAGATTCAGAATATGAAACTTTACTACATGCGAGTGTAGAGTCTTGTATAATAACGTATCTTCAGTGACCAGCTGATGTGTGTTGAGTAGCTCGGGGTCTCGGTTATGGGTAACGTCTTTTATCTGAGTGATGGTCTAGGTTACGATAAGCTTACATACTGACTTATTATACAAAATTTTCGTAGTAATTTCCATCTTTAAAATTAAAAAGAGAGAGAAGGGCTGTAAGATGGAACTATAAAAACACAAGAGGTGGCCCGTCATTATCTATGAAACACACTGGTGACCTCTGTTTTAACCTATTGCAGCATCTTGCAGCGTAATATCACTATATCATGGAACAGATAAAATATACAATAAGACTACAAACTCAGTACATAAAAAAGCGCTACAAAGCTTAAATACTAGATTTCAGACCGCATTAATATCGATAAAAGTACCAACTTCGTAGAATATGCCGAGTAATAAAAGATACAAGTGGTGTTACCGTTTCACAAAGTGTACTATCTTTACCTCGTTTGACGTGGTGACGATAAAACAGGCTACTGAATACAGCGTAGCTCGAGGTCTAGATTTAACATGACTATGGAATGTCGTCTCTACAAGGTATGTATAATTTGAATTTCTATGCATTTCATGTTGGTTTGACAGCAGAGTTTTCCACAACTGTACGTTTATATTCATTACAGTTGTGTACAATTAATGTAAACAGTCGATGAAATGGAATGGTCCCGAAAAGTAATCAATACAAATTATCTGAAGGTGGCGATTTTATTTCACTGAAACTAGTTATCACTGTGTTTTTTTGAGCGATCTGGGCGAATAAGCGTCTGTAATAAGAAGAGAAACCATAATGAGATTTTCACTCTGCAGCGGAGTGTGCGCTGATACGAAACTTCCTGACAGATTAAAACTGTGTGCCCGACCGAGACTCGAACTCGGGACCTTTGCCTTTCGCGGGCAAGTGCTCTACCATCTGAGCTACCGAAGCACGACTCACGCCCGGTACTCACAGCTTTACTTCTGCCAGTATCTCGTCTCCTACCTTCCAAACTTTACAGAAGCGCTCCTGCGAACCTGGAGAACTAGCACTCCTGAAAGAAAGGATACAGTGGAGACATGGCTTAGCCACAGCCTGGGGGATGTTTCCAGAATGAGATTTTCACTCTGCAGCGGAGTGTGCGCTGATATGAAACTTCCTGGCAGATTAAACTGTGTGCCCGACCGAGACTCGAACTCGGGACCTTTGCCTTTCGCGGGCAAGTGCTCTACCATCTGAGCTACCGAAGCACGACTCACGCCCGGTACTCACAGCTTTACTTCTGCCAGTATCTCGTCTCCTACCTTCCAAACTTTACAGAAGCGCTCCTGCGAACCTGGAGAACTAGCACTCCTGAAAGAAAGGATACAGTGGAGACATGGCTTAGCCACAGCCTGGGGGATGTTTCCAGAATGAGATTTTCACTCTGCAGCGGAGTGTGCGCTGATATGAAACTTCCTGGCAGATTAAACTGTGTGCTCAGATGGTAGAGCACTTGCCCGCGAAAGGCAAAGGTCCCGAGTTCGAGTCTCGGTCGGGCACACAGTTTTAATCTGCCAGGAAGTTTCAGAGAAACCATGTTAGAATTACTGAATTACGCGATCTTAATCATTCCTGTGTATTCGTGAGGTATAAATATTTCGGCAAAAACTCTCAATAATGGCGACACATTTAATTCACCTCCAATTCAGGGTAACACGCTTAATTTGCCACAGTTAAGCCTCCATGTACATTAAATCAAGTAAAAGAGTCAATCATATTCCTAAGATCCTATGTCCAACTCCATACCGTATTATCAAGATGGGAATTTGACAAGACAAAAATGGGTGTGACCCATGATGGTTCGCGGAAGTCCAGATTTCGGACAGCGACTCTCAATAATGGCGACACCGTATTTAGATTCCGAGATCGCTTCCAATACTGCTGACAATTTCAGGTAATACTGATTAATAATCTCTGCCTATGAGGTACCAGTATGGTATGAACTCGACACGTGCTGCAGTCAGCGGCTCTAAATGACATGGCCTGTAATCAAAAAGGCTACCAGGGTATGTTTATGGGATATATTTTAGGTTTGAATGCGCGTCCACGGAGGATAACTACGGTTGCTGGAAGATGACAACGATAACAAGGCACTTATGAAACCTGTTCGATGCGTCAAACTGCTTGGTTGAAAATCGCGTTACAAGATGAATACATTGAAGTAACGGTAACAGCGAATCTATTAATAAAAATTGTTCCTGCAAATGCCATATGTTGGCGTCGGCGTAAGGGTGTTTCGCGTTTGTTGCTGTATCTATGTTGCGTAAATGGGATTGGCTCGATTATCATTCTCTGTGATTCGAAATGTCTGCAGTTTTTGTGAATATTTTTACTGCAGAGCAAATAAGAACTTCTTTTTGTTTAAAACGTCTTAGTTGCTTCAATATCACAAATGAAATACTAATGTAAGGAATATCAGATTCACTGTGTGACAGGAGTGAAGAGTTTCTATCAAGCAGACCACTGTTAGTCATTCTGAACGTAGAAAAGCCTTCAGATGTAAAATTACGGGCGTGCCTTACCGAGTGTTATAGGATTATTACTTTTCACAATGTGTGTAAATGACCTATTACACAAAGTCGATATAACCCTGGGTTCGGTGTGGGGCGGCGGTGGGACTGCTGCGGCCTGTTGTGGGGTTGTGAACCACTGAGGGCTACAGCGTGACGAAGCCTCTCTGTCGTTTCTAATACACAGTATACAAATTCGAAAGTTCGGCGAGACTTCTCGCTGATGATGTTGCATACAGAGAAGCCGTGATGCTAGAAAACTGTATCGAAGTGCAGGAAGACTTGCAGAACATCGACGGTTAGTGCAGGGAATGGCAACTGACCCTCAACATAAACAAATGTAACGTTTTGCGAATATGTAGAGAGAAAAATATTTTATTGTATGATCACACAATTGCAGAGTAATCGCTGGAAGCAGTTACTTCCATAAAAGATATAGGAGTGTGCGTACAGAGTGATAAGGAATGGAACGACCACATAAACTTAATCACGACTAAGACGGATTCACTGAAAGACGAAGTGTAATCTATTCGTAAAGGAAGTAGCTTACAGAACATTCGTTCGACCAATAATCGAACACTGTTCGTCAGTATGGGATCTGTACCAGATAGGACCAATAAAGGGAACACAGAAGATCCAAAGAAGAGCAGCACATTCCGTTACTGCTTCATTTAGTAAGCGCGAAAGCCTCACGAAAAGCTCAGCCAACTCCAGTCGCAGGCTCTACATGAGAGACGTTCTGCAACACGGTACTGTCTAGAGTTAAAGTTCCAGGAGCGTAGTCTCCTAGAAGAACCAGCCAATATATTGCTTCCTCGTACGGAAAATCTAACGAATAGACCATCAACATAAAATCAGACAGATTTGAGCTCGTCCAGAGGTTTACCAACAATCGTTATTCTCGCGAAGCAAATGGTGCTGGAACAGAAAAAGAAGGAAGTGATACTAGTAAGGTAACTTACGGAGTATAGATGTTGATGTAGAATGAAACTACTATGATTATTATCAACACAGCAACATATTTGTCTCTTCAACTGAAAGACCTAAAGCTAGAGTAATGAAATAAACTTAAGTTTTA
This sequence comes from Schistocerca nitens, assembly GCF_023898315.1. Lineage (NCBI taxonomy): Eukaryota > Metazoa > Arthropoda > Insecta > Orthoptera > Acrididae > Schistocerca > Schistocerca nitens. The sequence continues at coordinate 941,058,384 of NC_064615.1, forward strand.
AATTCATTCTTAGCAAACAATTAATCATCATTAGCAGAATTTAAGGTTTAATCCCATTTTACACGAGACGTGCCACATGAACAAGAAAGTCGTCGTCTGCCGCTTTGCCCCACGCGTTAGACGGTACGTGCGTGTCTAGTCTTCTGCTCTTCGTGTGTAGTGCTTTTATTGCCGACTTCTAGCTAGTGGATCGGCGGCTTAAATTCACTTTTCGATACTAACAAATAATTTATGTTCATTTTTTAATGTTTACTATATTTATTTGTATTTTACGTGGACACTGTGACGCTGTATTTAATTGTTTTCATGCAGTTTATGAGTAACTAAGTCATTTTCAGGTGTAAACTACCTCATTATAAAAGATGGAAATCATGACCAAACTAATAGAAACGTTACTTTTCTGTTCCAGTGTTGATTTACTCGAATGAGACAAGTTTTTGCTTTAATGAGAAGACACACGTTGGCTCACATCTAATCCTGAATGCATGTGCAAGTGAACAAGACCGTATTCTTTAAGAGTAGAGCCAAATGCATCTGGATCACTGAATTACATACGCTTCCTCGTACGAGCTAGCGTTTAAGTTCCCATGAGAGCTTATAGCAGATGTTTCACCCGTTAACTATTTATGAGATGAACAAACTACAACGTTTCGCTGAGCAGGAGAGACAATTCACAAAAAATTCCACGCTGTTTGTCATGCGCTCCCCACTTGGTCATCTGCGCGTGCGCAAAGCACCTTCATATGCGTGAGGATAGGATCCAACCTATTCCGTCTAAAAGCGATCGTACTCGTGAATCTTGAGCAAGTGGTCTCGTCTACCCGGTTGACGCCTGCGGAACCAGTGCATCATGGGTAATCTTGCAAACTCATACAGGGTGACAATTACTGAACTATATGAAATAAAATCATCTTAACTTCTGAACGGTTTGCGTTAGGACATTCAAACCGTGCGGTTGGGCGCGGGGCATGATGAGAATTAGTGTGCGCTGTATGGTTTGGTTTAGCGACGAAGTCCACTCTCACTTGGATGGGTTAGTCAATAACCAAAATTGCCGCGTTTGGGGGACTCAGAATCCGCATTTAGCGATCGAGAAATCTCTTCACCCTCAACGGGTGACTGTGTGGTGTGCAACGACCAGTCACGGAATAACCGGTGCGAAATTTCGTGATGGCACAGTGACTAGTGAATGGTACGTGAAGGCTTTGGGAGGTGATTTTATCTCCATTATCCAAAATGACCCTGATTTCGACAAGAGGTGGTCATGCAAGACGGAATTCGACCCCATCGAAGCAGGAGAGTGATGTCCTGGAGGAGCACTTTGAGGACCCCATTCCGTCTCTGAGGTACCCAGAAGCCACTGACATGGGCCTCGATTGGCCGCATTATTATCCTTTTTGTGGGGCTATATTAAAGACTAGGTGTACAGCAATAACCCCAGAACGATTGCTGAGCCGGAAACAGCTATTCATGGGGTCATCGACAGCGTGTATGTTCCGACAACTGAACGGGTCATGCAGAATTTCGCCATTTGTCTCCGCCACATCATCGCCATTGGTGCAAGCATATCGAACATGTCATAACCTTCGTTCGAATATCTGTAGTGACGTTTACATATTGAATAAAGTGTGCACACGCCGTAGTTTGTAACTAATTTACGTTTTTTCAATTCAGTACAATAATTGTCACCCTGTACGTATCGTGCAGAACGGGCTTTACACAGAGTATGCAAATTGTAGAACATCCAACATAGAAGATTTTTGCTAATATCTTTGAGTTGTATCACTTGCCGAATGCCACGAACTGAATCTGGAATCTTTTGTGAAATATTACATTGCACGCGTTACGTGCTGCACGTATCTGTTACGTCGTTGGTACGGGGAAGTCCGATATCCACATGCCTTCGTCACGGGGACCGTTGGACGGACATTGGCAAGCCGGCCACGTTCCTGCGAGACCTCCACCTCATTCGGACAACGAGACAACGGCCAGCGTCGTAACGCTATGGAGGTCAATGTCAGCGGGCTGCTATAAGTACAGCGGTGGCGCCCAGTGCGGCATCAGTCACCGTACCTGCTCATCCCCCTGACAGCAATATGTACCTCCTCGTAGCGTCGGCTATCGTACTATTCGCAGGGTGCGCCTCTGCGCGGCTAGAAGCGCCTGCGCAGCAGTACGGCGCGCCAGACGCGGCTCCGTACCCTCCCTCAGGCTGGCGTCCGGAAGGTCGCCAATTCTTCCTGCCTTCCAGGAGCTCCGGCCTGTACGCGCCGCCGCCACAGCAGTACGGCCCTCCGCCCCCGCCCGCCCCCACGACCACAGAGGCTGCCGAGACCACCACCACCGAGCTTCCCACCACGACGGCTCCTTCAGACGCGGCTTCCGACGGCTCCCGCGCACTGGAGTCCGGCGTGTACTACCTGCTGCAGCCGGACGGCCGCCTCCAGCGCATCACCTACGCCCACGGGCCCGCCGCCCCCACCTCGACTTCCGCCCCCGCCGCCTCACCGCTGCTGCCGGAGCGGCTGTCGCTGCCCGCAGACCCCGGCTACCTGGCGCGCTTCCACTACCAGGACCTGCTGCCTCAGGGCGCACCCGTCTTCGCATTCCGGCAGGCCGGCCTGATGCGCATCTTCTGAAAATTGCACCGATTCCCACTGAAATGACTTCATATTTCAGACGCTGCAGCTACCACCACTGTATAGCACTAGACAGCCATTTGTTGGATTTCGCGACAGTAAACGGCTCCATAAACTTGAACACACTTTTTTACTATCTACAACCTTTTCCCATCAGCCGGCCCGAGTGACCGAGCGGTTCTAGGAGCTACAGTCTGGAACCGCGCGACCACTACGGTCGCAGGTTCGAATCCTGCCTCGGGCATGGACGTGTGTGATGTCCTTAGTTAGGTTTAAGTACTTCTAAGTTCTAGGGGACTGATGATCTCAGAAGTTAAGTCCCATAGTGCTCAGAGCCATTTTTTTTCCTATCAGTGACTACCATTTTCGAGCGAAGGTGGTTTGGATTACATCGGCGTAACATACACGCGTGCCTCATGATCATGTACAGTCTGTTAAGTACGGTCGTAGACGGGTTAAGCAAGTGGAAATTTCACAACAAACTAAAACATATACATACATCATATATGAACAAAAGAAGAGTGCAATTACAACTGATAATACGTCGCCGGCCGTTGTGGCCAAGTGGTTCTAGGCGCTTTATCATGGAACCGCGCGACCGCTACGGACGCAGGTTCGAATCCTGATTTGGACATAGATGTGTGTGATATTCTTAGGTTAGTTAGGTTTAAGTAGTTCTAAGTTCTAGGGGACTGATGACCTCAGATGTTAAGTCCCATAGTGCTCAGATCCATTTGAGCCATTTGATAATATATCCTGTCATCCACTATGTCGATAACCGCTTCGTGTCCGCGTGGCATGCTTGAAACTAAGTTTTCCAGGTATTCGCATGCAAGAGACCTCCAAATGCGTCGAATTTGCGTTGACAGCTGTTTCAAAGTGAATTTTGCTTGCGCTTGTCGCAGTGTTAAGAATGGGTTCCCAGAAATAAGACTCATAATAATTTTTTCCAGTTTTGGAGACACTTTACCGACTGAGCCACGTTCTTCAAAGTCATACACGTTTTTACATAGTTGATAGCGTGTTACCCACTTTTGTACAAATGACTTTGATTTCCTCTTATGTTTAGACGCCGACAGAGAAACAGCCTCGCAACGTGACGCGTAAGCTGCACTCATGTCCCTTCTTGTGTATCTCAATCAAGAATTCAAAGTAAGCTAATGCTTTATGGACATCATGTGAAAAACAAAGGTTCTTTCTAATGGGCTGTGAAAGAACTAATTCGATATCTTTTACCATCTGTGTGTAATGCTGATCAGGCTCTTACTTAACACTGCAGCGACGGAGATGGACAAATTGACCCCTTCCATAATGTTTTCCTTCATTGTCATATGTAGTTTATTTACTTCGTTAATGAAATAATGTGAGTTTTCCTATATTTTTCTCCTCTCTAGGATGATGTATTAGCATTTACAAAATATTTATATTTTGTCTGTCATTTCATTCGATATACCTAGACTGATGGAAGTGGTCAATTTGACCACACACTAATCTCTCTTCTGAATATTTGTAAATTATCTGACACTGAACCTGCAACAGACAGCAGTCATGCAGAGCAGTTGCTGCCTATTGTTGCAACTTGACAAGTGTAAATTCTAATCTACCGCAGTTTACATTGTGTCATTCAGGCAACACGCTGAAGTATCAAAGAAACTGGTATGGGCATGTTTATTCAAATACAGCTATATATAAACAAGCAACATACGGCGCTGCGGTCGGCAGTGCCTATGTAAGACATCAAGTATCTGGCGCAGTTGTTAGATCGGTTACTGCCGCTACAATGGCAGGTTATCAAGATTTAAGTGAGTTCGAACGTGGTGTTATAGTCGGCGCATGAGCGATGGGGCACATCGTCTCAGATGTAGCGATGAAGTGAGGACATCCCCATACGACCGTTTCACGAGTGCACCGCGAATATCAGGAATCCGGTAAAACATCAGGTCTCCGACTACGCTGCACCCGGGAAAAGATCCTGCAAGAACGGAACCAACGACGACTGAAGATGATCGTTCAACGTGACAGAAGTGCAACCCTTCCGCAAATTGCTATAGATTTCAATGCTGGGCCATCAACAAATGTCAGCGTGCGAACCATTCTACGATACATCATCGACACGGGCTTTCCGAGCCGAAGGCCCACTAGTGTACTCTTGATGACTGCATGACAGAAAGCTTTACGCCTCGCCTGGGCCCATCAACACCGACATTGGACGATTGATGACTGGAAACACGTTGCCTGGTCGGGCGAATCTCGTTTCAAATTGTATCGAGTGGATGGACGTGTACGGGTATGGAGACAACTTCATGAATCCATGGACCCTGCGTGTCAGCAGGAGGCTCTGTAATGGTGTGGGGTGCGTGCAGTTCGAGTGATAAGGGACCCCTGATACGACTCTACCAGGTGACACGTATGTAAGCATCCTGTCTGATCACGTGCATCCATTCATGTCCACTGTCCATTCCGAAGGACTTGGCCAATTCCAGCAGGACAATTCGACACTCGACACGTCTAGAATTGCTACAGAGTGGGTCCACGAACATTTTTCTGAGTTTAAACACTTCCGCTGGCCGCCAAACTCTCCAGACATGAACAACGTGCTGTTCAGAAGAGATCTCCATCCCATCGTACTCTTACGGATTTATGGACAGCCCTGCAGGATTCATGATGTCAGTTTCCTCCAGCACTACTTCAGATGTTAGTCGAGTCCATGCCACGTCGTGTTGCTGCACTTCTGCGTGCTCGCCGGGGGCCCTGCATGATATTAGGCAGGTGTACCAGTTTCTTTAGCTCTTCAGTGTAGTATTTGTACACGAAACACGTTTCCGAACATGTATCGTCAGCGTGGACTTTCATGAAGTGTTACCTCTCAGAGAATTTCAAAGCTGAATCGGAAATTCACTTCACTGATGACGATTATGAATCTGAGAAAAGCGAAGATAAAGACACTGCGAACGAGGAGCGATCACTGTAAGAGGATTCAGATGGTCAGCTACATCAATCATTACCTCTTTCATCACAGCAGACACACTTGGTAGCTCTACGAACATGGCAAAGCATAGCACGGCCTAGCAGAGAGTGCTACAAGAACAACTAGTTGTGATTCTTACTAGTTGCTTGTTTGGACTTTGTCTATAGCGACGAACATAACTGTTTGATGTCGCCCATCGTTTGCGACTACTACTTGTAAATCTCCAAGTACTGTCAATCTGCTTTATAGAAATTAAACAACAAATATTGAGAAGATTCACACGAATAATCAGCATTGAAAGTAGGATTAGTAAATATGTAATACAACAAGACACATTTGTTTTAAGGCATGGTAAAAAGGATACATTATTCTGAAGCAGTAAAGAAACGATTTAGGGGACAAATATCACTTTTAAGTCTAGCGAACATTGCACTGTTTACGAAGAACGGAAGGACATATGAAACTGTTTGACAGATTGGAAAGCCTTAATATGAGAGAAGAAAAAAATGACATGAAGAGTGACGTGAAGGACAATAGTTGCCTGGCAACAGACAAATTTGCAGAAGACGTGGCAAAAATGTGTCAGAATTCAACTAACTATGAAGCAACATATCGTGCTATGGTCGAAGCAAATGTGGCATCACAGGTAGTCTGGAAAGCCAAGAAAGCTTTCTTCAGAAAAGGAGCTCGATTTGTTGTTCCAGGCATCCCCAGTCTTCGGCTACTGCCAGAGTGGAGTTGTGGGCATCTTCTGAAAGGCAGTTTGTGCTGGAATAGTCTTTCCTCCAGTGGTATGCTTGGGTGCGTGCGTGCATGTGCTTACATGTGTGTGTGTGTGTGTGTGTGTGTGTGTGTGTGGTGTATTTCTCTCTCTCTCTCTCTCTATCTCTCTCTCACCCCCCCCCCCCCCCCCACACACACACACATATAGACAAACACCCTACACCTTTACTACCAAATTCTGCCACTGTTTCATCGGTTTCATTTGACAGATCACGATTCACTCCAAGTACCTGTTCAATGATTTACCTCCATATAAAGCTACAGATTATACGAAAATTACAGATAAAATAATTTCCTGTGGAAAGGACATAGTGAGGAAGCACATTTAGATTTTTCCTGAATAAAACTACTGATGCACCTTTCGTCTATACTCTGAAATAAACGTTGTTACAGATATAGAGTTTCGAAATTTTTAGTAGATCTGTATGTATTTTAATTTTGATACTTTAATGTTTATTGCGGTGTAAATCGAGCCAGATAATGTGTCAGGCGCTTGTTTTTGGCACGACTATCTTGTAGACGTTGAACAACGAGATATTTTTGCGCATACTCTACGTCGATTACGCATACAGAGCGTAGGCGTTCCTAGGCTGCAGTTTGTAAAAGGAAGAGACCAGGAGGGCACTAGGCGCGGTAACTTTTGACTAGAATGCGGTAAAATTGACCGTAATGTCGGCAGTCGAGGAGTTACTACAGTAGACCTGTTTGCTGTAAGTGTGAGATGAACTGACCTTACACTTCTGTTTTGATTGTCCAGTCAAGCGAGCGTTTGTATCGATCTGGGATACAGTTTTGAGCTAGGCTTATCGAGGTCTACGCGGTTCTGCAGTTGGAGTAATTCACCCTGGAGACACACATTGATTGAAGTCAAGCCGTTGTAAATGCTGCTTGACCTCTTCCTATGAAGCGGGGCACCACCGTGACCACACAGAATGCATGCGGAGTTTTTTACTGCAGAAGGCAGGAACTGGCAGATGCAAACTTTGAACAGGCCGCCTCAGATAGCTCAGCTGACACAGTCCACCTCTGAAAATGCGAATGTAATTGTCGTAGATAAGAAAAAAAGGCTCTAAGCACTATAGAACTTAACATCTGAGGCCATCAGTCCCCTAGACTTAGAACTACTTAAACCTAACTAACCTAAGGACACAACACACACATCCATGCCCGAGGCAGGATTCGAACCTGCGACCGTAGCAGCAGCGCGGTTCCAGACTGAAGCGCCTAGAACCGCTTGGCCACAGTGGCCGGCAAGGTAAGAATCATGGCGAAAGAGCGGTGCGGGTTGCGATGCTTTCAAATGAGAAACTGTGGTTTACATACAGAAAGATACGTAATTTTATGTAAATAGACAGTTACTAGTTTTAAACTATAACTTCAGATTGTAAAGGGAGCCCTTTGGATGCAAAGTAAGAAGTAGAAACAAACTTGGTATCATTTTGTAAGTGAATAGTCGTTTTGACAAATCTGGTACGTTATAGTGAATAGGGGATAAACTGACACAGGAGAAGTGCCTTAACTCCACAAACTTAACGATCAGCCAACAGTTTCGTTTCGTATTCTACTGGCCGGGTGGTCCACGTCGTATTATTCCTGATATGTGATTCAGAGTTTCCATATTTGACTCACTTAACATAAATGTATTTCAAATTCAAATACAAGTCCAGCCACGTGCTGCGTATGTGATGTCCCTTCTGTACCGAGATGTCCCCAGCGATATATCAATGTCTTCGGTTACTCGCTTGTGCGATCTCACGCACCTCTGCCTGAGTTGGGACTAGGGGTGGTGAGCCTCCATTATTCTCTCGCCTTCTCTCATTATGCGACGCTTGCACGCAATCCACGTGGCGTCCGTGATCCGGCGCTTCGATGCTGCCTTTCTCAGCCTGGTGTGTACCACGGTGTCTATCCAGCTCTCACCTAGTCCCTTCTTCTCTCCTTCGTCCGTTATTGTGCGGATTCTGCCTGTCACTGCGCTGCGCAAACTCTTGTGGCGCACTATTTTCTGTCTTCGTTGTTTTTGCATGTGGCGTCCTGCCCTTCGATATCGTTCAAGGACCTTAAAAGATCGAGGAACTGTTCCATCTACAGTGCCTTGACGAGTGCATGCTGCACATGAGCAGGAAAATGTAAGCGCCTCGTGCTGCACCATTCCCCCTCTATCATTTTGTCGTCCAAGTATTTCGGCAGAACGAAAATGTGAGCGTCTTATGTTGAGAAGGATTGGCACGGCTGTGCTACAGACTGTCACCGATACATGCTCATATTCACAACTGATTGTGTGGCCAGGTTCCAGTACGTTGTCAGAAACTTGGTGCAGAAATCATTGTAACCACTGTTTCGTCAAATCATGCAGCCTCATCCTCGTCGAGCGTCTGCCATGCAACAAGTGACAGAATGGATTTACGGAAGAAGAATCAGGCTGCTTAAAGAAAGTCTGCTAGGCGGTAAGACGATTGCTTACGAGCCTCGAACGCCAGCAGATGTTTTGACGAAGCATAAACTTAAGACTGCCCAGAGAGAGCCGTTAAAAGGATCTGTTGTGTGGTTGCCGTCACAGAAGAAAGCGTAAAAACCTCTGGATAATGTGCTGGACTGATTGCGACCAAGACTGGGAATGGCCTTCACAGTGAATTCGTGAGAAAAACACCAGTCCTCGAGTCACACCTCAGCCCATAGAAGATAGAAAATTTCCACCCTGCACTGGGAGTGACGTTGCAAATTTAGTCCTCCAATGACTACAAATTTAGTCCGCCAATGACGACAAAAGGAGACAGGAGAAAAAGTTCAAGTAGTCTGTGAGCTAAGGAGTGTGATGAAAAGTGAAGACGCTAGATGAGACAGCACAAAAGCAAGAAGATATGCAGGCACTTCCACCCATCGTCTCCTTAGTCCGGTGACTTCAATATAGATCCTTAGTCCCATCCGAATGTTCATTGTCACTGTGTGACTTATTCTTTTCATGTTCCCTGACAAACGGGCGGATCTTTATGTCCCAGCGCTCGACTTGCCTAACATTCGGTCATGCTGCTTTGGATAGGCAACCCACGGCGAGCAGTTAGCGCGGTGACCATGCGACAAACGATTACAAAGAATGATGAGACGATTCATTCCCCCGTCTTACCCCTTAATAATTGAGTTGTGCCAACGCCCTGTCAAATCGGCCCTGAGGTTTTGTAATTTATGTAAAAGGCACTGTAATAAAAGCAAACATTTAATTTAATGGTGTAATCCTCCAATTAATCTGTTACATTCACATATCAATCCTTTACTCTCATAACCCCTCGCTGGCTGATTTCACTGTATGAATGCAGCAATTACTTCATTATTGGCTCCTATTGGGGAGGAAGCGTCGGTCTCCTTAGTTATCAGTATGCCACGCCATGCCAGATGTGAGCGCTTTGAGTTCACTACAGCACAATTTATATAAAAGTAAACTGTTTCTTTTGGAATTTTTCTGCTTTGGATATATCTTCCGTTCTTCCGTACACTGAGAAGACAAAAGTCATGGGATACCTCCTAAGATCGTGTAGGATTTTCTTTTTTTCGGCATAGTGCAGCAACTCGATGTAGCATGGACTCAACAAATCGTTGGAAGTCCCTTGCAGAAATGCTGACCCATGCTGCCTGTATAGCCGTTCATAACTGCGAAAGTGTTGCCTATGCAAGATTTTGTGCACAAACTGACTTCTCGATTATGTCCCATAAATGTTCGACGGGATTCATGTCGGGCGATCAGGGTGGCCAAATCATTCATTCGAAGTGTCCAGAATGTTCTTCAAATCAATTGCAAACAATAGTGGCCCGGTGACATGGCGCATTGTCAGCCATAAAAATTCCATTGTTATTTGGGAACGTGAAATCCACGAATGTCTGCTAATAGTCTCCAAGCAGCCGAACATAACCAGGATTCCATGTAAACAAAGTCCACGCCACTACAGAGCCACCACCAGCTTGCACAGTGCCTTGTTGACAACTTTGGTCCATGGTTTCGTGGGTTCTGCGCCACACTCGAAACCTCCCGCCAGCTCTTACCAACTGAAATTGGGGCTGATCCGACCAGACTACGATTTTTGAGTCGTCTGGGACCCAATTGATATGGTCACGAGCGCAGGAGAGGCGCTGCAGGCGGTGTCGCACTAAAGTCTGTCGGTAAACTGAAGAGTGAGCGAGCGAGTCCCCACTCTGCCTACCCTGCTACGTCACAGGGCGCTTCTACAGGCTGTTTCACAACATAGTACCGCCGGCCGCGGTGGTCTAGCGGTTCTAGGCGCGCAGTCCGGAACCGCGCGACTGCTACGGTCGCAGGTTCGAATCCTGCCTCGGGCATGGATGTGTGTGATGTCCTTAGGTTAGTTAGGTTTAAGTAGTTCTAAGCTCTAGGGGACTGATGACCACAGTAGTTAAGTCCCATAGTGCTCAGAGCCACAACATAGTACCGGCCCTGCCGCGGCGCGCGCTTTAAATCTGTGGCGGCGTCGTGTACCGATACGTCTCGGCTGCGTTTATTTTTAGACAAATGCCGTAAGAGTATAAGGAAAACAAAAGACAATAGCTTCTTCGAAACAAAACATTGTAGAGTAAATAATATTAACATAAGAATGGAAGTCAGGATTCTACTACAAACATAGAACCGAGTACCTATTCATGTGAATTTATGTTCCTCTATTCGTATACATAGTGCAATCAATCTGTAGAATTTAAGGCTTGTTCTTATTTTGTGTTTCTACCAAAAGGTAGAAGTTTTCTTTGAGGGCTGCATTGAAGCTTAACAATTCTTGCAACATGAAGAGTGTTTAAAAAGTAACCAGAAATTTACAATTTCATGTGTTGTATTAGTTCGATTCGCACTGCTTTTTTTGTCACTGTCTTCATAAACACGTCTGAAAAGTATCTGTGCAATGTTTTGCATATTGGGTATTTACCCTGTTGTCATCTGTCAAAAACGTCATATGTGTTTTGGTAGCATGAACTATTTTTTATTTTGTATAAAAATAGATTAGAAAATCTGTACTAAATTTTCTTATAAGAATGGAATGAAGTGTATCAAATTTTTAGGAACGTTAAATATTGCTTTTGGTGAGTCTCTTATGAGTAAACCAAGAGCATACAAGTGGGATTTTATGAAACTGTCTATAACGATGGGTTTCCTCCATAAATTATTAGTTGTCTTTCGTGGCAATTCCAGTAAACCATGCGGCTTGTTTTCGCGTTCCTTCCTATGTGTCCTATTGTAGCAAGGCTGACATCTGCATAAACTGCAGCCCTTTGATTGGGACTGGTAATATTAGCCAACAGTTCTTTTTGTGTCGCCTCCTTAACACATGCTGTAATAACGTTAGAGACGATCGAACGCTTGTTACTCTGCAAATACCTCCTCTTCTTCGTATTCTGCACATTTTCTTGCAAATGCAGGGCGATTATCCATCACTTCCGGATACTGACATATATCAGTGAGTACACAAAGTCAACTGACTGACACTGGCAACTAAGAGCCTACAAACAGAAACGAGGCATATCACTGCACGCCGATCTACACCGCTAGACAGGTAACGGGCAACTGATTTTGGGTGGCCCTGTAGACCAGTGGCAAGGTCCTTCTGGGAAAGGCCACTTCCCCCACCAAAAGCGCTACTCCCTCTTGAGTTAGACTATATCAACAAAGGCACTCATGTCGGTCGCCTGGTGCTATAGCCCATTAACGCCAGATTTCACCGCACTGTCCTAACGGATACATTCCTCGTAAGTGCCAATTGATTTCTGGTTTTATATCACGGAGTGGTGCTTGCCTGTTAGCACTGACAGCTCCACCCAAACCCCCGTGCTCTCGGTCGTTAAGTGAAGGCCGTCGGTTACGGAGTTGTCCGAGGTGGGAGGTAATGTGTGAAATTCGGTATTCTCGGCACGCTCTTGACATTGTGAATCTCGCAATACTGAATTTCCTAACTATTTCCGAAATGGACCCGTGCGTCTATCTCCAACTGCCATTCCGCGTTTGAGTCTGTTAATTCCCGTCTTGCGACCATTATCACGTCGAATAACTTTTCACCTGAGTCACCAGAGTAGAAATGACAGCTCCACCAATGCGTTACTCTTTTATACCTCGTGTACGTGATACTACCACACTCTGCATAGGTGCACATCACTGTCCCACGACTTTTGTGACCTCATTGCTATGTGAAAGGATACATTAAGCCACATGAAGACCAATCCAAAATTAAATTTTCCAGGTCGCTTCTTCTCGCTGTGAATGTCACAAAACCGATTGTTTGGGACTACAGTATTTATATCTATACATAACAATCACTGTTGAAAGTGCTCTTTCGTTGCCATTCGGGGTAATTCATTTCTGCTTGAAACTGATGAATACTAACGTTTACATGTTATTTTGTAGTTACTTGACACATTATCTGCCACTATCTTAAACCTCACCCGTTTGTCTTTGCAAAATAAAACATGACAGAGAGTTGTTCAGTTTGTCTGACTGTCGTTGCGGTATCCCCCTCTGGGGCAATCTATTTCTTTGGTGTGTGTGCATGTGTGCAGCCGCTTATTTACTGCCAAGCCGTTTACAGTGGCAGTAAGATCTCGGATTAGACAAGACTGGGCAGGACGGCATGTGTTGCCTTTTCGAATAAACTATAGTGGCATTCGCCTCAAGGAAAACCACGGAAATGCAAACTGTGGATGGTGAACGTCGTTTTGAGCCCCACTGCTTGCAAATACTGTGCAGTGCCTTAACATATCCGGAACCTAGCCCTGTCCTCTTCTGGAACACAGATTTGTGCGACGGTGAAGATAGGTGACCACGATTTATAAAGCCAAATTTTGTTATGATTATAAACACTGCAATTTTCGTAAAAATATCTTTATTTTTTGCCACATTGAGCTCGATTTAGTAATGTACTACTGATTGTGAACTTCATAGTAAATATGGGAGAGATTAAGATACTATTCCATTTTGGAGACCACGAAAGCAATTCTTGAATGGAAATCTTTAGTTAGATACTTAAATTGCAGCAGCTTTGAGTATAAGCCGTTGTATGTTAGACTGAGTCTTTATAAATCACTGAAACAATTACGAGGGTAATTCAATAATTAAAGAAACAAATTGGTCTGGGGAAAAACTGTTAGTAGGGGAAGTTAGGTACTTCTATGGCCTTAAGTTGGCACCACTGGGATGCGCCCTGATCACCTGATGTATCAACATTGTTTCTTTTATAACCTCAAAAATACATTTCAAGATGGCAAGTCCGCTTGAAACATTCACATTAGTTCAGCAACGTTCTGTTATTCGTTTTTTACTTGCTGCAGGCGAGAAGTGGATACATACCTTAAAATGTCTTAAGTTTATGGTGAAGGTTGTATGAATCGTGATAATTTTTACAAGTGGATAGAGCAGTTGAAAAATGGTCGCCACTCAGTGACTGACGAACACCGGTCTGGCCAACCAATTGCAGTTTCAACTTCCTCACTTGAAAGTCGAATTAATGACATTATTCGTGCCGAGCGCCGCGTGACTGTGAAAATGATAGTTGATAAGGTTCAAGTTAGTACTGGTACAGTTCATAACATTATCTGTAGCAAGCTGAAGTACCGCAAAACATGTGCAAAATGGGTCCCAAAGGAGTTAACGCGGCTACACAAGGGAACAAGGTTGAGAGTGTCCACAGAGATAAAGGAACGTTATGAAAGATAAGGTGGACACTTACTCAACAAAATTTTAACTTTAGATGAAACTAGGGTTCACTATTATGAGCCAGAATCAAAAAGAGAAAGCATGGAGTGGAAGCACACCAACTCATCTGTCAAGAAAAAATTCAGAACCCAAGCAACAGCCGGAAAAGCCATGTTGACGGTGTTTTGGGATGCTGAAGGTCCAGTTTTTTGTGATTATTTCGAAGGACAGCCAATACTACTCAGATTTGATTTTAAACAAGGTGAAACGAACCATGAGAGAGAGACGTCGTGAATCTCAGAAGAGAGGTGTGGTTCTTCAGCAAGACAACGCACGCCCTCATATTGCTCAACTAACCCGTGTAACCATCGACGAAATGGGCTGGAAAGTACTGCCTCATCCCCCTTACAGTCCTGATTTAGCACCTAGTGATTTCGATTTGATTGGTGCTCTGAAGGAGGCATTGCGTGGGAAGATCTTCCAGGACAACGAGGACGTGAAAATGTTTGTGAGAAATTGGTTCAAACATCAAGGTAAAGAGTTCTTTGCAGCCGGAATAAAAAACGTTGTAGGCTATTGGAACAAGTGCATGAATGTTCAAGGGGATTATGTTGAAAAGTAGAAAAAGTATTGTTTTGTAAAAATAAACGCTTTTTTTCAGACGAATTTGTCTCTTTAATTACTGAATGACCCTCGTACAAAATCGACCGACTTTGCAGCGATCGTCTACAGAACGTCTGTACCAAAGAGACGACTGCAAAGGCTGCCGAAACATCACCTTTATAGTTGGTTAATATTTTATGAAGATGTGGCCTAGGGATTTTACTCAAATTGACACTGGTCGTGGAGGTCTATGTACCAAGAGGGGTTGGACAAAAATATGGATACACCAAATACAGAATGCATTACAGCGCCTAATAAAGAGTAGAAAACCTGCTGGCATTCAAAACAGCTTCCATTCGTCTCGGTATGGATAAATACTGGCACTGTATGGTTTTCAAGGGACTCTTACACCCCCATTACACCATTGTTGCTGCAACATAGTGCCAAGTTCACGTAAAGATGATGAAGATGGATAGCGATCACGCTCCATTCTTTCCAAAGTAGAGGCCGAATAACATTGAGATCTGGTGACTGTGGTGGCCAGGGGAGATGCGAGAATTCGTCCTCGTGCTCACAAAACCAATTGTGGACGATGCGAATGAGTGAACAGGGGCCCTGTATCGTCTTGGAACAAAGCACTACCTTTGGGGATGAAATATTGTACATTAGATGGAACTGATCAACCTTGCAGAGTAAGCATGGGGATCACAATATGGCTGCCCAAAACCATCACCAAAACCCCGCCATATTTCACTCTTCGAACGTAAACTCGGCCGGAACAGGGTGAAACAGCACTCTTCAGACCAAATGATTTTCTTCCATTGCTCCATAGTTCTCCAGTTGCGGACATTTGCCTCACTGATTAGAGATTTTGGAATTCCAGCTCACCCTACAATTTCCTGTTTATGGAGCTCCCTTCATGAAACTTCCTGGCAGATTAAAACTGTGTGCTGGACCGAGACTCGAACTCGGGACCTTTGCCTTTCGCGGGCACGTGCTCTACCAACTGAGCTACCCAAGCACGACTCACGGCCCGTCCTCACAGCTTTACTTCTGCCAGTACCTCGTCTCCTACCTTCCAAACTTTACCGAAGCTCTCCTGCGAACCTTGCAGAACTAGCACTCCTGAAAGAAAGGATATTGCGGAGACATGGCTTAGCCACAGCCTGGGGGATGTTTCTAGAATGAAATTTTCACTCTACAGCGGAGTGTGCGCTGATACGAAACTTCCTGGCAGATTATATCCTTTCTTTCAGGAGTGCTAGTTCTGCAAGGTTCGCAGGGGAGCTTCTGTAAAGTTTGGAAGGTAGGAGACGAGGTACTGGCAGAAGTAAAGCTGTGAGGACAGGCCGTGAGTCGTGCTTGGGTAGCTCAGTTGGTAGAGCACTTGCCCGCGAAAGGCAAAGGTCCCGAGTTAGAGTCGCGGCCCGGCACACAGTTTTAATCTGCCAGGAAATTTCATATCAGCGCACACTCCGCTGTAGAGTGAAAATTTCATTCTAGAGCTCCCTTCATGTTGTTTTGGTGCTCACAGTCTTCGAGAGAGTGACATTCAGCTCTGCAGCGAGTTTTTCAGCTGTTATCCTTTTATTTTTTGTCACATTCCTCTTCAATGACCGTCTGTCACGATCACTCAACACACACTTTTGACCGCATAGTGACTTAGCAGATGAAGTTTTTCCGCTTTCCCTATATGCGGTGTATATTTTTGATATAGTGCCTCATGAAACACCGAACACTTTGGCTACCGTGGTTATGAAAGCACCGACTGTGGTGTCACCGCTAGACACCACACTTGCTAGGTGGTAACTTAAATCGGCCGCGGTCCTGTAGTACATGTCGGACCCGCGTGTCGCCACTGTGTAATCGCAAACCTAGCGCCACCACATGGCAGGTCACAAGACACGGACTTGACCTCGCCCCAGTTGTACGGACGACATAGCTTGCGACTAGACCTACCAAGTATTCCTCTCAATTGCCGAGAGACAGATTAAATAGCCTTCAGCTAGTCCATCGCTACTACCTAGCAAGGCGCCATGTGTATCATTGCTAATTGCTTACTACTATGCAAGAGATGTATTTCAACAAGAACAAGACTACATTAAAGTTAAGTATATTAAAATCTCTCTTCTTTTCTTTATAGTTTTCATCCAGTCTCCTGTTTCAGAATTTACGCCCGTCTGCGTTAGTTTCGCGTGCACCTAGCCACTCATTGTGTCGAGACCTTAGGGAATCGACACAACAATATTTTGGCGCCGAGGAGTGGTGCCGCGCCCACGTTGCAGTCTTTGTGTTATATTTGCTCTAATTTGCTTGTGTCATGGCTTCGCCGCATTCTCCAGATGTACTGTCCGAATTTTTTCGCTTGCAGAATCAGCAGACGCAGGCGTTATTGGAAGCCCTTGGACAGCTCGTCCAGGGTCAACGTGCGCTGCAAACCGATGCGGCGGCAGCCGCTTCTTCGCTACCGCAGCCACACAACGCTGTCGCACCGCCATTTAGGCCCTTCGAGGCCCAGAACGAAAGCTGGACTGAGTGGGCCGATCAGTTCCGGTTCCACCTCACAGCTTATGGAATTCAAGGTAAAGAGCGGCAGCCGTTTTTGCTTTCTTGTGTCGGTGTGTCTACCTACCGTGTGATAGTGAAATTGTTTCCCCGACGCGACGTAGCAACTCTGTCCTACGAAGAAATTTTGTCGGCTTTAGATGCCTATTTCAAAGAAACAGTAAATGTTGTTGCAAAACGGTATACGTTTTTTCGTACAAAACGTACGGCCGGTCAGACTAATAGGGAGTGGGTAGCAACTTTGCAAGGCCTTACTAGAGACTGCGCGTTTGCCTGTGAATGTGGCCTCCCATATTCAGATACTATGGTGCGTGATGCAATTGCACAGAACGTTTCTGATGTTCGCATAAGGGAACAGATTTTGAAACTAGTTAATCCCTCCCTGCAACAAGTGATAGACATATTGGACAGGCAAGACACACTTGACTTTGCTCAGGAATCATTTGAAACTTCGCCAGCAGTGTGTCACATTAATCGGCCCGCCGGGCCCGCTGCACGGGACGCTAAGCGGCCCTCGCGCCCGACTTCGCAGCGGCAGCCTAGCTTGCAACCACGTGCGCCGCGTACGCAAGCAAATGCAGTGAAATCTTGCCCGCGGTGTGCAACTAGACATTCGCGTGAAAATTGCCCGTCACGCCAAGCTATTTGCTTTTACTGTCAAAAGAAAGGACATGTACAACGTGTTTGCCAGAAAAAGTTAAGATCAGACAATCACACAAATTCCAGGCCCTTTGCTTCGCGCCGGAATCGAACCCAGGACAATCAGGCTCGTGGACCTTCGCCCATGGACATTCATGTAGTTCATTCCCACCCGTCCAGTGACACTTTAGCTAACAGTGACTGTGTTCGTCCCACCCAACGTGTGCGTCGACGTCGCCGGAAATCCCGTAAAGTCGCAAGTGCTTCTGTACCTGTCTCAGTTCAAATTGCACGAGACAGTCGCTCTTGTCGTCAACAAGACAATAAACTTTTTGTGGACTTAGACTTTGAAGGCAAAGTGATCCCATTCCAGCTCGATACCGGAGCTGCAGTTTCATTGCTCAATCACGACACGTACAAACAACTGGGCGCCCCGCCATTGCGTGCCGCAAATGTTACGTTAACTAGTTACTCAGGACAGCATATACCTGTGTTAGGACAGTGCAGCCTTCTTGCCACATACAAGGGACAGACAAAACTTGTGTCATTTTATGTTCTTCGTTCTTCTAGTGCAGTGAACTTGTTTGGTTTAGATTTGTTTCAATTGTTTAATTTGTCTATAGTAAATCAGGTCCTATCAGTGAATCAGACTGTGCCTTCCGCCAGTGTTTCTAGTCTTTGTGAAGAATTTGCAGACATTTTTGCACCGGGCCTTGGTTGCGCTACGAACTATGCTGCACATTTGGAATTGAAAGACAACGCGCAACCGAAATTTTTCAGAGCGCGCAATGTTCCCCACGCATTGCGTGATGAGGTCGCAAGAACATTGGCCGAGTTAGAATCTCACGGTGTAATTGAACGTGTGCAGGCTTCTCTCTGGGCCTCACCCTTAGTAATTTTGCCAAAACCTTCCGGAAAATTGAGGCTTTGTGTGGACTTCAAGGCAACTGTGAATCCACAACTTGTGACTGCTACTTTTCCTTTGCCCCGCCCGGAAGATCTTTTTGACAAACTGTGCCCGGGAAAATATTTTTCAAAATTGGACCTAGCAGATGCGTACTTGCAGATACCTGTGGACGAAGAATCCCAGCGCGTCTTAGTGGTTAACACGCATCTTGGCTTGTATCGCTTCAAAAGACTGCCATTCGGGTGTGCATCCGCCCCTGCTTTATTTCAGCAATATTTACAAACTATTTGTGCGTCGGTCCCTACGGCTGCGAACTATCTGGACGATATTGTGCTCTCAGGAAAGACAGAAGCCGAACATTTGCAGAATCTCCGAACATTATTTCAGGTATTGCGTCAGAATGGTCTTCGCTTGAGGAAGGACAAATGTGTGTTTTTTGCTCGTGACTTACCGTACCTGGGGCATGTCATAAATGCCCAAGGTATACATCCGAGTCCAGAGCACCTTCGTGCCATTCAGGACTTGCCGTCACCGCAGAACTTAAAACAGCTACAGAGTGTGCTGGGTAAGGTAAATTATTATCACCGATTTGTGCGCAATGCTTCTTCCATTTCAGCTCCGCTTCATCGCTTACGCCGTAAAGGTGTTCCGTTCGTCTGGACGACGGAATGCGAACGCGCCTTTCGCCAGTTGAAATCGGCGTTACTATCAAATACTTGCCTTACGCCATTCGATCCCCGAAAACCCCTTTTGTTGATGGTCGATGCATCGGATTTCGGGATCGGTGCTGTGCTTGCGCACAAGGATGGCTCGCATGATCGCCCTATTGCCTTTGCGTCCAAATTGCTCTCATCTGCGCAAAGAAATTATTCACAAATAGAGAAGGAAGCTTTGGCTCTTGTGTTTGGTGTAACAACGTTTCACGATTTCTTGTATGGTCGTCACTTTACCATCATCACGGACCACAAACCGTTGACATCACTTTTTCATCCGAACAAGCCTGTACCTCCACGTACAGCGCAGAAATTCATTCGCTGGTCTCTTTTTCTCTCGCAGTACCGCTACGATATCTTGTATCGGTCCACTGCTAAGCACGGAAACGCTGATGCGTTGTCCCGTTTGCCTGTTGCTGAGGATAAAGCATTCGATTCTTCCGAACTTGCTTGCATGTTCATTGATTCGGAAGCCGATGACGTGGTCGCATCGTTTCCGATTGATTTTCGTCGTGTAGCTACAGCCACAGCTGCTGACCCTGTCCTTGCTACTGTGTTGCGTTTTGTTGCTACGCAATGGCCCTTGTCAAAGTCACGGATCGAGGATCCTTTGGTTCGCGGATTTTTTGCTCACAAGGAGAGACTTTTTGTACGACGTGGTGTTTTGTTGTTGCGTTCCGATAATGATCAATCCCGAGTCGTGGTCCCACGTTCGTTACAGTCCTCTGTCTTAAAGCTTCTTCACCAAGGACATTGGGGTATAGTGCGAACGAAACAACTTGCTCGACAGCACTGTACTTGGTTCGGATTCGATGCTGCGATTACGAATATGTGCTCCTCTTGCGTGGCGTGTGCCGAACAACAATCCGCACCGCCGCGGAAATTCTTTGCATGGCCGAAAGCCACTTCCCCTTGGCAACGCTTGCACATCGATTTTGCTGGTCCATTCTGGAATGCTCGATGGTTGGTTGTGGTCGATGCTTTCAGTAATTTTCCTTTTGTTGTCCGGATGTCTTCCACGACGTCTTCTGCCACCATCCAAGCCTTGTCTGCTATCTTTTGCATTGAAGGTCTTCCGCAGACTCTTGTTTCCGACAATGGCCCACAATTCATGTCCGCAGAATTTGTCATTCTGCAAGGCCAATGGTATTCAACATCTGACATCCGCGCCGTTTTCGCCTCAGTCAAACGGTGCCGCGGAACGATTGGTCCGGACTTTCAAGTCACAGATGTTGAAGTTGAAAGAGTCGCATTCTCGGGAGGACGCTTTGTTGCTCTTTTTGTCCTCATATCGCTCTCAGCCTCGCGATGGTCGCTCGCCGGCTGAGTTGCTCCATGGTCGTCCTCATCGAACTCTGATGTCTTTGCTGCATCCGCCACATCAGGTTCCTGTGCAGCGGCAGACTCCTGCTTTTGCTCCTGGCGACGTTGTCTATTATCGCAACTATCGCGGTTCACGGCGTTGGCTCGCAGGGCGCATTCTTCGCTGCCTCGGCCGCGCGATGTATTTGGTTTTGGGGGCCTCTGGTGAGGTGCGTCGGCATCTCAATCAGCTGCGCCTCTGTCGTCGCCTGGGTTCTGCCGCTCCCCGTCTGCTTTCAGCGACGGAGCCGTCGGGTCAGCGCCCTGGGGACCCATCTACTGGCTCGCCTCATCCCCAGGTGTTACCGACGATGCCTTCCATTTTGCCTCATGGCGTCGCGCCGCCGCAGCCGCCGCCGGCGCCGCCAGCAGCGGACGCTTCGCTGCAGCCGCCTCGCGCCTCCCTGGGTCACGCGCTGCCGCTTGCTTCCCGTGACCAGCCGTCCTCCGCCATGGACCTCTTGCCCGCTCCGGACCAGATGTCGTCTTCGCCCGTCGGGTGCTCCGACCACATGGAGGTCGACCCCGCGGCTCCTCTTATATCATTCCGTGCGCATACACCTCATGTTGACGTGCACCCTGGACTAGGTTTGCAGGCGTTTCCTAGCTCCCCTCGGACCGAATGGCCGGGTGCGGGTGGCACAGCCTCGCCTGTTGTTAGGCTCCCCACCTCATCGCATACGTCAACATGGGGTCCTCCCCACGGCGGGCGGAAGCCTTATCTCACGGCCGTTCGCCGATTTGCGGGGGAGGAATGTGGTGTCACCGCTAGACACCACACTTGCTAGGTGGTAACTTAAATCGGCCGCGGTCCTGTAGTACATGTCGGACCCGCGTGTCGCCACTGTGTAATCGCAAACCTAGCGCCACCACATGGCAGGTCACAAGACACGGACTTGACCTCGCCCCAGTTGTACGGACGACATAGCTTGCGACTAGACCTACCAAGTATTCCTCTCAATTGCCGAGAGACAGATTAAATAGCCTTCAGCTAGTCCATCGCTACTACCTAGCAAGGCGCCATGTGTATCATTGCTAATTGCTTACTACTATGCAAGAGATGTATTTCAACAAGAACAAGACTACATTAAAGTTAAGTATATTAAAATCTCTCTTCTTTTCTTTATAGTTTTCATCCAGTCTCCTGTTTCAGAATTTACGCCCGTCTGCGTTAGTTTCGCGTGCACCTAGCCACTCATTGTGTCGAGACCTTAGGGAATCGACACAACACCGACCACACGGGCATCCTCAGTTTGCCCACGTTCGAATCCACTTAGTTCCGACATACTGGGAGGTGACAATGGTCACGGGATACCTGTTAATGTAGTTTAGAAGCTCCTTCTGTCCGGTGTATTGCAGTTACTCGACGTGGCACTGACTCAACAAATCGTTGGAAGGCAACTGGCAGACATATTCAGCCATGCTGCCTCTACAGCCGCACATAACTGCGAAAATGTTGCTAGCGGAGGAGTTTGTGCACGAACTGACCTCTCGATTATGTTCCACATATGTTCGATGGGATTCACATGGATTCTGGGTCGACAGGTCATTCGCTCGAGAGAAATTGTCCAGAGTGTTCTTCAAACCAACAGCGAACAGTTGTGGCCCAGTACAATGTCAGCCACAAGGAATCCGTTGTTGTTTTGGAACATGAAGTAAGTGAATGGCTGAAAATGGTCTCCAAGTTGGACCAGAACACCCATTTACATTCCATGTAAACATCAGCTTGCACAGCCCCTTGTTTGCAGCTTGGCCTCCATGACATTGTGTAGTCTGTGCCACACTCGAAACCCACCATCAGCTCTTACCAACTGAAATCAGGACTCGTGTGACCAGAATATGGTTTTCTAATAGGCTATGGTCCAACCGATATTGTCATGTCCAGGAGAGGCGCTGCAGGAGATGTCGTGCTGTTAAGTGTAGAATTACTTGTCTGTTAGCACTGACAACTCTATTCAAACGCCACTGCGGTCGGTCCTTAAGTGAAGGCCGTCTGCCACTGCGTTGTCTGAGCTGAGAAGCAACGTCTGAAATTTGGTAGTCTCAGCACACCCCTGATACTGTGGATCTCAGATTACTGTATTCCCTAACGATTTCCGAAACGGAAGGTCCCATGGGTCTAGCTCCAATTACCAATACGCTTTCGACGTCTGTTAATTCCTATGGTGGGGCCATAAGCACGTCGGAACCCTTTAACATGAATCACCTGAGTACAAACGACAGCTCCGCCAATGCACTGCCTTTTCAAACCAAGTGTACGTGGTACTACCACCATGTGCATATTGCTATCCCACGACTTTTGTCAACTCAGTGTATACCTCGCTATCTAGAACTACACTGTACCAAGAAACGGCTCAGTATTGTTGCAGATGTTGTTGTCTATATTTGGTTCAAAAATGGTTCAAATGGCTCTGAGCACTATGGGACTTAACATCTGAGGTCATCAATTCCCTAGAACTTAGAACTACTTAAACCTAACTAACCTAAGGACATCACACACATCCATGCCCGAGGCAGGATTCGAACATGCGACCGTAGCGGTAGTGCGGTTCCAGACTGAAGCGCCTAGAACCGCTCGGCCACACCGGCCGGCCTATATCTGGTGCTACTTTAATGTATAAAGACGAAATAGCTTACACTTAAATGTAGTTGGACTTATCTGGAGCGATTCTTCTTAGGGGAAGGAAGAAAACATTACTTTCGCAACGTGTTACAGCGACCAAGGATTAACTCGTTAAAGTTCATTCTGTTCTGGGTAGTCTTCCTTGTAGACCAATTGCTCAAGGGTTACGTAACTGGAAGTGTAAGCAGCTAATTCGTGGTAGTACCCGATAAAGCGAACGCTATACTAACTTGGCCAAGTGATTAGGTGCAGCAACGTTCCAGTTCAAAGTAGAGGCGTTCTTACCTCGCAGTGCAAACACAGGAAGTGATTGCACGCGAGTGTGACGGCTGTCTTTCAACTGTGCGCTACTGCGGCGACTTGGTGTACCTACCACAACAATCTAGCTGGGGAAAGGGGAACTACTGTTTAACGTGGGATCCGAATCACGTGTTGTTCCTGACGAACACTCACATTGTTGAGGGGTGAAGACTATGTTAAAGGCAGACTACATAAATACTTGTCGAACTGGAATTATTCCGGGAGCTTGCGGTTTCATGGCACAGGTTTTTCTAGTAGACTACGGGCCGACGATGGCTACAGGTTGTAATTAAATTTATTGTTGATGAAAAGGAGAAAGCAGTGACAGTGCCGATGGAAAAAAGGCAAAATATTTAAGTTTAGTAAATCGATGGTGTACTAACTACAACAGGAGGGATAGGAAACCGAGCGCACTGGGATTAAGGTGTACAACCCAAAGAAGAAGAGAAAGAAGAATAAGCAAAGTGCATACAAATAATATCCTGTCGACAATGATGATAAATGTGTTATTAGGAAGCACTTTCCGCGATATTACGAAATGGCAACTTTACAAAATTTTCTTAGCTTACATCTCACAAAACTTCAAGGCTACCAAAGAAACTCTCAAGAAAATTATTCTGACTTTGGGATTTGATTTAAAAACGTGCCAGACTAAACTAACCGTACGTGAACGAACTAAATAGCTTCAAAAAAGCATACTGTGTTAGAGTGTTGCGAAAAAATTGAAGCATCGGAATTAAAGAGGCCAATAGCTTTTTTTCCAGAAAACACATTTGTTCATACACTGTTAGATAAAAGTGCCAGTCAGCATTTAATTGCTGCGCTATGCAGGGTATTGATGTTCAGATGAGCATCGCGTGAACTCCCCACTTGTAAGAATACTGGAGCGTGCACTGTTACTACCTCCTCTCCCTTTTCCTTGGGTGCAAACACAATGGCGGCACGCTGGAAAGGTGTTCAGTTCACGTTAACGAATGTTAACAAGGGAATACCACAGGAATTAACAGTGAAGCATAACGACACTAGGAAATACGCAATTAGTTGGTCGGAGAATTAGTTCCCAGAAACCTGTACAAGTATTTTGTTTTTACTTCTAAGTAGAGAAATACTATTACCACTTACGTTTGTTGGCGAAACCGTATTACGAGTGCCCTTTGCGTACGAGGAAGCACTGCATTAAACTGGCACTGAGCACCAAACTGCAACGCCTAGACGTTTAAACATGGCTGAAATCACTATACGATTTCCGAAAAACAGTTGACTCAGTGCCACACTTCCCCTTAAAATGTTTGAAAGTACGATCGTGTTTCTTTTTATTTTTTTTATTTTTATTTTATATATATATATATATATATATATATATATATATATATATATCGGAGCCTTGTGACTGTTTTGATGCAGCGCGCCACGAATTTCTCTCCTGTGCCAAACTTTTCATCTCCGAGTAGCGCTTGCAGCCTACGCTCTCAATTATTTGCTGCATGTATTCTAATCTCTGTCTACTTCTAGTACAACGGAAGTTATTCCGTGATGCCTTAACACATGTCGTCCATCTTGTCCCTTCTTCTTGTCAGTGTTTTTCATGCATTCCTTTCCTCGCCGATTCTGTGGAGAACGTCACGGTTCTTCACCTTACCAGTCCACCTAATTTTCTACATTCATTGTAGCACCACATCTTTAATGCTTCGATTTTCTTCTGTTCCAGTTTTCCCCCAGTCCATATTTCACTACCATACAAAGCTACAAAGCTGTGTTCCAAACGTACATTCTCAGAAATTTTTTTCTCACGTTGACGCCTGTGTTTGATACTAGTAGACTTCTCTTGGCCAGAAATGCCCTTTCTCCAAGTGCTAGTCTGTTTTTATGTCGTCCTTGCCCTGTCCATCGTGGGTTATAGTGCTGACTGGGTAACAGAATTACTTAACTTCATCTGCCTCCTGATCACCAATCCTGATGTTAAATTTCTCGCTGTGCTCATTTCTGCTACTTCTCATTTTCGTCTTTCTCTCATTGACTCTCAATCCATATTCCGTTCTCATTACACCATACATCCCGTTCAGCAGATCACATTCTCCTTCACTCAGGATAGCAATGTCATCAGCGAATCGTATCACTGATATCATTTCACCTTGAATATTATTTCTATTATTTCCGTCATTGCTACTTCGATGTGTGTGTTGACCAGTAGGGGCGAAAGGCCGAATCCCTGTCTTACGCCCTTTTTAATCCCAGGGCTTCGTTCTTGGTCTTCCACTCTTATTGTTCCTTCTTAGCTCTTGTACATATAACGTGTTACCCGTCTTTCCGTATAGCTTACCCCTATTTTTCTCAGAATTTCGAATATCTAGCACTATTTGACATTGTCGAACGCTTTTTCCAGGTTGACGAATCCTAGGAACGCGACTTGATTTTTCATTAATCTTGCTTCTATTATCAACTGAAACGTCAGAATTGCCTCTCTGGAGCCTTAACCTTTACTAAAGCCACACTGATGAACCCCTAAAAGATCCTCTGTTTTGTTTTCCGTTCTTCTGTGCATTACTATTATGTACGGAATTTGTGGCTGGATTGACACGACCCTAGGCAGATGATATCGATGTCATAAAGTGGTCTATTTGCGACAGTACGGTGGTCCAGCGCTGTGTCACAGTGATCAACGGACGGTACTGCCCGCCTGCCAGTGACTGCCCAGGAGACCCTTCGGCGCGCGGCGTACGTGAGTTTAGCAGCTGCAACACCATAACAGACTTGCTCTCGTGCACATAAACACGGGCCCTTCAATAAGGCTGGTCACTGATTAAATTGGTGAGTCATCAGGCTCATCTACTGTCATTGTGGCGGCCTCCAATGTGTGGTGTCCACCATTCTGCCGTCATGGTGACAGGACCGCCTTCGAAGGGGATCCAGCCACCAACGGATGGGCTGAAAGTCGAACTGAGCCGTTCCCAGCTACTGAGCCACCGACGACCAGCATGGCCTGTACTCGGCCACTCCGCTAGCAATGCAACAACACCAATCGGCCGCATCGTCATATGAAATAACCCCTCTGGGGAATGTTTACTACGCAAGGTCGCTTCTCGTTCAGGCTGCGATGAGCGTACAGGCACCTGCTGCAATCTTTACAACAACACTTTCCCGCTGAGGGGCGCGAGATCGACGCCTCACCCATGCCGCAGTTAACGGATGTCTTTAACCAAAGCCAGGCTGCACCAATGAAAAGGGGCGCACATTTGCAGGTGGTCTAGGCTTGTTGAAACAATGACGTATTTACATGCACGCCTATCTTGCTGCAGCCATCCTACTCCTCCGACGAACTCCCGTAGACCATGCCAAACCGCCAAAGTCACAGTGGCCAGGTGTGAGAGCCGAACCTCATACTGACAAGTAGAAGAACCCATTCGTAGTGGTCATGGCACTCTATAGCGTTACACTTGGTAGGGGGAACACACTATACTATATTGGATGGAGAGTCATCAGCAGCCGGCCGCTGTAGCCCAGCGGTTCTAGGCGCTTCAATCCGGAACCACGCAGCTGCTACGGTCGCAGGTTCGAATCCTGCCTGGGGCATGGGTGTGTGTGATGTCCTAAGGTTAGTTAGGGTTAGGTAGTTCTAAGTCTAGGGTCAGCAGATGTAGAATTAACCTCGGGCGTGCCTCAAGGAAGTATGTTGGGACTTTTGCTGTTCATGCTGTATATTAATGACCTTGTACACAATGTAAATAGTAATCTCAGACTTTTCACAGATGATGTATTTATCCATGATGAAGTATACGCTGAAAAAGTTGCAAATATATTCAGTCGGATCTGGTTAAGATATCAAAGTGGTGCAAATATCGGAAACTTGCTTTAAATGTTCAAAAATGTAAAAAGGCACATTTCCCAAAAGGCAGAAACGGTGTATCCTATGACTACACTATCAACGAGCGAATTCATATAAATAGTTGGATGCAACAGTCTGCAGTGATATGAAATGTAATGATCACATAGATTAGTTGTAAGTAAAGTAGGTAGGAGACAGATTTCGGTTCATTGTTGGATTACTAGGGAAATGAAACCAGTCTACAAGGAATACGCTTAGAAAACAATCGTGCCTTGCGCTTACATGGGATATTAAAAGTGTACAGACAAAGACGTATTAATACTCACAGATGTGTTTTGCCCATGGGAGAGTTCCACGAAGATGGTAAAGAAATTGAACTGGCAGAAACTTGAAAATACGCAAACCATACTGGGGAAAGTGTTTAGTAAGTTTGAAGAAGCGGCTTTAAATGCTGACTCTAGGAATATACTGCAACCCCCTAAGTATCGCTCATATACGGATCTCGAGGCCAAGATAGATTAATTACAGCGTGCACAGAGGCATTTAAACAGTCATCCTTTCCCCACTCTGTACAGGGTGTTCCGAAACTATTTGTTCAAATTAATACAGGAGGTAGAGATCATCACAACAAATACATTTCGATGAGGAACATCTGGTCTCTGAATTCAATTTGTAATGTTAAGGAGCATTTTATTAGTGGTGCTGATGTAAGCTGTTTTGTCGGTGTCGCTGAGTGGGAATGTGCACTGAAATTCAGAACTGCTCTACACGCGGGTCGATGGTTCTGTGGTCTGTCACCTTGTGACAAAAACGGCAATAGGTTGATTGGACCATACATTCTTTTATTCAGCCTCAACGAACGGAGATATCGCATCTTCGTGGAATTGGGTTGCTAGAACTGTTGGAGGAACTGCCTCGAATGTTAGACGAAGAATGTACTTCCAGCACGATGGCGCGCCAGCCCATTTCAGCATTTCTGTGAGGAATCATCTGAAAGCTACCTTGGGGAATCGATGGAGAGGCTGGGGTGGCCCTGTGACCTGCCCACCTAAGTCACCTGACCTCACAAGTCTTTATTTGTTCGTTCGGGGACATGTGAAACATCTAGTGTATGAAATCGTTGTGGAAACAGAAGAGGACCCCGTCGCTAGAATTGTCGCTGCTGATACCACTGCAGACAAGCCAGGAATCTTCGAACGGACACGACAACCAATTGTCTGACGATATACTGCGTGCATAAACGCCAACGGTCGAGCAGGTTCCGTGAACGCCACTGCTGTAATTAGGATGCTAGAGTACTTTATGGCCGGCCGGTGTGGCCGAGCGGTTCAAGGTACTTCAGTCTGGAACCACGTGACCGCTACGGTCGCAGGTTCGAATCCTATCTCGGGCATAGCTGTGTGTGATGTCCTTAGGTTTGTTAGGTTTAAGTAGATCTAAGTTCTAGGGGACTGATGACCTCAGAAGGCAAGTTCCATAATGCTCAGAGCTATTTGAACCAAGTACCTTATGCGTAAATCGTTCCTTTCGTCAGAAATTGCCTTCAGTGACCATATGTACCATAACTAAATATATTTTGTTTTGAAGTTCTCTACCTCCTACATTAACTTGAAAGAACAGTTTCGGAACACCGTGTATGTGAATGGAACAGGAAAATGCTCTAGTAATTGGTACAATTGGATGAATCCACTGCCATGCACTTCACAGTGGTTTGATGTATGGATGTAGATTTAGATCTTAACCCATTGCCTAGATAAAAAACGTAAAGTACCCTGAATTTATCATGTCAGGAGATTCGTTGCATCACATATTGCGTGCAACAGAAATTGCAAATTTGCATGGATAGGATCAATTTATAAAGTATACTGCTAAATACTTAAAGATCACAAAAAAATCTGTCTTGGCGTCAGGTATTCTCTTTCCTTTGTATTAATGACAGCAAGTTTAGTTCACACAGTTTCAGTTTTCATTTTACCTTATGTACAATACAACAAGGATGAGAATCTAGGCCAGTGAAGAAACACTGTTAGAAGAAAACACTACAATTGCTTCCTACAACATGGCGACGAATTAAGTCAATAGTGTAAATGTCATTTCCAGCAGCAAAAGCATGTGTAATTCTTTTATATAAGAGACGACTCAAAAAGTAATCTATTGCTAATGCACGTGAAGGAAATCTCTGTTTCTTAGATGGTAAGTAGGCCAAAAAATTCGTTTAACACATTTTATTAATATACCAAACTGTTCCGTGTAATTAAATCGCAGAAACTGCTTAAAATAGTGTGTCTGCAATGATCAGCTCAGCGCTTCACGACAGTATACATACTGTAAAACCCGCGTGTGTGAAAAGACCAATTTGACATACTGTACGTAATCGCTCCTTCTGCAACAACGAATTAATAGGTCTGCAAAAATGGATAACCGAACTGTACTTCAGTTACTAAAAAGGAAAAGTGAACACCATGGCTGATGACGTAGCGCTTATTTGCTGTATAAATTAGGAGTCCTAACAGCAACCCACGTAGTCGATCAACAAAAATTCATCAGTTCCCGTAAACTATCAATAAATACAATTAAAAAAAATGCAAAGTGTTCACGGGGAAAAAAGAATTGCTATTAATGGCTTGCATACACCCAGGAACATGATTATTATATGAAATAATTTTTAAACTCCTTCAGAACTGAGATGTGCCACTTAGAACTCCGGTTGGGAAACTGTACATAGTGATGTAAATGAGATAGAGGGAGAGAAAGTTGGCGAGAGGGAGAAAGAGAGAGAGGTACACAACAGACAGACAACTCATAGAAACTCACTGAATTTTTTTAAAAATCCTGGCATGTATCAGTCGACAAAAAATTGGTGGAACACTGAAATAACAACTGAATCACTACAATAGGGAGAGAGAAAGCTACGAAAATTTTAAAAATATCCACCTACGTTATAGAATCACCCCAACTGGATCAACAGCAAAGCTTCTTACCTTTAAAAAAAAATTAACAAAAAAAAAAAAACGAGAAATCCCTGTCCTTAACTTCCGAAAATACTTTCTGCTTCGTATCTCTAAGATCAGTTATATGGAAAGACAGAAGAAACAGAATTATTCTGATAACATTCAAGGGACCTGAGTCTCTAAGGGTTTTCTCATTCTCTTGTGATCTGAATGTATTTAATAAGTATTTGAGATGCAAAACGCCTACTAAATCTTTAGAATGGACTCTACAAGTCGTTAGAAGTACATATGATATTCTGGAACATCGAAAAATTCGACGTTAGTGAGAGTACAGTACGCCTGATAGATAATTGATCCAAAGCTAAAGGAAAGGTTTAGAGAAAATAAAAACTGCTTCCGAACCTGAAGAAAATTTCGGTCTTTCCAGGGGATGAGGTTACTGTATCAAAAGTTGTGGCTGCTATAAAAGAACAAAACAATGATTTTTTTGGTCAATGGAAGACATCAAGCACTGTTTTTCCAGTCAGAAAAAATTAATCCAGAAATGAGATAATTAAAATTATGTGACTGGAAAAATTCCTACATAATTGTAAGATTTCTCGTCTCCCATGCATTTTATGTGTATAGTCGGTTCACATTTGGAAAAGTGGCAAACATCTCAGAGTTTTGGAGACAGTAGCTGAAATACTAGTCACTAGTGTTCCCTGCAGGAAATTTTATGTCCCCAATTCATGGTACTACAAGGAGTTGGAGAATCATGATGGATAAGTAGAAAAATGCTAAGAAGCTGCAGGCATACAGATATAAAAAAGTAGTGTTTGATCCGCGTATTAAGAAAAAGCGCCACACACACTTTTTCCTATGGGACAATGACCAACACTATCCCTGAAATGAATTGAAATTGTTCCAATCATCTGGTCCTGACCTAGATTTCCCTGGGGTTTTGCGTTTATTGTATGATAATGTTGGAACTGGTAATCCCCTTCCAATTACTTTCTGTTGGGAATTCCTCTGCCATTTCGTATAGTTGTTGCTTAAAAAGAACTGCCACCCTAATTATGCAGCCAAACAGCGGTTGCTTCCTTGCACATAAAATAATGTGACAAAGCAGAGCACTGAAATCATGAGGAATTAAGGAATTGTTGGAAGTCTTCCATGAGAGGTTGAAGGACCTGGCGTTCAGCATTGAGAAGTGCGTCACGTCCCTGCAGGTCCCCGCCTCGATCGGCTGTGAGACAATGGCCAGTGGTGTAACGCTATGGAGGCCAATGTCAGCTGGCGCCTTTAAGTATGCCGGTGGCGCCCAGAGTGGCATCAGTCAGTGTATCGGCTCTTCCCCCCTGACAGCGACATGCAGCTCCTGGTGGCGTCTGCTCTCTTGCTGCTCGCAGGGTGCGCCTCTGCCCGGCCAGAAGCGCCTGCGCAGCAGTACGGCGCGCCAGACGCGGGTCCGTACCCTCCCTCAGGCTGGCGTCCGGAAGGTCGCCAATTCTTCCTGCCTTCCAGGAGCTCCGGCCTGTACGCGCCGCCGCCACAGCAGTACGGCCCTCCGCCCCCGCCCGCCCCCACGACCACAGAGGCTGCCGAGACCACCACCACCGAGCTGCCCACCACGACGGCTCCCTCAGATGCGGCTGCCGACAGCTCCCGCGCCCAGGAGTCCGGCGTGTACTACCTGCTGCAGCCGGACGGCCGCCTCCAGCGCATCACCTACGCCCACGGGCCCGCCGCCCCCGCCTCGGCCTCCACCCCCGCCGCCTCGCCTCTGCTGCCGGAGCGGCTGTCGCTGCCTGCAGACCCCGGCTACCTGGCGCGCTTCCACTACCAGGACCTGCTGCCTCAGGGAGCACCCGTCTTCGCATTCCGGCAGGCCGGCCTGATGCGCATCTTCTGAAAAACGATCTCTTTGTGCAGAGGACAATTGAAACTAAACCAAAATGCACGCATCTCTTCAGAAGTTGACAGACGCGTCGTCACGTAGCTGCAATTGCCCCTATGTGGCATTACAAAATCCGTATTTAAACGTAATTCTTTTTACTTCTTTCATATGTGATACTAAGACGACTCCTAAGCTCCCAAATTTTTTGTTGGTAAAATACTAGCACTCATTGTTAAATTGGATTTAATGTTGTTGGTATCGACTGGTTTCAAGTTAATATTACATGGCTGTGATATACATATGCGACTATTACACATTACTTTTCTCACTACTTGTCAATTTAATACATAGAAGTAAAATCTAGGATGATTTTTCTTCCGAAATCAGTCGTCAGTCATAAATAACTGCATAAAGAAACCTTGCCGGCCGGAGTAGCCGTGCGGTTCTAGGCGCTGCAGTCTGGAGCCGAGCGACCGCTACGGTCGCAGGTTCGAATCCTACCTCGGGCATGGGTGTGTGTGATGTCCTTAGGTTAGTTAGGTTTAATTAGTTCTAAGTTCCAGGCGACTGATGACCTCAGAAGTTAAGTCGCATAGGGCTCAGAGCTATTTGACCCATTTTTTTTGAAACCTACATTGTGTCTGTTTGTGCATTTCCTGTCTGTCTAATAAAAAATATGTTGACATATTCGCATATCCTTGTTTTTATGTCTTATTCTTTCACCCTTATCTTCAGTAGAAGGAAAAGAACTGTAATCGAGAATCATATTATTTTGTGATGATAGTGCTTTGCACAGCGTGGCCGTATGAACTGGAATGAAAATTATGGGACTGGAGAAATCTCCGCTGTGAAAGTGTCGAACTTACAAATTTAATACAAATTTAATACAGATCGACGACACACACTTTTAAATCGCAAACAACAATAATTTACAGAAGAATGTAGAGTAATATGGTGATGTGATTAGTGAAGATCAGTTTGGCTTCAGAAGAAGTAAACGTACATCCGAAGAATTTATGAGGTGACGTTTAACTATTTGTGAATGAAAAAAAGGATGTTTGTTATAAGCGTTCAACAATGTGGGATGGAGTAAGGTCTACAAAGTCTTGAGAAAAAAGAGCATAAAACACAGAACGAGATCAGGGACAAAAATAATACGGAAACAAAAACTATTGCATCTATATGTACTTCAACCACTAGGAAATATAGGCTCTAGATCGTTAGGTCAATATTATATTGCTCTGTTCCAACGGAGACGTATAGTCACCTTTCTTGGGTATTTCTATTGTTCCTTTTGGTACACTACGATTCACACCATCAATCATGTCTATGTTTGTTCTCTGCACACTGCGCTAGGTCATGAAAGTAATTGTATGTAAAGTAAATACAGACTCAACTAAGAAAGGTATAATAGAGAAGTATATTACAGTTTACTTCTGAATAAGGCTAGTCATGTACCTGTTCCAAATAAAATTTTGGGAGAAGTACAAACTGCGTAACAAAACAGTAGTCTGTGCCAATCTACTCTTATGAGATATGGGCACATCGTCATTTTCTCTTAGGAGGCCTTGCCTTAGTTAAATGCTGAGCTGAGAGATACAGTCTCCATTCAAAACTAATTTGTTTAATTTCTTCTCGTCAGTAGCCACACATTGAAAAACATATTGCGTGGCAGATTGCTTAATAGCACAGAGCGTCCTTGCCCCCCTCACCCTCTCTAAATTCTGATACATCGATAAATCCAGCTACCGTCTGAGTTTACCAGATGAAAAATATATGAAATATGGTGGTGTAGCCCCTATTATGTAATAACATTTGGAACACCCCTGAAGTGTCTGCATATAAGATCTATTATATTTGTTGGCTCTCTCTAATGAGGTGGGCAGAAAAGAAAGGGCGTACAAACGGTTTTCACCAGTTTCTAAGGTTTGTATTGATAGCAGTAAGTTTACTGTAGACAGAGGACAAAAATATAGAAACATCAAAAACAGAACACAGTGGCGTGCATAATATGGTGTAGGAAAACCGTTGTCATTTAAAACAGCTTCCAGTCGTCTCGAAGTGGATAAATATAGACTCTGCATGGTTTTACAGTGAGTCTAATACCACTCTTCCTGCAAAATACTAGCAAGTTCAGGTAACGATGATGGCGGTGGATAGTGATCACGAACCCTTCTCTCCAAAGTAGACCACGAACGCTCTACAATATTGAGATTTGGTGACTGTGGTGGGCAGGAAAGATGCGAAAACTTATCCCCGTCCCACAAAAGCAGTCCTTGACGATGAGAGCAGCGTTAACAAGGGCCCTCTCGTCGTGGAACAAAGGATGACCATTGGGAAACAAATACGCTACCATGGTTACATCTCACAGAATAGCCATAGGGTCCATGAAATACCACGAAACGCCTGTCAAAATCATCAGCGAACCTTCACCGTGTTTCAGTTGCAGCAAGCAGTCAGCATCGTAAGCTGGGACGACGAAAGCCAGACGCAGATTTGGCCAGAAGTTGGAATCAGTGCCAAACACGATTCATTCGATCAGATGACTTCCATCCATTGATCCATGATCCACGTCTTATGGTTTCGGCACTGCATTTACATCGCTGAGGAGTTCTGGAATTTCATCTCGTCCGACAAGTTCCAGTTTATCAGCTTATGGAGCCCCTTTAATGTTGTTTCGGTGCTGTCAGTGTTCGCGAGTGCGACATTCAGTGCTGTAAATTTTACAGTTGTCATCCTCTTATTTTTCGTCATAATCCTCAATGACTATCTGTCACGATCACTCGACATACGTTTTCATCCGTATTGTGACTTAGCAGATGATGTTGCTTTCCCAGTATGCAATATAAATCTTCGATATCGTGCCTCTTGGAATAGGAAACACTTTGGCTACGTCGGTTATGGAAGCACCCACCACATGAGCACCAGCAACTTGGGCAAGTTCGAATTCACTTAGCTCGTGTGTAATTCACTCACAACTACACGGAACACTGCTCTGACACGAATAACACTTGCAACGTATTGAGAACATGGCGCAGCTGCCGTTCGAGAACAAATACAACTACATCCGCCTTTATGTTCAAGTACGCATTTCTCGCGGTTTTTCCCGTATTTTTGTCCCAGTCTTGTTTTTTTTAAATTTATTTTGTGAAGAGGACCTTTGGTTAGGAGTAAAAGTAATCTTTCTTGGGACAGCAAAATAGTAATCCGCCGAAATATTGCCTTTATATGCAGCTTTATGGGGACATTATTTCTTATAGTATAGTTATTGAACCTGAACGATCTGAAAGTATTAATCTAAAGCGAACTTTATAGGAATTTTCGGCGTTTTTCTACACACATCAGAGGTAGAATTACACTTACACTTACGCACGGAAATTTTTCCTTGAACAATGCTAATATGACATTGTCGCAACCTTTCGTGTACACTGCATGTAGCAATCGATTCACAGATCTTGCATCACGCTGAGATCCTCCCAGTCTCCTTCCTTCATTTTGCAAGATATAGAAAAATTCTTCGGGCGACAGTGTCATTAATTATTGCATGACAGAAGATGGGGAGGAAAGGAGAACACAACTGATGTGAAACGTGGTTGTTGCAGCACTGGTGCTATGAAAGTCATCTACTCAACCATATATACCTTACATTACCAGAATGAATGATTCGTTAATCACCATAAAAGGACCATATGACGTTTGTAAACTGTTTTCCATTTCATTCATTACTTGAAAACTGTAGCTCCGACGGCTGCACAAATCGCAGTCCTGTCTTCGTAAAAGATCCCGTTCGCTCGTTCTGTTCCTCACTCAACTTGAATAACACAGACGCAACTGACTCAGGAACTGCGTGCTGGTCCGGGGAACTTATTGTTGGTATAGAGTAGCTGACTTTCCATATTTTCATTGGGCTTTCATTATCCGTATTGGGAGCGATTGGGGCAGGAAACTGCGTGCCATTTAGCCATACAAATATATTTAAAACAAGGTATTGAAAAGGAACAACAAAAGAACAACATAAAGTCAAATTGTGTAAAGAGTTATGTCGGCGTTGGCTTGAATGACGACATTCAAAGTGCAGATGTGATCCTGATGCTGATAGTTTTTAGTGTTACTGTATTCCGAAACGAGGCGGCCTTCTAAGGATCAATGACTAACTCGAGATTAGGAGGTCGAAATGGGATGCAGATTGACAGCTTGCTTCTTTTTTAAGTAATCAGTCTTCTGACTGGTTTGATGTGCCACGCCACGAATTCCTCTCCTGTGCCAACCTCTCCATCTCAGAGTAGCGCTTGCAGCCTACATCCTCAATTATTAGCTGCCTTCCTCTACAGTTTTTGCCCGCTACAGCTCCCTCTATTTCTCTGGAGAAGCTCCTCATTCCCTATCTTATCGTTCGACCTAATGTTCAACATTCGTCTGTAGCACCACATCTCAAATGCTTCGATTATTTTCTGTTTCGGTTTCCCCACAGTTTACGTTTCACTCTCATACAATGCTGTGCTCCAAACGTACATTCTCAGAAATTTCTTCCTGAAATTAAGGCCTGTGTTTGATACGAGTACACTTCTCTTGGCCTGGAATGCCCTGTTTCCGAGGGCTAGTCTACTTTTGATGTCCTCCTTGCTCCGTCTGCCCTGGATTACTTTGCCAAGGCAGAAGAATTCATTAGCTTCTTCTACTACGTAATTATCAAACCTAGCATTAAGTTTCTCGCTGTTCTCATTACTGCTACTTTTCATTGCTTTCGCCTTTCTTTGTTTCATTCTAAATCCATTCTCTACATGTATTAAACTCTTCATTCCATTCAGGAGATCCTGTAATTACTCTTCACCTTCTCTCAGGATAGCAGTGTCATCAGCGAATTGTATCATTGACATCCTTTCACCTTGAATCTTAATTCCACTCTCGAACCTTTCTTTTATTTCCATCATTGGTTCTTCGATGTACAAACTTAACGGTAGGGGCGGGAAACTACATCCCTGTGTTACACCCTTTTTAATCCGAACACTTCCTTCTTGGTCGTCCACTTTTATTATTCCCTCTTGGCTATTGTACGTATTGTGTCTTACCCGTCTCTCCCTATTGCTTACCCCTACTTTTATAAGAATTTCGAACATCTTGCATCACTTTACAATGTCGAAGGCTTTTTCCAGGTCGACAAATCGTATGAACGTGTCTTGATTTTTCTTCAGTCTTGCTTCCATTATCAACAGCAACGTCAGCACTGCCTCTCTGTTACCTTTACCTTTCCTAAGGCCAAAATGACCGTTATCTAACAGATCCTCTATTTTCTTTCCCCTTCTTCTGTATATTATTATTATGTTATCGTTTGCGATATCAAACAGAATTTATGGCTGGATTGAGGATATCGTGTCTCCAGACACGAGCCTCGGCAGCTGATGTCGATGTCATAAAGTGGTCTACTTGCCACAGTACGGTGGTCCAGCGCTGTGTCACGGTGCTCACCGAACGGCACTGTCTGCCTGCCAGTCACTGCCCAGGAGACCCTTCGGCGCGTGGCGTACGTGAGTTTAGCAGCTGCAACATCACAACAGAGTTGCTCTCGTGCATATAAATACTGGCCCTTCAACAAGGCTGGTCACTGATGAAATTGGTGAGTCATCAGATCGTCAACTTTCACTGTGTCGGCTTCCACTCTGTAGGTTCCTCCATTCTGCCATTATCGTGACATGACCGCCTTTGAAGGGAATCCAGCCACCAACGGATGGGCCTAGAGTCGAACTGAGCAGCTACTAATGACTGGGCACCGACCAACACCAGCCACCGACGGCCAGCATGACCTGTTGCTGGCCGCTGTGGCCGAGCAGTTCTAGGCGCTTCAGACACGGAACCGCACTGCTCCTAAGGTCGCAGGTTCGAGTCCTGCCTCGGACATGGATGCGTGTGGTGTCCTTAGGTTAGTGAGGTTTAAGTAGCTCTAAATCTAGGGGACTGATGACCTCAGATATTAAGTCCCATTGTGCTTAGAGCCATTTGAACAATTTTGAACCATGAGCTGTTCTTGGCCACCACACTAACAATGTAACATCAATCGGCCGCATCGGCATATGAAATAACCATTCTGGGTATTGTTTACTATGCAAGGTCGCTCCACATTTTGGCTGTGATGAGCGTACAGGCAGCTGCCGCAGTCTTTACAACAACACTGAGGGCCGCGAGATCGACGCCTTCCCCATGGCGCCAGTCACGGACGCCAGGCTGCACCAATGAACGAGGGTGCACATTTGTAGCTGCCCTAGGCTTGTTGGAACAATCACGTGTTTACATGCATGCCTTCTATCTTACTGCAGCCATCTTACTCCTCCGATGAACTCCCGTAGACCTTGCCAAACCGCCAAACTCACAATGCCAAGTTGTGAGAGCCGAACCTCATACTGACAAGAACCCATTCGTAGTGGTCGTGTCACGCCACAGCGCTACACTTGGTAGGGAGAACGCTCCATGCTACATTGGATGGCGAGTCGTCAACAGATGTCGAATTAACTTCAGACGTGCCTCAAGGAAATGTGTTGGGTCGCCTTGCTGTTCATACTGTATATTAATGACCTTGCAGACAAAGTTAACAGTAATCTCAGACTTTTCACAGATGATGCCGCCATCCATAATGAGGTATGGGCTGAAAAAAGTTGCAGAAATATTCGGCCGGATGTGGATAAGATTTCAATGTGTTGCAAATATCGGAAACTTGCTTTAAATATTCAAAAATGTAAAACTGTGCATTATCCAAAAGACAGAAACGGTGTATCCTTTGACTACGATATCAACGAACAACAGTTAGGGTCGGTCAACTCATATAAATAGCTGGAAGCAACAATTTCCGGGGATATGAAATGCAATGATCACGTAGATTAGTTATAAGTAAAGCAGGACACAGATTTCGGTTCATTGTTGGATTACTAGGGAAATGAATCCAGTCTAAAAGAATACTTACAAAATACTCGTAACTTGCGCTTACAGGGGATATTGAATGTGTACAGACAAGGGTGCATTAATACTCACAGATGTCTTTCACCCATGGGAGAGTGCCACGAAGATGTTAAAAAAATCGTACTCGCTGAAACTTGAAAATAAACACAAACTATACTGAGGAAAGTGTACTTAGTAAGTTTGAAAAAGCAGCTGTAAGCGATGAATCTAGGAATATGCTGCAACACCCGATGTATCGCTCACATACGGATCTCTGGGCCAAGAGCAGATTAATTGCAGCGTGCATAGACGCATTTAAACAGTCAACCTTTCCCTGCTCTGTACAGGTTGTTCCGAAACTATTTGTTCAAATTAATACAGGAGGTGGAGGTCATCACAACAAATACATTTCGCTGAGGAACATCTGGTCTCTGAATTCAGCTTGTAATGTTAAGGAGCATTTTGTTAGTGGTGATGATGTAAGCTGTTTCGACGGTGTCGCTGACTGGACATGTGCACTGACATTCAGAACTGCTCTACACGCGGGTCGATGGCTCTGACGTCTGCTTGCAAAAACACCGACGCATTTGCAAGCATCGTCACCTTGTGACAGAAATGGCAATAGGTTGATCGAGCCCTACGTTCTTACCAGGTGTAGAAGTAAGAAACCGGAAGTTCATGTGTGTTGTTTGAAAGTGATAAACAATATTTTATTCATAACAATTTCCACTGCTGTTTATACATTTCTCCCACCTCTCCGGCAGGCTATGAATGGAACTCCAGTTCTTCTTTTGAAGTGAACCAGTCATTTTTGTACATTTTTATACGAATTGAGGCGTTGTTCAGCAACAGCGTGTCCCAATGATTCAAATACATGATAATCGGACGGAGCCAAGTCTGGAGAATAAGCCTCACGCCATAGTATTTCCTAACTGAAAACCTCGATCTCCTTGTGTTTGATGGGGCGTTATCATGGAGCAATATGACTTTGTGTTGCCTTGTTCCATATTCCGGTCGGTTTTCACGTAATGCTCGATTTAAATCGATCATTTGCTGTTGGTAACGATCAGTGTTGACAGTTCACCTGGTTTTAGCAGCTCATGATAGATGACACCCTTCTGATCCCACCAAACTCAGCGCATTGTCTTCTTTCGAAAGCGATTGGGTCTTGCGGTGGATATCGATTATTTGCTTGGATTCACCAATGATTTACAACGCTTAGGTTTCTCAAAAATATCCATTTTTCATCACCTGTCACTATTCGATGGAGAAACGACTTTCTTTTGCATTTGCGATTAGCATTTCACAGTGGTCTTTCGATTTGCTTGTTGTGTTTCATTCAGTTCATGCGAAACCCATTTCCCCGCTTTCTGCGCCTTTCCCATTGCTTTCAACCGAAGAGGTTCGGCTCTCCGCGTCACATTCAATTGTCCCGCGGCTTTCTGTTGAGTTTGAATATCGTTTTCATCCAATAAGGCCTGGAATTCGTTGTCTTCGAACTTTTTCGGTGGTTTTCCACGTTGTCATTTCTCACTTCAAAAGAACGACTTTTGAATTTTTTTAACCACTCGAAACACTGTGTTTTCCCAAGAACATGTTCACCGAAATCTCCGACAAGCATCCGATGCGATTCAGTAGCTGTTTTCTTCAAATGATAACAGAGAACCAATGCTGTCCGCAAATCGTAGTTCATAGGCACAAAATACGACATGTTTACGTCTTTGAAACAGATACTGATGTATGGAACTTGGTTTAAAATGGTTCAGATGGCTCTGAGTACTATGGGACTTAACATCTAAGGTCATCAGTCCCCTAGAACTTAGAACTACTTAAACCTAACTAACCTAAGGACATCACATACATCCATGCCCGAGGCAGGATTCGAACCTGCGGCCGTAGCGGTCGCGCGGTTCCAGAGTGAAGCGCCTAGAACCGCTCGGCCACACTGGCCGGCATGGAACTTGGATTACTGTGTGTTGACATTTGTCGTCAGCCGTTACAAGAAGCAGACGGCGCTGCAGACGCGATCTTATGGGCCCTATTCTGACGGATAGCATCATCAAAAGGGAAAATCTAGTTTCATACTTCTACAACTAGTACACTCAGCCTCAGCGAACGGAGATACCGCATCTTCGTGGAATATGGGTTGCCAGAACTGCTGGAGGATCTACCTCAGAATGTTAGACGAACAATGTACTTCCAGCGCGATGGGGCGCCAGCCCATTTCAGCACTGCTATGAGGAATCATCTGAGAGCGCCTTCGGGAATCGGTGGATTGACTGGAGTGGTCCTGTGGACTGCCCGCTCGGGTTACCTCACTTCACGTGTCTGGATTTTTCGTCTGGGGACATGTGAAACGGCTAATGTGTGTAATCGTTGTGGAAACAGAAGAGGACCTCGTCGCTAGAGTTGTCGCTACTGATACCATTGTCGAAATGCCAGGAATCTTCGAACGGACATGACAACCAATTGTCTGATGATGTACTGTGTGTGTAAAGGCTAACGGTCTCACATTCGAGCACCTCCTGTGAACGCCACTGTTGTAATGAGCACGCTAGACTACTTTATGTGTAAATCGTCAGGGACCACATGTACCATAAATAAATATATTTGTGTTGACGTTCTCTACCCCATTATTAACTTGAACGAATAGTTTCGGAACACCCTGTATATAAATGGAAAAGAAAAATGCCCTAATAATTGGTACGATTGCATAAACCCTCTGCCATGCACTTCCCAGTGGTTTGAGGAGTATGGAAGTAGATTTAGATCTTTACCCATTGCCTACATAAAAATGCGTAAAGTACGCTGAATGGAGAACTTCATTATGATGTTAGGGGATTCGTTACATCACATATTGCATGCAACATAAATTGCAAATTTGCAAGGATAGGATCCATACCGCTAAATAATTAAAGATCAGAGAAAAATCCGTCTTGGCGTCAAGGATGCGCTTTTCTTTATACTACTGACAGTACGTTTAGTTCACACAAATTCTGTTTTCATTTTATCTTATGCACAATACAACAAGGAGGAGAATTGAAGACTATGAAGTGTTAGAAGAAAAGTCGAACAATAAAAATGTATCAATGCCTATAAACTTACAATAAATACAATTTGATAAAATGCTAAGTGTTCACGGGGAAAATGAATTGCTATTAACGGCTTGTATACACCCAGGAACATGATTAATATGTGAAATAATTTTCAAACTTCTTCAGAACTGAGATGTGTCATTTAGAACCCCGGTTGGGAACCTGCACTTAGTGATCTAAATGAGCTAGTGTGTGTGTGTGAGAGAGAGAGAGAGAGAGAGAGAGAGAGGATGGGGGGGGGGGGGGTGAGAGGGAGAAAGAGAAAGAGGTACACATGTAGACGGACAACTCACAGAAACTCACTCAAATTTTTAATAATCCTGCCATGTATCAGTAGACAAAAAATTGCTGGAACACACAAATCACAACTGAATCACTACAATAGGGAGACAAAAAGATATGACAATTTAAAAAATCCACCTATTTCATAAAATCGTCCCAAATGGATCAAAATCAAATCTTTTTACCTTCAAAAAAACAACCGAGAAATACCTGTTCTTAACTTACGAAAACACTTTCAGTTCCATATCTCTAAAAGCAGTTATATGGAAAGAAAGAAGAACCACAGAATTTTTCTGATAAAGTTCATGTAACCTGAGAGTCTAAGAGTTTTCTCATTTTCTTATGAAAGCTCTTTAGAATAGACTCTACAAGTCGTTAGAGGTGTATAAGACATTCTGTAAGATCGAAAATTTCGACGACAGTCATAGTAAAGTACTTCTGATTCATAATTGATCCAAAGCGAAAGGAAAGGTTTTGAGGAAAAATAAACTATTTCCAAACCTGAAGAAAATTTCGGTTTTTCCAGCAGGGAACACTAACAGAGGATAAGGTTACTGTATCAAAAGTTGTGGCGGACATAGAAGAACAAAATAATGCGTTTTTGGTCTAGGGAGACATCAAGCACTATTTTTCCAGTCAGTAAAGATTAATCCAGAAATGAATTAATTAAAATTATGTGATTGAAAAAATTCGTACATAGTTGTAAGATTTCTCGTTTCCCATGAAGAATCTGCAATGTC
This sequence comes from Schistocerca nitens, assembly GCF_023898315.1. Taxonomy (NCBI): domain Eukaryota; kingdom Metazoa; phylum Arthropoda; class Insecta; order Orthoptera; family Acrididae; genus Schistocerca; species Schistocerca nitens. Next base: position 941,101,861 of record NC_064615.1, read on the forward strand.
ATTTTATGTATATAGTCGGCCCACATTTGAAAAAAAGTGGCAAACCTGTCACAGTAGCCGAAATACCAGTCATTGGTGTTCCCTGCAGGAAATTTTATGTTCCCAGTTCATGGTACTAAAAGGAGTTGGAGAATCAAGAAGAATAAGAGGAAACGTGCTACGAAGCTGCAGGCATATAGATGTAAAAGAACAGTGTTTAATCTGTGTATTAAGAAAAAGCGCCACCCACACTTTATACTATGGGACAATGAACAATACTGTCCCAGAAATAAATTGAAATTGTTCCAATCATCTGGTCCTGACCTACATTTTTTGGGGATTCCGCATTTATTGTATGGTAATCCCCTTTCATTCACTTTCTGTTGAGAATTCCTCTGCCATTTCGTTTGATGAAAAGAACTGTCACCCTAAAAATATCTACATATTCAGTGAAATTATACAGCCAAACGATGATTGCTTCCTTGCCCATGAAATTATGTGACAAAGCAGAGCACTGAAATCATGCGGAATGAAGGAATTGGCCGCGCGGGATTAGCCGAGAGGTCTTAGGCGCTGCAGTCATGGACTGTGCGACTGGTCTCGGCGGAGGTTCGAGTCCTCCCTCGGGCATGGGCGTGTGTGTTTGTCCTTAGGATAATTTAGGTTAAGTTGTGTGTAAGCTTAGGGACTGATGACCTTAGTAGTTAAGTCCCATACGATTTCACACACATTTGAACATTTTTTTAGGTATTGTTGGAAGTCTTCCATGAGAGGTTGAAGGACCTAGCGTTCAGCATTGAGAAGTGCGTCACGTCCCTGCAGGTCCCCCGCCTCGATCGGCTGTGAGACAACGGCCAGTGGTGTAACGCTATGGAGGCCAATGTCAGCTGGCGCCTTTAAGTACGGCGGTGGCGCCCAGAGTGGCATCAGTCAGTGTATCGGCTCTTCCCCTGAGAGCGACATGCAGCTCCTGGTGGCGTCTGCTCTCTTGCTGCTCGCAGGGTGCGCCTCTGCGCGGCCAGAAGCGCCTGCGCAGCAGTACGGCGCGCCAGACGCGGCTCCGTACCCTCCCTCGGGCTGGCGTCCGGAAGGTCGGCAGTTCTTCCTGCCTTCCAGGAGCTCCGGCCTGTACGCGCCGCCGCCACAGCAGTACGGCCCTCCGCCCCCGCCCGCCCCCACGACCACAGAGGCTGCCGAGACCACCACCACCGAGCTGCCCACCACGACGGCTCCCTCAGATGCGGCTGCCGACGGCTCCCGCGCCCAGGAGTCCGGCGTGTACTACCTGCTGCAGCCGGACGGCCGCCTCCAGCGCATCACCTACGCCCACGGGCCCGCCGCCCCCGCCTCGGCCTCCACCCCCGCCGCCTCGCCTCTGCTGCCGGAGCGGCTGTCGCTGCCTGCAGACCCCGGCTACCTGGCGCGCTTCCACTACCAGGACCTGCTGCCGCAGGGCGCACCCGTCTTCGCATTCCGGCAGGCCGGCCTGATGCGCATCTTCTGAAAAACGATCTCTTTGTGCAGAGGACTATCAAGACTATAGCAAAATGCACGTGTGACTTCAGAACTTACGACTGCCACTATGTAACTGTTTTCCCTTCGTTAGAATGTGATACTGAGACACCTCTTAAGCTCCCAAATTTTGTGTTGGTAAAATAACAGCACCGATTGCGAAATTGGTTTTAATGTTGTCGCTATCGACTGGTTTTAAGTCAATACTATATGGCTGTGATACACATACGTGACTACTACACATTACTTTTCTCACTACATGTCTATTTAATACATAGACACAAAATCTAGTGAGATTTTTCTTTCGAAATCAGTCGTCAGTCGTAAATAACCAAATAAAGAAACCTTAATTGAGTCAGTTTGTGCATTTCCTGTCTGTATAATTAAAGATATGTAGACATATTCGCATATCCTTGTTTTTATGTCTTATTCTTTTATTATCTTTCACCCTTATGCTCAGAAGAAGGAAAAGAACTGTAATTTCAAAATCATATTATTTTGTGATGATAGTGTCGTACAAGGCGAAGCCGTACGAACTGGAATGAAAATTATGGGACTGGAGAAATCTCTGTTGAGAAAGCGTGGAACTTACAAATTTAATGCAAATTTAAGATCAGACTGACTACTCACATTTTTAAATTGCAAACAACAATAATTTGGAGAAGAATATAATGTAATATGATGATGTGATTAGTGAAGATCAGTTTGGTTTTAGAAGAAGTAAACATACATCTGAGGAATTTATGGTCTGACGTTTAACTATGGATAAATGTCAAAATAGAAATTTGTTATAAGCCTTCAACACTGTGAAATGGAGTAAAGTCTACAAAATCTTGAGAAAAACCAGCATAAAACACAGAATGAGATCAGGGACAAAAATAATACGGAAACAAAAACCATTGCATCTATGTGTAGTTCATCCACTTGGAAATATAGGCACTGGATTGTTAGATGTTAAAGTATATTGTTCTGCTCCAACAGACACATATAGATTAAAAATAATGTATGTAAAATAAACAGTGATTCAACTAGGAAAGGTATAATAGAGAAGTATATTATGGTTTATTTCTGAATAAAGTTAGTCATATACCTATTCCAAATAGAGTTTTTGGAGAAACACAAACTACATTACAAAACAGCAGTCCATGGCAATTTACTCCTATGAGGTATGGACACACTGTCATTTTCTCTTAGGAGATTTTGCTTTAGTAAAATGCGACCTGCTGAAAGGCAGATTTGAGCTGAGCGCTATAGTCTCCTATCAAAATTAATTTGTTTAATTTGTTCTCGATAGTGGCTCCACTTTGAAAAACAAAGAAATAATTTGTGTGGCTGATTGCGTCCCCCGCTCGTTATCCCCCCCCCCCCCCCGTCATCCCCCTCCCTCATCATCCCCCCCTCCCCCAGTCTCCTCCAAAAAAAATCTGATATATGCATAAATCCAGCTAACTATGAGTTTGCCAGATGAAGAAATGTATGATATATCATGGCGTAACCCCCATAATGTAAGTACATTTGAAATACTCCTGAAGTGTTGTCATATAAGATCAGATATATCTGTTGGCTCTTTCTAACAAGGTGAACAGAAAATAAAGGACGTATAGACGGTTGTCACCAATTTCGAAGATTGTATCGATAGCACTGACTTTACCACAGATACTGAACAAAATTATGCAAACACCGAAAACGTAACACAGTACGTACGATGCAGAATATGGTGTAGGGAAACTGTTGTCATTCAAAATAGTTTTCAGTCGTCTGAGAGTGGATAAATACAAACCCTGTATGGTTTTACAAGGGATCTAAAACCATTCTTCCTGTTCAGGAAACGATGATGGAGATGAATAGCGATCACGAACTCTTCTTCCCAATGTAAACTACAAAGGCTCAATAATATTGTGATCTAGTGACTGTGGTGACCACGAGGGATGCAAAAAATCATCGCCGCGCGGCATTAGCCGAGTGGTCTAGGGCGCTGCAGTCATGGACTCTGCGGCTGATCCTGGCGGAGGGTGGGCATGGGTGTGTGTGTTTGTCCTTAGGATAATTTAGGTTAAGTAGTGTGTAAGCTTAGGGACTGATCACCTTAGCAGTTAAGTCCCATAATATTTCACACACATTTGAACATTTTTATTTTTTTTTTAAAAATCATGCTCATGTGACAAAACCGGACCTGGACGAAGGAAGCAGCGTTAACGGGGGCTCTGTCGTCGTGGAACATTGGCGAACAAATATTCTACTATGGTCACATCCCACAGAGTAAACATCGGGTCCTTGAAATACCACGAAACGCCTGTCAAAATAATCAGCGAACCTCTACCGTGTTTCATGAGCAGCAAGCAGTCTGCATCGTAAGGTGGGGCGGAAAAAGCCAGACGCAAACTTGGCCAGAAGTTGAAAACAGTGTGAAACACGGTTCATTCAGTCAAATGAGTTTCATCTATTGATCAATAATCCAGGTTTTATAGTTTCGGCACAGCATTTTCCTGTTACAGGAATTTACATCGTTGATATAGTGTTCTGGAATTTCATCTCACCCTGCAATTTCCAGTTTATCAGCTTATGGAGCTCCTTTCCTGTTGTTATGGTGCTGTCAGTGTTCACGAGTGCGACATTCAGTTCTGCAGCTTTTGCAGTTCTCGTCCTCTTATTTTTCGTCGTAAACCTCAATGACTACATGCCACGATCACTCAAAACACATTTTCGTCCGTATTGCGACTTGGCACACTTGGCAGATGATATTGCTTTCCCAGTATGCAATATAAATCTTCGATATCGTGCCTACTGGAATAACAAACACTTTGGCTACGTCGGTTATGGAAGCACCTTCTATACGAGCACCAGCAACTTGGGCAAGTTCGAATTCACTTAGCTAGTGCATAATTCACTCACAACTCCACGGAGCACTGCTCTGACATGAATGACGCTTGCAACGTATTGAGAACATGGCGCAGTTGCCGTTCGTGAACAAATACAACAACATCGGCATTTATGTTCAAGTATGCATTTCTCGTGGGTTTTCCCGTGTTTTTGTCCCAATCTTCTTCTTTTTTTTTTTTTTTTTTTTTTTTTTTACTTTGTAAAGAGGACCTTTGGTTAGGAGTAAAAGGAGTCAGGAGTCGTTCTTGGGACAGCAAGAGTAATCCGCCGAAATATTGCCTTTATGTGCAGCTTTATGGGGACATTATTTCTTATAGTATAGTTATTGAACCTGAACAATCTGAAAGTATTAATCTTAAGCGAACTTTATACGAATTTTCGGCTTTTTTCTGGATACATCAGAAATACAATTACGCTTACACCTAGGCACGGAAATTTTTCCTTGAACAATCCTAATATGATACTGCCGCAACCTTTCGTATACACTGCATGTAGCAATCGATTTACAGATCTTGCATTACGCTGAGATCCTCCCTGTCTCCTTACTTCATTTTGCAAAACACACAAAAATTCTTGGGCGACGGTGTAATGAATTATTGCATGATAGAAAGTGGGGAGGAAAGGAGAACACAACTGATGTGAAATGGGGGTGTTGCAACACTGGTGCTATGACAGTCATCTACACAACCACACAAACCAAATTTTACCAAAATGAATGATCCTTTAATCACTATAAAAAGACCATATTACGTTTGTAAACTGTTTTCCATTTCATTCATTACTTGAAAACTGCGCACTCCTGTCTTCCTAAAAGATCTCGTTTGCTCGTTCTGTTCTTCACTCAGTTTGAATAACACAGAGTCAACTGACTCAGGAACTGCGTGAAACTTATAGTTGGTATAGAGTAGCTGACTTTCCATTTTTTTTCATAATCCCTACTGGGAGCGATTGGGAGCAGGAAACTGAGTGCCATTTAGCTATAAAAGCATATTTAAAACAAGATATTAAAAAGGAACAACAAAAGATCAACAAAAACTCAAATTGCTCACTGAAAGATGCCACAAGTTTTCATATAAGTCACGTGCTACACATATTTACAAATGATGCATACGTCTTGCATTTACTATATACAACAAAGCTGCTGAGATGTGTGGGGATATTGCTCCATCGGTAAGGTAATTCAAACGGAAACACAGTTTTGCATACCCAGGAGATTTAGAGCTGTATCGTCACCTGATGCCATCCATATGTGTGATTTGAGAAGTGTATATAATTTTCACAAATACATAAAATGCTCATTCTGCCATTATTATCTCGCACTTTTTTTTTAAAAAAGTACATGTTTTACAAAGAATAAATTAGCTACTCAACACGCGTGTTGTAGTTTATTAAGTCATGATTGCGAAATACTGACACGAATTATTTACAGGGGAACGGAAACCTGGTAGAACCCGATCTCAGATAAGAAAAGTTTGCATTACGAAGAAATGTAGGAATATGCAAGGGAATACTGACCTGTCACTTATCTTAGAGAATAAGTTAAAGAGACGCTAACCTATACTTACAGCATGTGTAGATTTAGAAAAAATTTTGACACTGTTGACGGGAATACAGTTTTCGAAATTTTTAAGGTAGCAGGAATAAAATACAATGAACGGAAGGTCGTCTGTATCTTCTACAGAAACCAGATTGCATTTATAAGAGCCGACGGGCATAAAAGGGAGGAGTGGGTGACGAGGTTGTGAGTTAGGACACTAGCCTATCCTCAATGTTATTCAACCCGTACACTGAGTAAGAAGCAGAAGCAATCCGAGGAGAAAATTGGAAAGCAGAATAAATAAAAACTTCGGGGTTGTCCGATGACATTGTAACACTGTCAGAGACGGCAAAGGTAGAGCAGCATAAAAAAAGGATATCAGAAGAATATCAACAAAAGTAAAACAAGGATAAAAAATGTAGCCGAATTAAATTAAATCAGGTATTGCGGAGAGAATTAGATTAGGTAATGAGATAAAGGAGGTAGTACATGTACGAGTATTTTGCTACTTGAACAGCAAAATAACTAATTATGCCTGAAGTAGGGAGGATATTAAATGTTGATTGCCTATACCGAAAAAAAAATTGATAAAAAACTTCTGTTAGCTTTTATCAAATTTTGGTGCTAGGAAGTCTTTGCTAAAGGTATTTGCGTGGAATGTACACTTGTATGTAAATGAAACGTGCACGATAAAGAGTTCAGAGAAGATGAGAATTTTTTTTTGAAATGCAATACTACATAAGAATGCTGAAAATTAGATAGGTTCATCGAGCAATTGATGAGGAGGTAGTCAATAGAAGTCAGGACGGAAGGAGTTTATGAGACAACGTGACTAAAGGAAGGGATCGATTGGAAGGATATATCCTGAATCATCAAGTGATTGTAGGTTTTAAAATGGATGAGAGTGTGTGTGTATGGGAGGAGGGGGGGGGGAGGAGGGAGGAAATTCGTAGAGGAAGGCAAAGGGATGAATGTAAGTAAGTTCAAAGGGCTGTACGTTGCATTAGTTATTCGAAGATGAAGAGGCTTATACAGGACAGACTAGCCTCGAAAGCTGCGTTAACCGAGTCCTCAGACAGTACAGTCACAAATTTAGGCCTGAAAATGCTTCAGAGGTTTCGTAGTGTTACAGTACTTAGTGTACTATTCTTTAAAACACTCATTCTATACTACTGAACCGAGCAACGAATCGGCAGCTCAAAGAAAAAGAGCTCTCATTTCAAGTAATGAAATTATAGAAGTAAAACTGAACTCTGTCGAAACAGGTGTGTGGAGGCTCAACGGTACTGACCGACTGCCGTGTAATCCACAGCCGACAAGCGTCGCTGGATGTGGACATGGAGGCACACGTAATCAGCACACCGCTCTATCGGCCGCTGTCAGCTTTCGTGACCGGAGCCCTTACTTCTCAATGAAGTAGCTTCTCAAATGGCCTCACAAGTGATGAGTACACCCTGGCCGACAGCTCTCCGTAGACCCGAACGTCACGGATACAAGTGCTAGCCAAGCCCGACAATGCTTAACTTCGGTGATCTCACGGTAACTGGTGTGAGCACTGCGGCAAGGTCGGTGGGACACCTATAGAGATACGTAACTAATTTTGATGTTTCGACATAGATTTCGCTTGCCCAGACCTAGAAGATTCTTACAAACTCCAAGTTCCATTAAAGCGTGCTGGGAAATAGGAGTTGGGAACCAACTTGCATACATCAAGTCATACTTCAGTTATTTAGCATCAGGAGTCAAACGAATGGAGGAAAGAGGATTTCCTTTGGCGGCTCCACTGGAAGAATACGGATCCTTTACCAAGGAGTATCGATATGGTAATGTTAAAGACTCGGTTGCTTTTCGAATAAATACGGTAGCGGAAAGTAATGCTGAGTTGTGTGTTAGGCTTATTCGCTGTATCTGCTTGGTGCCAATAGGAAAATTAGGGAAACGTTCGAAGGAAAATTCTTCGAGTGGCATTGCTGCGTTTCAGTTCCGCCCTATAAATCAAAAGAAAGGGGTGCGTCACTTCAAACCTCTTGACAAACAAGAAAAAGTCCTTTATTTCATAGAACTTAGAAAAATATTAAGTAATGTGTTGGTGCAGATTCGACTAATAGTCGTGGGTGAGATGAAATTATCACTATTAATGTTAGAAACTGACAACAAATTCAGATTGTGTGGAGTTTCTAGTATGTACTCTTTCGTTCCTTTTGAGTGGGTGGTTTATGTATTAGTAGTCCGTATTTCAGAAATTTTAGTGCATGCTTCTGGAATTTTAGCTTATAAATACGTGGCATTTTTAAGTGCATATTTATCCGCGCCCTAGTCATCACATGACTTACACCCACACTCACTGGGGACTAGACTGTTCAAAGTATGCCTGCTGATTATCGTTCACTCACTGGATGTCTACACCAAGCGTGAAAAAGGGCACGAACGACAGTAATACCTTCTTCTTGAACTATAATTGATATTTTTTATATCTTCTACAAGTTTTCACAGCTTGTAAATACTGCAAAAATTTTTCATATCCACATTCAAGTTCTCAGTGCAGATCAGAATCTTCAATCAGGCGTTTTACGTGTTTTGTGTTGGTTTTGCAGATAATACTTCTGAAAATACAGGGTCATGACAAGACATTCTGCAAGTCTGATAACACATCACAACCAAACCCTACTACAATCACGTGTCTACTGAGGAGTGAGAAACTGTTCGCGAGAAATGCAACTAGCTATTTCACATTAGTCGGTAGACGCTATAGCATTACGCCGGATCTACGAACAAGGTTCTTGTAATCCAGTCACGCGCTTCCTCGCGCAGTGCCCTCACGTCCTCTACCACTATGTAGCCTTGGCACTCCCACACACTGGAGTCACGAACACTGTTGCACTAGCATAATCGCGCGTGTCGTCCCGTCTCTGCAAGACAGTCGAGGCAAAAAACATCTGACGACAGAGTGTGTTGCTGGTGCAGGAAAGAGTGTTTCGGAGCACCCCTAGCCATCGCGTACTGTCGAACGTGGGACTACGCAGCTGACGGTCCATATGCTTTCTCATGTTGACTCAATGACGTGAACATTTACGATTGTAGTGGACACAGGATCATAGAGAATGGACCATGGATCATAGGAAACGTGTCGTCTAATAGGGTGAAGCACGTTTCTTCTTACAGCAGGTCGAGGGTTGTGTCCGGGTACACCGTCTTCCAAGAGAATGGCTGTTCCAAACATGCTCTGCACCACGGACGCCGCAGGCCTATGGGGGCAGTATTATGCTATGGGGGTGGTTCTCGTGGGTCCCATGGGACATGGGACAGTAATAAAAGCCACCACGACGGCTGCGGACTACGTTAACATTACTGCGGACCATCTGTATCCTTTCATGTTTGATGTCTTTCCTCATCGGGATAACTGTTCGTTTCATAAGGACAGAAACGTGGTAGAGTGGTTGGAAGAATATGATAGAGAAATCACGTTGGTGTCTAGACCACCAAGTTCGCCTAATCTCAACATACGTCTGAAAGCCTAGGAAGGACTTGTCGGATCCTTGCCACCCAAAATCACTGCTGTCACGCGATTCACCGGCGGGCAAACACGCTATCAAGCAGGCGATCATCACGATTTGGCGTATGAGTGTATAATCCAGACTGAAATCCATCCTTCAGATCAACCAAGAATTCATCTTGATCAGAACAGGAGTAGTTTTGCCTATCAGGGCCCAACGGTAGCGTTTAGCGCTCTTATTGCCATTTCGTTACGTATAAGGCTAGAAAAGTGTCTGATGTTTATCGATGACGTATTCCTTGACAGAGGATAAAGTTTGTTATAGTTTGTTACTATTAACATTATTATTGTTATTATTATTAGTAGTGATCGTTCTGCTGTTATTAATTCTTATCCAATATAGGTGTTTTAAACAGCCTTGTGTGCAGATTATCCTCCCTCTACTATTATTTTACATCAAAATCATTATAATTATTACCATTATTTAATTAGACTGTGATGCAAACAGATCTGTATGTGTGAAAAGTTATTCCGATATAACAGGGCGTCTAAAGAATAGGCTACATAAGTAATTAGGTTAAATAAGTAAATAACTTCAGAAGGATGTAGGTTGCAGTAAGTACTGGGAGATGAAGAAGCTTGCACAGGATAGAGTAGCATGGAGAGCTGCATCAAACCAGTCTCACGACTGAAGATCACAACAACAACAACAACAAGTAAATAACTACACTCCTGGAAATGGAAAAAAGAACACATTGACACCGGTGTGTCAGACCCACCATACTTGCTCCGGACACTGCGAGAGGGCTGTACAAGCAATGATCACACGCACGGCACAGCGGACACACCAGGAACCGCGGTGTTGGCCGTCAAATGGCGCTAGCTGCGCAGCATTTGTGCACCGCCGCCGTCAGTGTCAGCCAGTTTGCCGTGGCATACGGAGCTCCATCGCAGTCTTTAACACTGGTAGCATGCCGCGACAGCGTGGACGTGAACCGTATGTGCAGTTGACGGACTTTGAGCGAGGGCGTATAGTGGGCATGCGGGAGGCCGGGTGGACGTACCGCCGAATTGCTCAACACGTGGGGCGTGAGGTCTCCACAGTACATCGATGTTGTCGCCAGTGGTCGGCGGAAGGTGCACGTGCCCGTCGACCTGGGACCGGACCGCAGCGACGCACGGATGCACGCCAAGACCGTAGGATCCTACGCAGTGCCGTAGGGGACCGCACCGCCACTTCCCAGCAAATTAGGGACACTGTTGCTCCTGGGGTATCGGCGAGGACCATTCGCAACCGTCTCCATGAAGCTGGGCTACGGTCCCGCACACCGTTAGGCCGTCTTCCGCTCACGCCCCAACATCGTGCAGCCCGCCTCCAGTGGTGTCGCGACAGGCGTGAATGGAGGGACGAATGGAGACGTGTCGTCTTCAGCGATGAGAGTCGCTTCTGCCTTGGTGCCAATGATGGTCGTATGCGTGTTTGGCGCCGTGCAGGTGAGCGCCACAATCAGGACTGCATACGACCGAGGCACACAGGGCCAACACCCGGCATCATGGTGTGGGGAGCGATCTCCTACACTGGCCGTACACCACTGGTGATCGTCGAGGGGACACTGAATAGTGCACGGTACATCCAAACCGTCATCGAACCCATCGTTCTACCATTCCTAGACCGGCAAGGGAACTTGCTGTTCCAACAGGACAATGCACGTCCGCATGTATCCCGTGCCACCCAACGTGCTCTCGAAGGTGTAAGTCAACTACCCTGGCCAGCAAGATCTCCGGATCTGTTCCCCATTGAGCATGTTTGGGACTGGATGAAGCGTCGTCTCACGCGGTCTGCACGTCCAGCACGAACGCTGGTCCAACTGAGGCGCCAGGTGGAAATGGCATGGCAAGCCGTTCCACAGGACTACATCCAGCATCTCTACGATCGTCTCCATGGGAGAATAGCAGCCTGCATTGCTGCGAAAGGTGGATATACACTGTACTAGTGCCGACATTGTGCATGCTCTGTTGCCTGTGTCTATGTGCCTGTGGTTCTGTCAGTGTGATCATGTGATGTATCTGACCCCAGGAATGTGTCAATAAAGTTTCCCCTTCCTGGGACAATGAATTCACGGTGTTCTTATTTCAATTTCCAGGAGTGTATATTACTGTTAGTCCTCTTTTATTATTCTCTTGAGACGGAATTTTGGGGGCCAAAGAGTTTGCTACGATGTTGTTTATTCAACTGTGTACATTTTCTCTCTATTGTATTTAGTCGTGTTCTAACAGGAAGTGTATTTTACATCTGTGCCAAGGTACTTCATCGAGGACACCGACACTCTGAACATATCTGATTGTTTTCTACCATTTTTCGGGCAGCATACGAATCGCGCGGCGGAAGAACTGGGCGTCTTTTGAGGATATCGTTGAATCGCTCCAATTTTTCTCCTCTTCATATGACCGCAAGTGCTGATCAGCCAGGCCGTGTGCCATTGACTGAAAAAGGTGGTAGTCAGAGGTATCAGTGACTGGAGATAAGGCGGGTGGTGGAAGGGCTTCCCATTTCAACGTTTGGGAGTATGTTTTGACGCGTTTTGCGACATGGGTCGAGCACTGATTTGCTGCAAAATCGTCTTTTCATGTCTATCGCTGTATTGTAGCCGTTTTCTTTCAATACTCGGCTCAAACTCATCAATTGCTTTCCCTAACTACCTTCTGTGGTTGTTCCCGTCGGTTTCAGTAACTTCGAAAACCTTATCTCTTCCACCGCTATGCCGGACTTCGATGTTAAAACCGCTGTTCTTGAAGCGTTGTAACCATTCTCTGCACCATTCTCTCACCATAGGTCCTACCCAGCGTTTCATGAGTCTCAGCTGCAGATTTATTCGTGTTAAAGCAGAAAATTAAAGCTTCCCGCAAATGACGAAAATAGGGATTGTAAGTTGCAATATTCAATCGAAAATTATGATGCAATCGCAAATCGACTAATATTTTGAGCGCATTATGTTTACAACTGTCTATGCTTATTATATGACATTTACGGCCCACTATCTGCACCACCACTTGCCGCTACTGCCATCTGTTGTAAAACGGCGGAAGCAAAGTTTTAGGCCTAGTATTAAACTTCTGTTACAGACCTGGCTGGCTGGAGACAATAAGTTTCAAAAGTGTTCCAAAGCACAACACTTCCCGCTAAATGAGAAAAACCGATTTATATCATAAGAAATAAAAATAATATGTTGTGAAAAACTTTTTATTTCATTTTACCCCAGATAAAAGTTTATACCCAAAACTTCTGCGGTCACCTAGACGACACAATCTTCCACATTTTTAACACGATTTTTTTTTCAGCGAATTACTAGCTTCTTCTCGTAGTTACACAGGGTGAATCACCTAATCACCTAAAAAGTATATCGCAACTATTGCGGAAGTGGAAATTGCTATTGACGTATGGTTTTCACAGAATGGATTGGTAATCAAGGGCTCATACTGTTGGCCAATCGACAGATAGTAATAATACTTAGAAAATATGTTTTTAAATGGAACAGTGCATATTGACATTAACAAACTGACAATTGGATAAAGATAATGTCAGACATCTTATTTTGGAAGGTTCCAACAGCGACACTTGTACAAAATCTGTGGTACCAGACATTGTTGAACAACATAAGGCACACACCAGTTATGTGGATTCTGAACCGTAAGAAGACAGTTGACCATCACAGGTTGTGTTCAAAATGACCACTGACAGTGGCAGTACCCGCTTCCAGTCTGGTATGGAACGACTTCTTTAAGTGCTAGCACTTCAGCGGAGACGTCCGAACTGGCTGCAGTAATATGCCGTTGAATATCATCGGGTGTAGTTGGTATGTCCTTTCAGTTTTCCTCACAAAAAAAGTCTACAGATGTCACCTTTGGGCAACGGGCCGGGCACGGTACAGGCCCCTGCTCCCAATCCAACGATTTGGAAACAATTCGTGAAGACATAGTGGAGTACTTCATATACGACGGTCACTCCAAAAGAAATGAACACTATTTTTTTTAATCCATTTTTTTATTCTACATGTTTGAAAGTTTTACAGCATATAGATCCATCTTTTAGGAATAATATTTTCATTTCTCTACATAATTTACATCCTTCTGAACTGCCTTACGCCATCTTGGAACCAGCGTCTATATACCCGCACGGTAAAATTCTGGACCAACCTGTTGGAACCACTGTTTGGCACCGTGCACAAGGGAGTCATCATCTTCAAACCTTGTTCCACGAAGAGAGTCTTTCAGTTTCCCAAAGAGATGATAGTCACATGGAGCCATGTCAGGACTGTAAGGCGGGTGTTTCAGTGTTGTCCATCCGAGTTTCGTGATCGCTTCCATGGTTTTCTGACTGACATGTGGCCGTGCATTGTCGTGCAACAGCAAAACATCCTGCATTTGCCGATGTGGTCGAACACGACTCAGTCGAGCTTGAAGTTCGTCACATATGCATCAGAATTTATCGTGGTTTCATCTGGCATGATGTCCACAAGCAAGAGTCCTTCAGAATCGAAAAACACCGTAGCCACAACTTTGTGTGGTGGTTTTGAATTTTTTTTTCTTGGGTGAATTTGCATGATGCCACTCCATTGATCGCCTCTTCATCTCTGGTGAAAAATGATGAAGCCATTTTCATCACCTGTCACAATTCTTCCAAGAAATTCATCTCCACCATTCTCGTACTGTTCCAAAAGTTCGCTGCATGCCGTTTTTCTTGTTTCTTTGTGAGCCACTGTCAACATCCTGGGAACCCACCTGGCACAAACCTTTTTTAACGCCAACACTTTCAGTATTCTGCATACACTTCCTTCCCCTATCCCAACGTAGCGTGACAATTCGTTCACTGTGATGCGTCTGTCAGCAGTCACCAATTCGTTAACTCTCTGCACATTGTCTGGAGTGTGTACAGTACGAGACCTGCCGCTGCGAGGACAATCCTCAATATTGCCGTGCCCGCTTTCATCATGTAACCTGCTTGCCCACCGACTAACTGTACTGCGATCGACAGCAGCATTTCCATACACCTTTTCCAACCTCTTGTTTCCACAGTAAAGGAATTCTATGACGAATGTAAAGTGTAGCAGCCATCTTGAAGACAAACTGTGACGGCGCAACTCACGGGAACAGGTTGAACTAAGTTTGAAAACAAGTGGGAAGGATGTATCTAAACACTGTAAAACTTTCACACATGCAGAATGAAAACTGTATTTTTACAAAAATAGTTTCTTTTGGAGTGACCCTCGTATTATTACAATCTGTGTATTGGCTAACAATATGAACCCCTGACAACCATTCCATTCGGTGCAATCCACATATCAATAGCACTTTCCATTTCCGCAACATCTGATGTGCAAGTTTTACATGATTCACCTCATATAAGGCGAACGACAGGGAGAATGTCAATCTTAGGAACTTGCTAGGAGACTAGACGAAATGGGTGAACCACAGGTAGAATTTTGAACTCAGGGTATTGTCAGGATGCTAGAAGAAACGGTAGCCCTCTGTGCATTCAGCATTGAGGAGTGCGTGACGTTCGCCACCTCATTCGGCCAGCGGGACAATGGCAAGCGTCGTAAGGCTATGGAGGTCAATGACAGCGGGCTGCTATAAGTACAGCGGTGCCTCACAGTGCAACATCAGTCAGTGTAGCGGCTCTTCCCCTGACAGCGACATGCAGCTCCTGGTGGCGTCTGCTCTCTTGTTGCTCGCAGGGTGCGCCTCTGCGCGGCCAGAAGCCCCTGCGCAGCAGTACGGCGCGCCAGACGCGGCTCCGTACCCTCCCTCGGGCTGGCGTCCGGAAGGTCGGCAGTTCTTCCTGCCTTCCAGGACTTCCGGCCTGTACGCGCCGCCGCCACAGCAGTACGGCCCTCCGCCCCCGCCCGCCC
The DNA here is from genome assembly GCF_023898315.1 of Schistocerca nitens. NCBI lineage: Eukaryota > Metazoa > Arthropoda > Insecta > Orthoptera > Acrididae > Schistocerca > Schistocerca nitens. The sequence goes on from NC_064615.1 coordinate 941,117,171, forward strand.
CCACGACCACAGAGGCTGCCGAGACCACGACCACCGAGCTGCCCACGACGACGGCTCCCTCAGACGCGGCTGCCGACGGCTCCCGCGCCCTGGAGTCCGGCGTGTACTACCTGCTGCAGCCGGACGGCCGCCTCCAGCGCATCACCTACGCCCACGGGCCCGCCGCCCCCTCCTCGGCCTCCGCCTCCGCCGCCTCCCCGCTGCTGCCAGAGCGGCTGTCGCTGCCCGCAGACCCCGGCTACCTGGCGCGCTTCCACTACCAGAACTTGCTGCCTCAGGGAGCACCTGTCTTCGCCTACAGGCAGGCCGGCCTGATGCGCATCTTCTGAAAAACTGCGGCTTTGTGCAGAGGACTGTGCCGTGACTACAGTGAAATGTATATGTCACTTCAGAAGTTGACCAATGCGTCATCACTGCAAAGTTTGTTGCCACTGTGTGGCGTTTCTGTATTATGCTAAACACGTTCTCGTGACACGGTTCATTTTCTGTTTCCTGAAATCACTATTGTCTTGCAATTTTTTCTTATGTGTCATGTTACTGTGCTTTTCTCAGTATATATATGCACAAAATAGATGAAACAATAAATAAACCTTCTAGCTCCTCCAGAATGCCTTTTGTTACCATAAATAAACTACCTCTTGCCTTAGATGTAGTAAACAGTTAAATATTTCAGAGAGAGATTTCACGACCTCAGTGAATCAGGAGATGATATCTCATTTCAATTTACACAGTCTTGCTCGCATTTAAGTTTACTTTTAGAGGGCTTGTTTCGATCTTCTACAATATGGTCTTCAGATCTTGCATTCCTTGATGACTGTAGGAACCGTCGGCGTGGAGCAGCACCATCTTCATAGGCGTTTGATTAAGTTATAATATTTATAAATAGCTGTTTTTCCTGGAACAATGTTCCAAACATTTAAAAAGTCATGTAATCGACTGAGCCTAATAAGAGGAACATTATAACACAGTGAGAAAACATGTAGTTTACTGTGACTAAAAATTAATAAAATCATTTAACATACATAAAAATTAATCATACCACTTGTTGTATTAATATTTAACGGATATTTGCCCTACAATTATGCGTTATCGTGCAACCGCAGTCTTTCAGCTATCGATAGACCTGTGTGATATCATCAAAAAGTCACTCATCACAGCTGTGTCAGCTTCTTACCCTCTAGGTCATCACAACTACATTTCATCAAACACGAAGTATCTAGTTAATTACTGTAATGAGTTTCCTGTTCATTGAATGGAGCCAGTGACTGAAGATTTTATGAAATACAAGTAGTTTTGAAAGTTTTCTTACTTAAATATATTAAGGGGCTCCGGAACGCCCTATACTTGCAATGTTAAAATAACGCTTATAAATTACATCTTTCCTCACAAAGTATTTGAGGTAGGAAGTTGAACTTTTTATAGATTATTTATTAGAATATGGGCTACAACTTAACACAGGGATTTTACAAAACTTTAGTTCAGTTATTAAAGATGATTTTTTTCCAATTGTAATGAAAATTCACAACATTTTTTTGCAATTTTTTATTTATATATTCAAAAATATACAGTTTTTTGGAAAAAGGCTGTGTTAAATTATGCAGAAGGTACTGTGTAACATTTACTGAAAGTTTGAAACAAATATGTTTGGAAGATCCTTAGAAAACATGTAATTAATATGAGAAAATAAAAGTTTTGGGAATCGAGCGAAAAAGATTGGATTAACTTTTTAGTGCATTCCAGGTCCATAGGATGGATTATCTTCATCCTCTGCAAACTCCTCCTCCAGCTTCCTCTTGTTCCTCCTCCTGTTTACTCTTGCTTGTATTTCTAGACTCTTTACAGCCCTGTCTGCAGACCGAAGGCGTTCCTTGTCTAAAGCAAGCATCGCTCTTACCATGTTAGAACCTATCTTCATTCCCATATTTCTAAATACCTTGCACCTTACAATGTTGCCATCATTGAAAGTCGCAACAGCATCATACACACCAAAGTGAAGTGTTTCTATTCCAACAAATACAGTCTTGGGGATTCTCGACCATATAACACTATTTACACTTTCATTTGGGTTTTGAGTTTTTCCGTGAAAACACTATTTCAACAGTTCAGGTGCTGCTAAGTCTCTGAAAATAGGTTTTATCACCTCCATTATTGCATGAGGCAGACTGTGCTTATGAGTGTACACTTCACCAGTTAGCAATCCTTTGTTATATTTACACCAACTGTCTTCTTCTTTGGGACACAAGCTATGTTGGGGATTTTCATCGTCTTTATTGTTTACAGTAATAACACATACCTTTGGCTTTCCAACATTTCTCCTTTTCTTAAAAGCCTTCAGAGGATTTCTAATAACTTTACTTTTACTCATTATTATACTTCAACAAAACAGAGACTCAAGAAACAGAATTAATTACGAATATTTTCGAGATAACGACAGAGTAAATAAACATGAAACAATCGACAATCACACCAGCGATATATATTGAACCATCACAGGTTAGCCCCAACACATACTTTATCTCACATCACTAAAATGTACCTGATGAACACGGACGTTAATAATAACACCATTTGACAGCAGTTTAACAGCGCCACAGTGGGTCACGCCCATGTAGAACACATTTCAAAAAAAAATTTAAAAATAGTTGTAGTCTTCGGAATTGAATAAATTATATATCTATTAAAAGGTAATAGTCTGCAGATTCAGAAAACGCAAAAAAGTAAAAATTGAACTTTTCATGATTTTGAGCCTTTCCGGAGCCCCTTAAGAAATATTTTTAAATAAATTACATTTCTATTTAATGAAGAGATCGATTGAAGGGTGAACAGATAATCGAGGTGATATTATACTAAAAATTCCTCTAAACTAGATGTTGAAAAGTTAAAACTGAAAATGTAGCCTAATTTAAATGTAATAAGGAAATAATAAAAGAAAATGTACTATAAACAGCAATAATAGACAAGGGAATTGTAGAATCTGAAGAGTATATTATTAAACTAGAAAGATTTACGAATAGAAATGTATCACTAGTATTATAAAGCTAAGTCACTATATTATAGTGATCAGCTTACAATATTTATATAAATGCGAACGATTCACCATCTCCATATGTAAAGAATTGTCCATTTATTTGTTTGTAATTTATACAAATCTACAGCTTTATTCCGATCTTGATCAAATTTTGCACACTTTACTTTCAAGACGAGAGGAAGATCACTGTCTACATAAGGTTTCGTAATCTAACTTTGAACGTGTATGTATGTAATATATAAAGGGGAAAGGTTGTTACCAGAAGTTTCTTAAAGTTTCTGGTCGATTTGTTCCGAATTTCTAAGCGATCCCTTGATGAAAATTTGGACGGACATAGGCTGTATATATATTTTTAATACAAATAATATATAAACATATATATATATATATATATATATATATATATATATATATATATATATGATATAAATAAAGGATAAACTTTATTACCAAACGTTACGTATTCATACGTCGCATTCCGTTGACACCCAGTAGTTCAAATATGGCCTTCGACTTACAGCGACTGCAGTTTCCCATGTGGCTTGCAATCGCTAAGAGCAGCAACAGGTTCACATTTTATGTGGCAGATATTAAACATGTCAGGCAACGCTGTCATTAGAGCTAGTGAATTATAAACGTTATAGGCTAGAGATTCTATGACAAACGACAAGAAATGCTATGGGTTTGTTATAGGTAAAAGATAGAGACAAATGAAAAGAGATCAGGCTACTTTCTGAAGAGTTCAGAGAATGTTGGTGTCCAAATCAAAAAGAAGGCTGGCTTTTCTTAAATATCTTTACAGAATGAGTTGGAGAGATTCATTTATTAAATGTTTCAGTATTTTTCAAAAATAGATCATCAGTTTCCTTGATCACAGAAACCAAATAAAATTCCACAAAGAAAGAATATTCAAGAAGCATAAACAATAAATCATTCTTTATAAATCAAGCACAAGACTTGAGACATATTTACGTAGCACAAATCTAAAACGGAAGGGACAGAATTTACAACACGGGTAGGAAATGATAAAATAATGGAATATTTAGTAAAATTTTAAAAAAAGGCCAGGAACTTGAGTGCTACTAGCTGGTCATTACGCTGTCGTTGCGGGTGGACAGCAATTTTTATGTAGTGGAAACAAAACCGGCACACGAGTTGTCTACTGTCATTGCGCACTATTTTGTACTTCGGCAACACTGACATATGCAGGAGCACGGGGCATGCATTTCTGCAGCCCCCAGCGACAAAGTGGCTCGCTACTTTGAGTTGCATATCAAACTTATTAACAGAGTGAATTAATTTCAAAGTATGGAAATGAAAATTGTTTATTGATTTTATGTAACTGTGCTTCAATTTTATCTTTAATCTCCAATTTTTGTCTATTGACTATGTATACGAGTACATTCGTGAAATATCAGAATGAATATGAACAACATACGTAAAATGCCACTACGCCATTTTTACAATCTGTTTATGCTCCGTCATTTCTCCATGCAAGGACACACCGCACACTTCACAACGGCCAATATTTTCCTTTCCAAGTCCATGACAGCCCATCTCCTTGGATGACGTGGGGTACCTCCTGCCAAAGCACCTTTAGTGTATCTGTCAACTCCCCACTCACAAAGAAAGCACCATAAATAATCGCTAGCCGGCATCCTACTGTCGTGCTGCTTGTACATGTCGAGATGCTGTGTGACGAGGGTTCCATCTTGTTGCGGCACAAGCTGAGGTTCATGTTAACGTAGTGCTTGTATTCAGTAAACTCAAACACCAACAATGTAAAGGAGAAATTAATGCTACAAATTTAATAATCAATCAGAATAAAAGTAAAATAATTTATAACCAAAATATCAAAAATAAAGTTGTATGAACTAACAATGAAGTCATAAAAAGAGTAGATGAGATTTTATATTTGGGAGAGTACAAGTCAAGAACAGGTTGGACAGGAAAAGAAACAAACAGAAGTGTGAAAATGTCTTGAGGGGCTTTCAGTAAACCAAATAGGGTTTTTCAAAACAAAATTTCCTGGGAGATTTTATTGTCATTAGTAATACCAGTTTTTACTTATGGTTGTGAGAATGGACTTTCAAAGCGAAAATTACTCAAAAATTTCTACATATCTACATCTACATATATACTCCGCTAGCCACAAAGCGGTATGTGGCAGAGCGCACAATTCGCGTCAAAGTCATATTTTTCCCCCTCTGTTCCACTAGCGGGTCGCGCGAGGGAAAAACGACTGTCTGAACGCCTCAGTACGTCTGAACACAAAATGTGTTCCATGATTCTACAACAGATCGATGTCAGTGAAATTGGCCGGTAATTAAGTGCATCCGATTTTCTACCCTTTTTATAGATTGCTATGACCTGGGCCTTCTTCCAGTCCCGTGGAATTTTTCGCTGTTCCATTGATCTCTGATAGATAATGTATAAGAATGGTGCTATATTTGTAACATAGTCAACATATAATCTTATGGGATACCGTCTGGGCCAGATGCCTTCCTGGCGTCTAAGGATCTTGAATGTTTTACAATCCCAGATACACTAAACACTATGTCAGCCATCCTTGAATTTGTTAGATAGTTGAAACGGGGAATGGTGCTGCAGTCCTCTACCTTAAACGAGTTTTTAAAAGCTAGGCTTAGAATTTCGGCCTTCTGTTTATCATCATTAGTTACATTACCCGTACTGTCAGCAAGAGAAAGTATTGAATTATTTGTAGCGTTCATAGATTTTACGTACTCAAAATTTTTTGGAGTTATTTTTAGAATATGAGATAAAAAAATTGCTGTCAAATTCGTTAAAAGAATCTCTCATTGTCCTTCTGACAGATGCTTTCACTTCACATAATTTCTGTTTGTCAGTAGTTCAGTGACTACGTTTAAAACGACTCTGAAAAACTCTCTGCTTTCTAAGCAACTTCCTAATATGTTTGTTGTACCAAGGTGGATCCTCTCCCTGCCCTATATTATTGCTGGGAACATACTTCTCTAGAACATGGTGGACAATACCTTTAAATTCCGACCAAAGATGCTCAATATCTTTGTGACCCGCGGTGAATGCTTGGAGCTGACTATGAAGATATTCATTAATGACACTTTTATTTGCTTTCCCAAACAAGAAAACTCTACGCTTTTTTTTCTGACATAGAAGCCACAACGACATTATCGTCACTAATACCTTCTTCTAGATTAACTTCCTCAAAAAGGTCAGGTCTGTTTGTCGCCAAGATATCTAATATGTTCCCATCTCGAGTTGGTTTTCAAACCAATTGCTCAAGGTTGTATGTTGAGAGCGCTCATAGAATAATTGCACACGAATCTTTGATGCTGCCCCCTGAGATAAACGTGTAATTTTCCCAGTCAATGGATGCCAGATTAAAGTCTCCACCTATTACTAATGGATAATTTGGATATTTATTTCCTGTGTACTCGAGACTTTCCCTGAAACATTCTGCGACGTTTGTTGCGAATGCTGGTGGTCTATAAAAACATCCTAATACAATGGAAAATCCTTGTCTGATTGACAGCTTTATCCAGACTATTTCACAGTCCGACCCAGTATCGATCTCAACTGCGTTTAAACAGCTTTTAACTGCAATGAACACACCACCTCCCATAGCATGCCCTATCCTTCCTAAACATTGTCCGATCAGAGTACAAAATTTCACTACTTTGATGTCTGGTTTCAACCAGCTTTCGGTACCTAATACAATATTGGCATTGCTACTGTTTATTTCGGAGAGTAACTCGCGGACCTTGCTACAGACTTTTCGACAATTTACTAACATGACTTTAAGCATATTTAAATCCTTTGGAATGACCTGTTTAGGCGAACTAACAATTTTTACAGTTGGCACACTCACATCAGTGACATGAACTGGTAATTTTTCAGGCCAACGGTTTGTTTCCCGTTGGGAGGAACCTAATTTAAAACACCGCCATGTGCTCGCCACCCCTGGTCTATCGAGGGCCGTCCTACAACCTTCCACCCCATAGCGTAGGTCGAGGAATCTACAACCATTTTCGTCACAGAGTCGACGTAGCCTCTGGTTTAGATTCTCCACTCGACTCCAAACCAGAGGATCCCGGTCCACCCTGGGTAAAACACTGCATCAGCTTGGCTTCCACTCCTCGAGAAATGGAGGCCGCCTTCGCCAATTTAGCCAACCGTCGAGAGGGCCCAAGGATTTCCTCGGATCACCGACAATCTGCAGCTGGATGCATCCTGCACGCTCGACAGCCACCCGAAGAGCCTCCTCCATATCCTGGACAAGGCCCCCCGGCAACCACACCGAGTGAACGTTGGACTTCTTCCCCGCCCTAGCCACTATGTCCCTGAGGGGCTCATGACCCGCCTAACATTTTAGCTCCCAATAACTAACAAACCCTTACCCCCACTAGCCTGTCCGGACTTTGTTGACAGAGCGGTCACTGTTGTTGTTGTAGTGGTCTTCAGTCCTGAGACTCGTTTGATGCAGCTCTCCATGCTACTCTATTCTGTGCAAGCTTCTTCATCTCCCAGTACCTACTGCAACCTACATCCTTCTGAATCTGCTTGGTGTATTCATCTCTTGGTCTCCCTCTACGATTTTTACCCTCCACGCTGCCCTCCAATACTAAATTGGTGATCCCTTGATGCCTCAGAACATGTCCTTGTCCTACCAACCGATTCTTCTAGTCAAGTTGTGCCACAAACTTCTCTTCTCCCCAATCCTATTCAGCACCTCCTCATTAGTTATGTGATCTACCCATCTAATCTTCAGCATTCTTCTGTAGCACCACATTTCGAAAGCTTCTATTCTCTTCTTGTCTAAACTATTTATCGTCCATGTTTCACTTCCATACATGGCTACACTCCATACAAATACTTTCAGAAAACACTTAAATCAATACTCGATGTTAACAAATTTCTCTTCTTCAGAAACGATTTCCTTGCCATTGCCAGTCTACATTTTATATCCTCTCTACTTCGACCATCATCAGTTATTTTGCTCCCCAAATAGCAAAACTCCTTTACTACTTTAAGTGTCTCATTTCCTAATCTAATTCCCTCAGCATCACCCGACTTAATGCGACTACATTCCATTATCGTCGTTTTGCTTTTGTTGATGTTCATCTTATATCCTCCCTTCAAGACACCATCCATTCCGTTCAACTGCTCTTCCAACTCCTTTGCTGTCTCTGACAGAATCACTATGTCATCGGCGTACCTCAAAGTTTTTATTTCTTCAACATGGATTTTAATACCTACTCCGAATTTTTCTTTTGTTTCCTTCACTGCTTGCTCAATATACAGTTTAAATAACATTGGGGATAGGCTACAACCCTGTCTCACTCCCTTCCCAACCACTGCTTCCCTTTCATGCCCCTCAACTCTTATAACTGCCATTTGGTTTCTATACAAATTGTAAATAGCCTTTCGCTCCCTATATTTTACCCCTGCCACCTTCAGAATTTGAAAGAGAGTATTCCAGTCAACATTGTCAAAAGCTTTCTCTAAGTCTTCAAATGTTAGAAACGTAGGTTTGCCTTTCCTTAATCTAGTTTCTAAGGTAAGCCGTAGGGTCAGTATTGCCTCACGTGTTCCAATATTTCTACGGAATCCAAACTCATCTTCCCCAAGGTCAGCTTCTACTAGTTTTTCCATTCGTCTGTAAAGAATTCGCGTTAGTATTTTGCAGCCGTGACTCATTAAATTGATAGTTCGGTAATTTTCACATCTGTCGACACCTGCTTTCTTTGGGATTGGAATTATTATATTCTTCTTGAAGTCTGAGGGTATTTCGCCTGTCTCATATATCTTGCTCACCAGATGGTAGAGTTTTGTCAGGACTGGCTCTCCCAAGGCCGTCAGTAGTTCTAATGGAATGTTGTCTACTCCCGGGGCCTTGTTTCGACTCAGGTCTTTCAGTGCTCTGTCGAACTCTTCACGCAGTATCATATCTCCCATTTCATCTTCATCTACATCCTCTTCCATTTCCATAATGTTGTCCTCAAGTACATCGCCCTTGTATAAACCCTCTATATACTCCTTCCACCTTTCTGCCTTCCCTTCTTTGCTTAGAACTGGGTTGCCATCTGAGCTCTTGATATTCATACAAGTGGTTCTCTTCTCTCCAAAGGTCTCTTTAATTTTCCTGTAGGCAGTATCTACCTTACCCCTAGTGAGATAAGCCTCTGCATCCTTCCACTTATCCTCTAGCCATCCCTGCTTAGATATTTTGCACTTCCTGTCGATCTCATTTTTGAGACGTTTGTATTCCTTTTTGCCTGCTTCATTTACTGCATTTTTATATTTTCTCCTTTCATCAATTAAATTCAATATTTCTTCTGTTACCCAAGGATTTCTACTAGCCCTCGTCTTTTTACCTACTTGATCCTCTGCTGCCTTCACTGCTTCATCCCTCAAAGCTATCCATTCTTCTTCTACTGTATTTCTTTCCCCCATTCCTGCCATTTGTTCCCTTACGCTCTCCCTGAAACTCTGTACAACCTCTCGTTTAGTCAGTTTATCCAGGTCCCATCTCCTTAAATTCCCACCTTTTTGCAGTTTCTTCAGTTTTAATCTACAGTTCATAACCAATAGATTGTGGTCAGGGTCCACATCTGCCCCTGGAAATGTCTTACAATTTAAAACCTGGTTCCTAAATCTCTGTCTTACCATTATATAATCTATCTGATACCTTTTAGTATCTCCAGGGTTCTTCCATGTATACAACCTTCTTTCATGATTCTTGAACCAAGTGGTAGCTACGATTAAGTTATGCTCTGCACAAAATTCTACCAGGCGGCTTCCTCTTTCATTTCTTACCCCCAATCCATATTCACCTACTACGTTTCCTTCTCTCCCTTTTCCTACTACCGAATTCCAGTCACCCATGATTATTAAATTTTCATCTCCCTTCACTGTCTGAATAATTTATTTTATTTCATCATACATTTCTTCAATTTTTTCGTCATCTGCAGAGCTAGTTGGCATATAAACTTGTACTACTGTAGTAGGCGTGGGCTTCGTGTCTATCTTGGCCACAATAATGCGTTCACTATGCTGTTTGTAGTAGCTTACCCGCATTCCTATTTTTTTTATTCATTATTAAACCTACTGCTGCATTACCCCTATTTGACTTTGTATTTATAATCCTGTACTCGCCTGAGCAAAAGTCTTGTTCCTCCTGCCACCGAACTTCACTAATTCCCACTATATCTAACTTTAACCTATCCATTTCCCTTTTTAAATTTTCTAACCTCCCTGCCCGATTAAGGTATCTGACATACCACGCTCTGATCCATAGAACGCCAGTTTTCTTTCTCCTGATAACGACATCCTCTTGAGTAGTCCCCGCCCAGAGATCCGAATGGGGGACTATTTTACCTCCGAAATATTTTACCCAAGAGGACGCCATCATCATTAACCATACAGTAAAGCTGCATGCCCTCGGGAAAAATTACGGCTGTAGTTTCCCCTTGCTTTCAACCGTTCGCAGTGCCAGCACAGCAAGGCTGTTTTGGTTAGTGTTACAAGGCCAGATCAGTCAATCATCCATACTGTTGCCCCTGCAACTACTGAAAAGTCTGCTGCCCTCTTCAGGAACCACGCGTTTGTCTGGCCTCTCAACAGATACCCCTCCGTTGTGGTTACACCTACGGTACGGCTATCTGTAGTAGGCCTCCCACCAACGGCAAGGTCCATGGTTCATGGGGGGGAAGGAGCGGTCACTATCCTGGCAGAAGTTGTTTTCTGATCCGGCTAGCCTCTCCCCCAGCATCAGATAGCACACTGAATCTATTGGCAAAGTTTAGGTTTGTTCAGAGAGCACGTCAGAGATTTTTTAGAAGGGACGAAAAAACATATGGGTCTGAAAGCAGACTGCTTGGAAGAACTAATTACGGCTATAAGCAAAAGGAAATGGAAGTAGGCCTATTACATAGTCAAGAAAGTGGAGCAGATGCACCGAGGAAGTTCTTTGGATTTTATGAAATAAGAAAAGACCGAGACAACAATCTAGTTGAAGATGGGTAGATGGAGGTGGAAAACATGCAGGAGTCACATCGACAGCCGAAGACCGTTACGCCTGGATAAGTTGAGAGAAAGCCTTTGTCTAAGAGTAGCACAGTATGCTTAATGGCAGCAATTGATGTTGCTGCTGCTGCTACTGGTGATTTATAGTATTTGTTCATTGCCAGAGTATCAGCATGGTAAAATATATCGCTGAACGTTAGTTTATAATTTAAGATACGATGTGTGACGTTGCTGGTTAACATAACATTCAGTTAACTTCAGATAAAACCTTATAAAAACAGTTTCTAGGAAGTCGTTAATTCCGCTGGACAATAAGTAACTAATTAAAATCATAAGCTTGACAGATAACTAAAGCTGTAAAGTTAAATGACTGCTGAAGAACGAAATGTTGCAAAATGAAATAATATTTAAGATATCTTTAAAAGTGTAGTGGGTACAGATAACAATGCTGACTTTCGCAAACCACATAAGTCACCACGTCTAAGGTCTTCCATACTTCTTGAATGGAAAGGGTCGCCTTCTTATCGCAGAATAAAGGATGAATAAAACTTAAACAAATAATTTCCTGGAAATAAACATCTGAATTCAGTAGCGGGAGTGAAATGTGGACTGTTAAATAATCTAAAAGCAGAGCATACTGTACCGGTTTTAAATGTGATACTATAGACAGATTTTAAACACGATGCTGACATATAAACTATGACATGGAGAATTACTAGAAACGTAAGGCGAGGGAAGAGTGTTATGGAAAATCCATAGAGAATAAGACACCTGTTGGTGGAGTATTTACTAAGATGTCTAGGAACAGATTACTTGGCAATGATAAGATCAGCAGATCGGAAAAAAATGGAGAGACCGATCATATTATTCCATGTAAAAGAGGTCGTTAGGGATTCTTGGAGCAATAAGTACAGATGTAAAATTTAGCACAAGGTAGGGAGCGATGTATGAGATGCAACACTGACCATTTAAAGACACAAATGGAAAAATTAAGGACTGAAATGTGCTTGCTTCACTTCGTCACTGGTCGATCTCCTTTCATGACTTACATATAAATTTTCATAGGGCTGATTTCTCTCTCTCTCTGAGCTGCAATGGGATATTTCATTATCGATTATGATTTCGCTAAAATCTTGCAGACATATGTTAATGAATAAATCTTTGGTGAGGAAAGCGCAGACACATGTCCGATAAATCATTTGTTATATCGCCAGCATTATCGCCTGCGATCAGTCGCTCACTTCGACGCCGCCGCACTCGAGCGAATTACCAGTTTCAACCAAGACATCGAACGCTAATTTGTTGTGAAATTCTACTGTGGAAGAAGAACTGCTGTGTTTGGCAGCATTGGCAGTCTATGTTCGTATGTCGACTGTATTTGTGGCAGTCTTTAGTCCATGGTCTGGTTTGATGCAGCTCTCACGCTACTCTATTTTGTGCAACCAGTTATGCCTTAAATTTCCTTCCTCTCCAATTCTGTTCAGTATCTTCTCATTAGTTACTTTGTCTACCCAGCTAATCTTCAGCATTCTTCTCTAGCAGCACATTTCAAAAGCTTCTATTCTGTTCTTACCTGAAGTACCCGTCGTCCACGTATTACTTCCGTACATGGCTACACTCCATACGAACGTATTCACAAAAATCTTCCCAACACTTAAATTTATATTCGCCGTTAATAAATTTCTCTTTCTCAGAAACATTTCTCTTCCGTTGTCGTTCTATATTTTCTATCCTCTCTACTTCGCCCATCATAAGTTATTTCACTGCCTAAGTAGCAAAACTCATCGACTACTTTTAGTGTTTCATTTCCTAATCTAACTCTCACAGCATCTTCTAATTTAATTCGACTATATTCCATTATCGTTGTTTTGCTTTTATTAATGATCACTTATGGCTTTTCAAGACACTGTCCATTCCATCCAATTGAACTTCCAAATCCTTGGCGTCTCCGACAGAATTACGATGTCATCGGTGAACCTCAAAGTTTCTTTTTATTTTCCCTTTCTAAATTTCCCCTTTCATTTCTTCACAGCTTCCTCACTGTAAAGCAGTAATAACACAGGGGATAGGCTACAACACTAATTCCCTTTTCAACGGCTATTTCCCTTATGTGCTCTTCGAGACTTATAACTACCGTCTGATTTCTGTACAACTTCTAAATAACCTTTTGCCCTCTATATTTTACACCTCCAACCTTCAGAAATTTAAAGAGTGCATTCCAGCCAACACTGTCGAAAACGTTCTCCAAATATGCAAATACCATATACGTAGATTTTCCTTGCCTTAACCTGTCTTCTAAGATAAGTCGTTGGGTAAAAATCGTTTACTATGTTCCAACATTTCTTCGGCATTCAAACTGAGCTTGTTATCGGCTTCTACAAATTTTTTCCATTCTTCCGTGAATAATTCGTGTCAGAACTGACCTGTCAAACTGATCGTTCGGTAATATTCACACCTCTCAGAACTCACCCTCTTTGGAATTAGAATTATTACATTCTGCTTGAAGTGTGAAGATACAGGGTGTTTCAAAAATGACCGGTATATTTGAAACGGCAATAAAAACTAAACGAGCAGCGATAGAAATACACCGTTTGTTGCAATATGCTTGGGACAACAGTACATTTTCAGGCAGACAAACTTTCGAAATTACAGTAGTTACAATTTTCAACAACAAATGGCGCTGCGGTCTGGGAAACTCTATAGTACGATATTTTCCACATACCTGTATCCACCATGCGTAGTAATAATATGGCGTGGTCTCTGAATGCAATTACCCGAAACCTTTGACAACGTGTCTGGCGGAATAGCTTCACATGCAGATGAGATGTACTGCTTCAGCTGTTCAATTGTTTCTGGATTCTGGCGGTGCACCTGGTCTTTCAAGTGTCCCCACAGAAAGAAGTCACAGGGGTTCATGTCTGGCGAATAGGGAGGCCAATCCACGCCGCCTCCTGTATGTTTCGGATAGCCCAAAGCAATCACACGATCATCGAAATATTCATTCAGGAAATTAAAGACGTCGGCCGTGCGATGTGGCCGGGCACCATCTTGCATAAACCACGAGGTGTTCGCAGTGTCGTCTAAGGCAGTTTGTACCGCCACAAATTCACGAAGAATGTCCAGATAGCGTGATGCAGTAATCGTTTCGGATCTGAAAAATGGGCCAATGATTCCTTTGGAAGAAATGGCGGCCCAGACCAGTACTTTTTGAGGATGCAGGGACGATGGGACTGCAACATGGGGCTTTTCGGTTCCCCATATGCGCCAGTTCTGTTTATTGATGAAGCCGTCCAGGTAAAAATAAGCTTCGTCAGTAAACCAAATGCTGCCCACATGCATATCGCCGTCATCAATCCTGTGCACTATATCGTTAGCGAATGTCTCTCGTGCAGCAATGGTAGTGGCGCTGAGGGGTTGCCGCGTTTGAATTTTGTATGGATAGAGGTGTAAACTCTGGCGCATGAGACGATACGTGGACGTTGGCGTCATTTGGACCGCAGCTGCAACACGGCGAACGGAAACCCGAGGCCGCTGTTGGATCACCTGCTGCACTAGCTGCGCGTTGCCCTCTGTGGTTGCCGTACGCGGTCGCCCTACCTTTCCAGCACGTTCATCCGTCACGTTCCCAGTCCGTTGAAAATTTTCAAACAGATCCTTTATTGTATCGCTTTTCGGTCCTTTGGTTACATTAAACCTCCGTTGAAAACTTCGTCTTGTTGCAACAACACTGTGTTCTAGGCGGTGGAATTCCAACACCAGAAAAATCCTCTGTTCTAAGGAATAAACCATGTTGTCTACAGCACACTTGGACGTTGTGAACAGCACACGCTTACAGCAGAAAGACGACGCACAGAATGGCGCACCCACAGACTGCGTTGTCGTCTATATCTTTCACATCACTTGCAGCGCCATCTGTTGTTGAAAATTGTAACTACTGTAATTTCGAAAGTTTGTCCTCCTGAAAATGTACTGTTGTCCCAAGCATATTGCAACAAACGGTGTATTTCTATCGCTGCTCGTTTAGTTTTTATTGCCGTTTCAAATATACCGATCATTTTTGAAACACCCTGTATTTCCTCTGTATCATATACCTAGCATACTGGGTGGAATAGTTCAGGCATGGCTGGTCTCCCAATAATATCAGCAGCTCTGAAGGAATGTTGACGAATACTTACAAAAAATAAATAAAAATACCGCCAGAATTTCGAGGTGAATATATGTGAAATTTAGGCATTTTGTTCACAAGAATAGTACGTTTCTATTTGCCACACCTTTTCAGTCACACACTGGGATGCACCTGATAACCTTACCGCACCAGAACCGTGTCTGCAGGAAGCTCGGAAAGTTTACCCTCATCTGACAACGCAACGTTGCGCAATGGTCCTAGTGTGGGACGACATGCGTAACTTACTTCCTGAAGTCCCTAGAATCATCTACATGTCCATGCATAAGCAAACTCCATGCCAGTTTGAGTTCGTTGCCTGTCCTCTCCATGGTGATGCAGTTTTAATGGCTACTATTGTAACTCGCTAGCAAGACTACTACGACCACAGTATTACTGTACCTGAGAGTGAATGCGCTTCGGTCGGCTTATCTTGAGTCAGCGCGTAATTGGGATTAACAGTATATGCAGAACCTGCCTAAATGCATTAGCAGTGAGCGTTTTCCTTATTCACCACTGTATTCGTTCACTGTAACGTCATCGAGTGTTCCCGACAATGGCCAAGTGCAGCGATATCGTGGCTGACTAATACCGCTGAGTGACGTTTAGGGACAAACGAAGTTAACATTGTGGTAGTTCCAAGATTAACCTATCACAACGTGGACGCTGCCAACCTTGCATTAGTACCTGGACCAGATGATCACAAGAAGACTGATACTGCAGAATTCACAAGGTCACTAGGCTGCGCTCACGGTTACGCATAAAATCGGCCGGACCGCTCGTTTGCAGCCACATAAACACACGCGTCTTAATGTACTACTCAGCCATGATTATTAATGCACTTGGCCTCCTGTGGCCATTATGAGAAACATGCGTTGGCATTACAGTAGCCGGCCGCGGTGGTCTCGCGGTTCTAGGCGCGCAGTCAGGAACCGTGCGACTGCTACGGTCGCAGGTTCGAATCCTGCCTCGGGCATGGATGTGTGTGATGTCCTTAGGTTAGTTAGGTTTACGTAGTTCTAAGTTCTAGTGGACTGATGACCACAGCAGTTGAGTCCCATAGTGCTCAGAGCCATTTGAACCATTTTTTTTTTTTTTTTTTTTTTTTTTTTTTGCATTACAGTAAACAGGTACAGTGGTGAATAAAGAAAACGCATCACACTGTTAATGCTCTAAGGTCAGTTGCACATATGCTATGAAGCAGTTCGCCGTGTCGTAGTGAAGTACTTTCAGTAGTGCAATGCAGTATTATAATGATGTATACGCTTGAGAGTAGAAAACAGAGAAAGATGTCGTGAAAGTGGACGCACTCAGGTGAAAACGAACTTACATTCAAAAGTTGTACAATTTTTGCAGTAAGAAAAAAAAAAGCAGAATCACTATAGAAAGCAATCTCATGGGTGTCAGAAATTCTAAGGAAATCAGAGAGAACAGTAAAATACAGTTTGAAAGAGTTTAAGAATACGGAAGAAGTCGTGGAAAAATGTTAAATTTACTAGAAAACAAAGCCGTTCTAGAGAAGTAATTTCTCTTGACGACTTCGATAAAGAATTTATTCGAAGAAAATTTTTGGAGTATTATGAGTAGAAGATGGAAACTCCTACGTTGAGAAAGCTGCTTATATTTTCAAAAACTGAGATAAATTTCCAGGGGTAAGTGATGCAATTCGGAACATTTTGAAAGAGATGGAGTTTTGTTTCAAAAACTATAAAAATAAGAGAAGTAGCCTAACAGTATCTTCCGACATTGTCGAAAACGTGCGGTATACTTGAAAGCAATCACATATAATGAAAAGGGCTAAATAAACCAGGGGTATTCTGGGATGAAAAGTGGATGCCTACGCATCATATCATAAAAAAGTGCTGCAGCACGAAGATGCTCCAGATGTAGTGACCAACAAGAGTGCAGAGTTGTAAACACTGGAGAAGCAATGATTTTCACAGAAGGAGCTGAGTTAATTTATAATTCGAAATATAAATTTCAAGATCATCGCTGTGGTATGTAAGGGGATAATTTTCGCATATGGTTAGAAGAGAAAGCGATCCTAACATTCCAGTTAGTAGTCTTGTTAAGAAAAATGAAGTTCCTATACTGCAACTCGCAAACAGGACATAACTGAGTGCCTCATTTACATTCAAGTCAGCCGAGCTTAATAAGAAATGAGGTTTTACAAATTGTGCGCTATAATAACGCAAAGCGTTTTTAAAAG